>NC_052614.1:19122072-19443012 GCF_016545825.1 Eucalyptus grandis | reverse complement strand
ATTTGGGAGAAACAGAATGCACATCCTCAACTTTGACATGTAAAATGACCTAAATTGAACCTCAGAATTGAAAAAAGAAAGCAATCCGCAGATTGGAGAGAGAGGAAAACCAACAACGTTTACTTGGTGAACACTGATGGGATCCAACATTCCAGAACCTACTATTTCCAAGTCGAGCCAATGGTGAAAGTAGGATTATACCTTCGGATGCAACAGGCCCATCCTTGAGGAGGTACTAATGACTTCCACATGAATTCTGTCATTGGTAGGTGGTTCCTCAAGCATAAACTGGAACTCTTCTTCCCATCTTGGATCTCTGTTCTTCTTTACATGCTACAGAAAATGAAAACAGCAATAAGCAAGTGCCAAAACCAAATTGATCCTGAAACGTTTCTGGAATCTTAGGTTCCAAGGTCAATGAGTAAACATTTACTGGAGCTGGCCAGTAAAACAGGAAAGCATGCAGGTATGGGCCTGACCAAGTGGTCGAATATTCCTATAGTGACAGCTCTTGCATTTTGAGTGATAAACAACCGAGCAACTCTGTCAGGATAAGATTAAGGACATCAAAGTGAAACCCACTCTACAACCACTCTATCCACTTTCAAACATAAAAGTGTGGCGCCATTTCAATGTTGTGATAAAATCTAAATGAGTGAATTCACACATAATGTAGCGTGAATCATTACTGTACTCCATTCTGAGAAGAAACAGTCTCATGCCTCATTACTGTTTCATACCTTTGTCTTTCTTTCCTCCCCTTGGAAAAGTAGACGGACATAAGGATTTGTGTGATGCTTTCCTTCGACATCTTGAGCCTCGTGTACAATAACTACAAGCAAACCACCGCCAGCAGGTGTTCCTTCAGGAGCCTTGTCTACTGCATTTGAATCTTCGACATCATTGGGTATCTCATCGTCCTGGAAAGGCTTGTAAACCACTTCAACAACAATGTCCCCACGTGACTTCTCGTTCTGGACATCATTGGGATCCATGTTCTTCAACAAATTAAGAGTCATAACTTTTGGTTCCTCCGGTGTAAGGTCCTTCAGTGGAATGACATTCATTCCCATCTTGTCATGTTTACCAACCTACGCAAACGACAGAGGCAGTTTAAGATCCCATTCAGTGTATGCAATAAACATATTTCAACCTATTGGCTTTCTAGAAAATGACCATCAGATATCAGACTGCTTGATATTTATGACATCAACTGGGGAAGTACTCAGCCAAAAGGAAAACAAAGCGAAGTCAGGCGCCCAGGGGGGAACAGCAATAGAATAACAGGCTCAATAGTGTAGAAAAATTTGAACTGACTAAATTAGATACCTACAATACCAGTGAGAAGAAATTACCTGTTCCCAGTCATAGACAATAAGCTCTAAGGCCTGAGATTCTGGGTCCTTGACCACCAAACTAAACTCCTCATTCCATTCAGGATTTAGATTGCTATGTTTCACTGTTGTCTTCTTTGTGGATAACTTGTCTTCAGTAAGCCTTAGCTTCACATAAGGGTCTGACTTACCCAGAAGGTCCTTCTTTTAAGCTTCATTCCCTTCAGGACCTTTACATTAAGAATCCCAACTGGTTTCTTTGCAGCTCTGCAAGAGTAAACAAAAACCCATTTAGTTGGTCCAGTGATTGAATTAGCACCTTGATATTCATTAACTCATGGCAGCACAAATTGAAGGAAAGGACAGCTTGCAAAGAGGAAAACTTACTTAGAAGGATCCAGAATAGGTACTTCTAGGTACTTAGGCCAAAGGTACATATTTGCAACTTGATCCTTGATAAGTTCCTGAACACAAACATAAATATAATACTAAGAAGTCTTGTTACAATGTAATAGTTGGTAGGATTTTCCCAAACTTATCTAAATCAGCAGTTTACATGGTTATTGCCAACAACTGGTGAAGTTGAAGAATGGAGAAATCTATTCAAATCACCCCTATGAAAAGGTAAGGGCATTACCTGGACAAAGCTATAGAGGCCAGGAATGGCCATAGCATCTGCTCCAAGAAGCTTCAGGCCAAAATCTACATGTGGCTGCACAAAGAAACACTGAATAACTAGACAGCAAACGGGATTGGGATAGTCTTATCATAGGAAAACCCTTGTGAATGCAGCTCTAAACAAAAGAAGTCTAAACTGGAAACTATTCAACACACCTTTTCCATTAAAGACACAAATATCTTCGCAAAACAAGGAAAGGTCGGAACCAGAGGCTTCAGAGTGATGCGCGGAGAAGCAAACACTTGCAAATCAACCACCTAAAATGCACAGAAATTGAGAGATTGGAGAGACACAGAAACAGACAGAAGAAGGGTGGGGGATAGGTAACTAACTATTTATCGATACCTGAACAGTTGCCCTCAACCCGAATGCCTTAGCAGCAACAATGATGTTAGGATTCGGCCCACTTCATCGACAGCTCCATTATTAACTCCTTCTCATCAGTAACATAGACTTTCATTCCTGGTGAACACAGAGTAAGATAGCATTAAAGACATGCCGTTTAAGAAGATGAATGACAGCTAAACAGGAATATCTTATCATTCAGCCCATAATTCACTGTGTAATGCTAGGTAAATAAAGAAGCTGTCAACATGAAACTGGACTGAGTGAAGCAGATTCTCCCAAACATTCTATCATTAGGCCATCACAAGCTTTAGTTCTAATTATTTACTCAATTGTCCAACTAATGCCCAGTCCAAGTCCATGAATTAAAGATAACTACTAACATGCATAGAGCTGTATCTCTCAGGAGAACAAATTAAAGATAACTGAAAACTCTATCATTCCCTAGAATTCAATGTATCGGGATTGAGTCAACAATTCTAAAGCTACCTATATCCACCAGAAATCTAGTGCGTGCATTGCTTTGTCTTTGAATCAAGTCCAGAGCACACGGGTCTTAGCATAACAAAGTCATTCATTAGTCAAAACATAATATTTATCCACATTTAAGTATGAGCAGCCAAGCAAGTATGAACAGTACACAGATACCAAATTCAGTTTATTTCTTTTGCCAATGAAAGACAAGAAACACTGACAAACCAATCAGTCTTTCAGATTATGCTGCTTCCTATAAATAACATTTCATGCATGAAAAACATGAAGCAAGGAGTCCACATATTCACACTGGCCAATACGAGAGAGAGAGAGAGCGAAAGCTTCAACCGTTGAAAGTAGGTGGCAAAGAACCCAATGTAAGCTCCTCAAACTCGACAGAATCAATCTTGTATTTCGGTATCTGCTCGGCAATAATCGGCTTTGCTATGGTCTTCACAGTCTTGCATATAGCCTACGAACAAAACACATGCTTCCTCAGAAGTAGAATAACGATCTAAAGCAGTATAACTGCGAATTACAAATCAAAACTGAAAAGTAACTTTGTCAAGTGAGAATACCTTATCTAGATAGGGCCACATGGTGAGGAGAAATTTGTTGAGCCAGTCAACCTGTTACACAACAAAACACAAGAAAGCAGTCATCTAGGAGCTCCTGAAAGGCTGAATAACAGCATTTGAAACCGTAATCGTGGCCGCAATAGCAGCAAGGAGCAACATAATCAGAATTTTCACAAGCAACAGCAATAAACTTGAAGCTTGAGGCCGCATCGAAAGAACATACACGGTCGTAGTCTGGATTTTTCACCCACAAAGGTATCTCCGAGAGCAGACGCTGCAAGGATTTCGTATCTTGCTCGACTAGAGGACGCACCACGGGGTCCTGAAGAGATCAAACAATCAGAGAGAATAAGACTATGCTCCCCATTATTTTTTCTAAACAGTGACGACACTTTTTCCTTATAGTCAATTGATTTTCACAATTTCCATGGTTGGCCAAAAGCAAATGTATGCTAAAGGGAGATTAACTAGCTTTTTGATACTAGCTCACACATGACCCGAGCTTAACCTAAAGATTGACCGCAGCCCAATATTACACTATTAAACATCTGTAAACAGAATAATCCTACCCATCAAACCTAAAAAAAAAAAAAAAAGAATCCAGGAAGCCGCACTCTCTCGATAACCACAAAAAGGTAAGATCTTTTTAACCATTTTTTATGCGTCAACAATTAAAAAAACAAACTTGTAAACAAACGGAATCAGGTAGCACCAGCAGCAATTTCCAGGGAAGCAAGCGGCCAAAAAGGCGAAACAGCAATGACAGGGGAACGAGGACAAAAAAAGAACGGGAGAAAACACAGACCTTGACATCGGTGGGCTGGAAGTAGATGAACATGTAGTAGCCGACCACGAGCCCGATCGAAGTTCCCACCCCAAACCCGCAGAAACCAAGAACCGTACTCACGATCCCCATCCTCACGACAAAACACCGGAAACCTCAAACTCCGGCACTGACCCACCTCTCTCCGTCGCCTTCCGCGATCACCCAGAAGATCAGAACCCCAAAGAATGGAACTTTTCCCAATTGCTCCACAAAATTCCACGAGATCGTCGCGCGGAAACCGGAAGGCGATCCGCTGGAGGGGTAATAACTCAGGGGCCGGTCGAATGGATCAAGAGGGTGCCGCAATTACGCCATTTCATTTCCTACCCCGGAAGGACCCGCATTAAAGGAGGCAATTAATCCCGCGGCCGCAGACAGAGGCACAGGAGTGTGCGTGGTGTGCGTGTGAAGTGCGAGTGTCGGTAACGGTCATTCGCTTTGCAGGGGAAGGGGCGCTACGGACGAGGGCGGCTCTGATTCGTCAAAGCGTTCAGGGGGAATTTTAACGGCCACACACAGAGGTAGAGAGAGAGAGAGAGAGAGAGAGAGAAAGAGGAGATGAGGAGGAGAGAAAGCTTGTGCTGTTTTTGCAACAGTTCGCGTAAACAGGCGGAACGACAGCGACGCCTCGCGACGATAACGTTGGAGAAGGAGGTGGAGGAGGAGGGGAGGGATCGTGTAAAAGTCAATTTTCCCGATTTATTATTATTAAATTATCGAAAAGCTATTTGATTAGTTTTGTTTTGTTTTGTTTTGTTTTTGTTTACTTGGATAATGGGATTTTCATCTGGATCTGGACTTTCCGTTTTGGCTTCGTGCCGACGCCGGGGTCGAGGCTTTTCTCCCTCTCTCTTTTGTCGTTTTGTGACATCTCCATCCATGCCCCCATTGCCGACATCTTTATTATTAGGAAATTGTTAGGTTCTTAGTGCTGGGGCCATCAACACGGAGCCGACGCGGAGCCATCGAATTGGAATAGGTGGACTGAATTGACCGGTTTTGGACAATTTTCGAGAGTCTCGGTTCAATTTTCGATTTCATAAGATTAGAATGGGAAAATGTCACAAATGATTCCTACGTTTTACTTAATATATAATTTCGTTCTTGAAGCTTTCGATCGAAATTCCAATTTGATTTATGAATTATTGATAAATATCCGATCCAGTCCCGAATTTTCAATCGGTTGATTTAGTTCTTGAACTATTGATAAATGTCAATTTAGTCTTTCATTACTGTTTTTCCTCTTCTTTTTTTTTTTTTTTTTGCTTCTTCTCTCTTCCCTCTGCCGCTGGCAAAGGGAAGTCGGCGTTCAATAAGGGTCGCCTCAGGCGTTAGGCGAGGGCCGCCCTCGCCGGTGTTAGGCGGGCGCCCTTGCGGCGTCCGGCGAGGCTGCCCTTGGCCTCCGGCGAGGGCCTGCCCTCGCTGCGACCGCCAAACGCCAACTTCCCTTCGCAAGCTAGCGGAGGAAGAGAGAGAAGCAAAAGAAAAAAGGAAAAAGCATAATAAAGAATTAGATCGGACATTTATCGATAGTTTATAAACTAAATGGTGATCAGTTTAAGAACTAGATCGGACATTTATCAATAGTTCATGGATGAAATTGCACATTAAGTAAAAGTATAGGAACCATTTGAGATATTTTCCTGATTAGAACTAAGATTTTTGATCCCGTCCTTGATTCTAAAAGAAAATTAGATCGGTTGAACTGTCAAGATCGTTTATTTGTTTTTTTCTCCTCTCTTCCGACGTGTCTCACTCTCCTCTTCCCCTCTCCTCACTCCTCCTCTCATCCTGGTCCCGATATGGCGTCAAGACAATTTCTTTGGCAATTTCTTATCCCTAGCTTCCATCAGTAAAGCTCAATAGCCTCGATCTTGTCTGTTGCCCCCCTCTCAAAGAAAACTCAAAGTTGAGCTTTGCCTCGCGGCTCCTCTAATTCAGGGCTTCTCTGCTTCTTTTTTTCTTTCCCAAATTGTCCATAAGTATTCATAGCAATCAAATTGAAATGGATAGTTTAATCTCAAATATTGAAATTTTATTTGTCATCCTTAGCGAAGCTCAATTATGATAATGCCTTGGACATGACCACGTATTCACTAGATGGGCTCTTATGTTCTTATGCCTGTCAATTATTTGTAAATCAACCAGTTCCACTAAATCATCTAGAAATTGGACCGACCAGTTCGGTCCAATTTCAAGACAATTGGTCCGATCCCCAATTCCGAAGCTGGGAATTAGTCATTTTGGTTCGGTTCTGGTTCTTGACTATGATTGAATTGGACCAAGAACCGATTATTTCTACTTAATGCTCATTAAAAATTAGCAATATATGAAAAATATCAATGTCTTTTTTTTTTTAAGTATGTCACTCTTTTAGAGTCAATTCTTTCTTATTTTTTAGAATTTGCTGATACATGTGTATTTGGCTAGTGTTACCAATGCACTTATTAATTATTATCGATGGTGTTATAGTTTTTAATATATATATATATATTCCTTGTAATTTTGATAATTAAATAATTTAAAACTTGAATATGTTTTTATTTTTATGAAACACACTAATAGCTTTCCATATATCATATCTATCATTGTAATTAGGAAATTAATATAATTGATGGGTGGGTGCAACACGATGTAATTTCATCCCTAATGAAAGTTTTATATCATGAGTTTTCCTTATAATCTATAGATCACCTCGTAGACTAATTTTCCAAATAACTTTTGTATCTATAGCATTATTCTTTCTGAAATCATGAACTGCTACTGGGAGGCGTGGGTGCAAAATTGCCAAATTTCTGTTCGGTTTCTACGTCTCAAGAAAAAGTTTTCTTTGGCATGAACAAATTGGGCGATTTGACTACCCTTTGAACAATGAATTTGGTGCATCCGACCTTTCTAATTTTCCCAAAAGGAATCGATTCTATTCTATTTCTAGTGAATAAAAAATAAAAGCGAAGCGAATCAGACAATTTCAGGAAAATCAAGAGATCCCCATTTTCCCCTTATATTATCATCTCTCTGGCCCCCCTCAAGTAATGCTCATTGGGCTCTTTAATCATCAAGATCAATGCCGTCCGCAGGCCGCACATCCATTGGTCGAAAATCGATCTCGTGGGCCCACATAGTACACGATTCATTTATTTATTTCATGTGATCATGCAAAATCATGTGGCCCTGAAATCATTTTAGAAAAGTCGATGAAGGCCACCTTTAGCAAGCTCAAAAGGAATCGGAGTATCTTCTAGTCAAACTTAACCGTCTTCTTCCCAAAAGCAGATAGAAATATCTCTTTCTCAGTGCTCTATTTAAACACCAAAATCCCCACCACACTCCCCTCAGAATCTTTCTGATTTAGGAGATTATTAAACGCGATTGGTAAAAGAAAAACTGCTTAATCCAAATTAATTGATTCCGAGACAGACTTGTTTTTTGTTCAATCTTTTCGCAACCGATGTAAATTACAGCCGGTGAGCGAACCGGCCCGTTAGTGATCTCTGAGGAATAGGCCCACTCGACTCACGGACGAATAGTCCTTGAGTTCTTTGGGATTTCGATTTCAAATGAAGTTCATCATGGCAACTTGGTATAAATGGTTGTCCAACTACTCACTCCCTCTCACGGATCATTTAATATCAATAAATATCAAATCACAATAAATAATTGTACTATTATCCGTGATCTAATCTTATCCATGAATCACATTTTCGATTGAATAATTGCGATTTGATATTTATTGAATAGAAGGATACAATGAATAACAATTGATGAATACAAAAATCGTTTGAGGTGCTCATCACTAGTTGTTCAGTGATAAAGGACTGTACTATTACAAACGATCCATGTCGTGAGGAAATTGCCAATTGACTTGTGCTTCGGGCATTTGTTAGAGAATTCTTCACTTCTAGCATATAGGTAGGACTGTGGCAGCTGACTTGTGCACCTACGCACGAATTGAACGGTCACGGTTCATATCGGGCATTTCATAGCAATGTGTCGGGTCTTTGCAACGAAGCGACCGGAACTTAACCTTACGAGTCGCCATTCTTGACCCCTCAAAATCAATCTAATTTGGCGGATGGAAATGAGTTTTAGGGGGGGCAACAGGGATTCAGAGCCGTCCCTTTCAAATGCCAAGCGATGGTGCTTTCAGAGACAAAGTAAACCCCACCACCATTTCTCTCGACCATCTAACATGTGTTTTCACCTAAGCATCTGAAACACGACGCCCCGTGTCTTTAGTAACATCGAAATTTCACGTCAACTATCAGGAGAATATAATCGATATTATTTATATTGCGATCGCACGCATATCTCGTTCCTCTGGAACGTGCCGCGATTCCGTGTCGTTTTCTAATGGAACGTCGAGATCGAGAAAAACAAAATACGCCCCTGAAGAACATGGATTGCTCTTGCCTCGGTTGGGTCGGACTAAACTACGTTTCGATTCATCGAACTGGATCGACCGCGTACGAGGAACCTGGACTCGTTCGTGGTCACTGTCCGATAAGAACATCTTGACCCAAAAAGGCCTTGAAAGACGAGGTGGATTCTGTCACGATGAGGCCTGAAGGATGCGTCCTCAGTTAGGCCCAACTGAGCAGAAAATCCTATCGAGTTGTTTGAAAGTTATGCCAATCGGTTAATGACATTCTAGTCAGACACTCACCAAGTGAGTGGCATGTAATGTTCTTCTGAAACAAAATAAAAGTGCAAAAACCTTAACTCCAATCATTTTTTAGAATTTAGAAGGAATAATGACACAAATAGTCATTGAACTCTGATCTAATATGTAATATGGTCCGTGAACTTTTTATTTATTTAATATAATCTCTTAACTTTAACCCAATATATAATGTAATCCCTAAACTTTTAATTTGCTTAATATGATCCCTATATTTTATGTCATTGTTCAAGCTAGTAGTTAGACTATATAAAAATATTCAATATTGTCCTTGAAGTTGAATTAATGGAAAGATAAAATTGAACATTTACATATAGTTTAGGAACTATATTAAACATATATCAAAAGTTCAGAAACTACACCGAGCAAATTAAAGGTTCAGGGATCGCATCGCACGTCAAGTTAAAGTTCATGAACTACATCAAATAAATCAAAAGTTTAAAGATCACATTGCACATTAAGTCAAACTTCAAAGACTCCTTATATAATTTTTTTTCCAATTTAGATAGAATGATCGTGAATTTTTTCAAAGTTCAAATTTGAATTAAGGTTTTTGCACTTTTATTTTGTTTCGGAAGAACATTACATGCCACTCACTTGGTGAGTGTTCTGACTAGATAGTGCAACAGAAAGATAGTGAATTTGTTGTTATCAAAGACAAAATAATGAATTTACCGGGAAAAAGAATTTAAACGCTTCGAATTGGCTAAGCTTCGATGAGTTCGACATCTCCTATGTTACATTGTGGGTATCGTAGAGGCTCACCCAGTGCGACCAACGCAGTGTTGACGTACATCGGCACGAGATTTCTCGAGCGGAGTTCAGAGAATCTATCGATAGTAAAATAATACGTCATCAATGCACGAGATTACTATATGCGGGATGTGATATTATTCGTCCGCGAATTTCGCACAGGCAAAGTGGACAGATCATCGCTAGCCACACAAACACCTGGCGGAGCGCCAGAGGGAAGCTCCATATCCCCGCGCGCGCACGACCAGATCTCTCCGATCGCAGCAAGAGGATCAGAACGAAGAAGGAAACGATGATAATAATAATAATAAGTAAAGAAGCAGAAACCCTAAAAAGCCACCATTAGTGTCTGCCCGACCATCGACCATCGACCATCTTTTGAGGAACCGACCATTCCACTTCTTTATTGCATCGCCCATGTTCATCGTGCACCCTCTTTAATCTTTATGTCGTTGCAATGCAACAGAAGCGATAGCCCTTCCTTTCTTCAACAGCTAATCTGCGTTTTTTCTTCTTCTTTTGCCTCGCCTTTTTCTCTCTCTCTTTCATGTGGTGATGGTGATGATGCCGCGACCCCTCCAAAAAAAAAAGATGCTATCGACCGATCCCCTCGTGACGAAATCGACCCATTAAACAAGGGAACCCTCGATTATCTTTCAAGTCCAGAGCATCGAAATCTGCGTTTCACAATCCATCTGTCATGCACCCTGAAAACTACCATACGTGCGCTTGCGTGTCGGGATTCTCTGCAATTAATTACGTGGTTGATAATGGAAACTAGTTTATTGCGAGGAGGAAGATGGAAAGCGGGGACCTTTCAACGAATGGTCGGCGCTCGAACGTGCGAGTGGTTATCAGTCGTAAGTCACGTCACCACCAAGAATTGAATTTTCTTTTTTCGTTCGCAATCTGTTGGCGTACCTATACGGGGAATAGAGTAGACGGTATTAAGGGAACCCTTGATACTCGTGCAAAGACAAACACGAGAAAGGACTTTGAATCAAAAGACTAACAATGCATAATGAGAAAACGATTTAGCATGTTCATGTATAGTATAATAAATGCTTAGCATTTGACGATGTACTTGTCTTGTGAAAATGAATGATTTTAGAAAATGTTTTTCGAAGAATAATCACTTATATTTTTTTAAAAAAATGAGTCGACAAAAATGTTTGGACATAATTTGAGGTTAATAATGAATATTTTTTATTGACTAATTATTATAAGCGATATAAACGATCGTTTTTGGCAGCAAATTTTTAAATCATTCATTTTCCACGAAATAATTGAAATATGAATTTATTGCCACAAATACACGACTAATGTTGTTGAAATTTTCTTTAAGAGAAGAGAGAAGTAAATTTTTTATTCATTACCGTTATTTGATTTTTTTTTTTCACTTTGGAGTCGTATGATGACGTGTCGAGACATGTGTAATGAATGGACATTATGTTATACTTTCACAACAATATGATATGATATCGGTGTTAAAAGTAGCGGTTACTTTAAAGGGTGGACCTAAAGCAAAAGTAACACGATTAGGTCATGGAGGAGGCCACGAATTGTATTGATTTCTTCACCAAGTTACTTCGTCAAAGGGTTTTCCCCTTTAATAATTAGTACTTACTTAATTTTTTTCTCTTGCCTCTAAATATGAACTGATTTATACTATAATCTTACAATAGCCGCAAAACAAAACAAAAGAAGTAAGAAAAAGAAATTGCAACTAGTGGTTGATACCCAAATCTCTTCATGACGCAATGGATCCAATCAACGACTGAAATATAATGTTCGTGAAATAATCAGATTCGATCTCGATTTGGGGAGGTTTAGATTAACAATGTACAATTGCTCATTGGAGGAATGCATCATTATCTTTTTCGGGCCGGCAATAGAAAAGGAAGAAAACCGGCGGCTATGACTCTTCTCAACCACCCCAAAGAAGCCTCTTCTCGTACAGAATATTGATGAACATGTGTCTAATACACATATGCATACGCAATTACAAAAAGATAACTTGCTTAAGAGTTTTAGAAGGAAAATCCCTCCTCGTCTTTGCCTTTTTAGGAAGAAAAGAATTGTCATGCTTGGAATGCCCCATGCGCGTGCAAAAATTTGTTTGATTATGGGAGAAAATAGGTGATTAGTTAGTGAAGTGAGGGAAGTGAAGGAAAACTTTTTTTTTTTTTTGGTCGGAAGTGAGGAATACTCAAATACCTATAAAATAGCACATCAGATAATTTAAGAAAGTCTAAAAAAACTACATAAACCTCACTTTTCCTATCTCAATTGTCGCCGAAATATTTGATTCAAGATGTCAACGCAGCACCGACTGCCCAATGGACAAGCTTCTAACCATTACCTTACTTGGTGTAGTGGGAGAAGGATAAGACCAATGGCGCACCTAAATTCACATCTATCCTTCGAGATCGAGAATAAACTAGGTAATCTCACTTGTAACCTTCGGCTTGCAAGCCAAGTCTTGGATTTAGAAGACACCTACAATTACAAAGAAGTATGATACTTTCTTGGCTTCAATAAGAACTTTGAAATCCATGGTAGTTGTGGATCGATCATGCATCAAACTTAAATATGCTTAGTGGTTTGTGGAAGTCACATGCAATGTCAATTGAAAAACAAAAATTAATATCAAAAGACGGCCTTTAGCATTTCTTAGCACTTTCAAAACGTATTCATTAGTCATATAGCATGAATATCTATGATGAACGCGTTACATGTCTAGAAGAAAAAAGATTTCCATTTCTGATTTTTTTTCAAAGAAATTGAGTTCCTAAACCTCCCTATCAAGACAACAGTTGGTACGAAAATGATCTTATCGCTGAATCCGGGAGATTTGTTTGGTCGAACAGGGACTATTATTAATGATCGGGGTCCTTATAATACACCAGAATCACATATAGAAAAAAATGCTAATCGACAAAGCTAAGTAGGTAAAGATAAAAAGTATTGGTGCTCAATTCCTTGCTCTTTCGGTCACTTCTTATTGGCGACCCATGTGAGAACAACCTATTCTTCATCACATCAAACCATGAAGAATTGAAAGGGTTCACATATGTTGAGAGGTTGCAGGCAGAAGAACAAGTAGAAGTTTCTGATCTAGTGCAATTCATTGGCTGCGTGTAGATCTGTGAATCCTTCCATGACTAATTTTCTTTTGTACCCTAATATATTTCCATACAAGAAGACTGCTCGTGCGGTATATTATTGTAGATTTGTTTCTTTCATCAAATGGGCATGCGCCAATGAACAAAAAAAACTCAGCTCGAAAGGCATATCGGCGATGGATAGCAACCACGAGAATCAAACTAACATTCTACTTACGGTGCCAGTACAGCGGAATAAGTGAGACTTACTTTCTTGTACAAGCATTCTTTTTAGTACGGTTCACAAATTATAAATGATGTTCATTACATATATAGCGGCACATCCTAAGTTCTCGTGGATCATATATTACTTTTATTCACCCAAAATATCTAAGAACAAGACAGAAACCGAACCAAGAGCATCCCGAGGAATATTAACAAAAAGAAGAAACAATTTAGAGAGAGAGAGAGAGAGAGAGAGAGAGAGGCTCTTGCATCTTTCAACGACAGTAACTATTTCATATATGTGTCGATCACTTTCTTTGTGCACCCCATTTCTAAAAAGCAGGAGGTGGCCACAAATGGATCTTCAGAAGCAAGAAACGAAACGAAAAGAAGACAATAAACAGAAAATCAGAACACCCAAAAGAGATCTACGTACACACAGACAGACACGGAGACACAAAACATCACCATACCACCAGAACAAAACCATACTAAAGCGGTTCAGGTCGGGCGATCGTGTGGACCCCTTTTAGCTCGAGTTTGTCCCTTCTTGAGCTTCGGAAGAAAGTATGCAGAAACGTGTTCAGGGGAGACGGAGGATCCGCCGGAGATTGTCGGTCGCGCCGGCGTCGACTCCGGCGGCCTCGGCGTTGCAGCTGAGCTGCTTCGGCCTCAGCAGAGAGAACTTGGGCAACGGCAAGCTGCTCGGAGGAGGCGATATCGCGTACATCACAGAGCCAGAGAACTTCTCCAAATCTCCCAAAACAAGAGAGCGGAAACCCCCATCGCCCCTCAACGAACCCTTGGACACAAAGACGTGCCTTGGGAGCTCATCCGGGTCGGGACCCATCGAGCATGTTGACCCGATAATCGCGTCCCCGTCGTCGGCTGACGGGTTATCCGAACGTGGGGCGGGGGGTGATTTCACCGGGTTCTTGGTGTCCTTCTTTTTGTTGTTGGGGTCTCGCCTTTTCGGCCGCTTCGGAGAAGACTTCTTGGGGGTGAGCGGCGACGACTGGGGCTTGTTGGTCTTCACGTTAGAATTAGGGGGTGGGAGAGAGAGGGAAGAGTAGGGTTTGGGCAAAGGGAGCAAAGGTGGCTGGCCCTGGTGGTGACGAGGAGGGACGCTGTTGAAGCCGAGAGGGCTGGAGACCGGCTGTGATGACGGAGGAGGGTGAGAGAAGGAGAGAGAGCGCGAAAGAGGAGGTGGATAGAAGAGCAGCACATGACCCGCTCCTCCTCCTGCTCCGCCGTAGACGGTGCTCGTGGGAGACGGTTTCGCTGTGAAGCTATGGTGGCCGTGGTGGTGGTTTCTCTTCGGCATCGTCTTGATTGGCTTGCATGGGGGGATCGGCTGGTGATCCGGTGCGTAAGATGCAGCAACTGCTTCCATGGCGGCGGCTCCTTCACGAACTCGCAGCACAGAGAGAGAGAGAGAGAGAGAGAGAGAGGGTTCTTTGATCGAGATCTGGGAAAAAACAAGAAACCTATGCTATCAAAGGTTTTCAAACTGATTCACAAAAAAGACAGTTTGATGTCTGAGCAGCCTGAGCTCTTAGGGAAAATCCGTACGGATCAGCTTACAGAAACCTACGTGAGGGGGGGGAACGAGAAAAACGAGACGGAAAATCAAAACAACGAAAGATATCGACGGCCTCTCGGGTATCAAAAGATCAAGAATAGAGAGAGCAGAAGAGAAGGCAAGATATATAGGACTCCGAACATCAGCTACATGCGTCGATTCACGATCGACCGATGCGAGCACCCTTTTTCCTCTAGAGATTCCACAGGGTTTCCCTGATCTCTAGCTTTTCTGGGAATGAACGCAGCTTTCTGTCAGCTCGCCCCATCATTTTATAGGCCAAATATCTCCAACGGCTAGACAATGCAACCTCGGTCTTCTTCTTTTAATTAATCCCCCATTCTTCATTTGTCTTTTTCTTTTTTGCCTCCTCAGATCTCGTCCATCACGGACCTCTTTCGACCAATGAGAATTGAGTAAGTATCAAGACAATACATCGTGTAATAGGGATTATAGGAAAAAAAAAAAAACTCTTTATGTGGCTTGATTTTATGGTCACGCCTTTTAAAAGCCGTCAAGAGTTCGGAGCTACAAGTACGGTTATAATATACTCTTTCCATATTTTCGTGCTGTATCAATCAATATTTAAAATCGCATGCTTTTACTTTTTTCAACAAATGAAATGAATTTTTATCGAATGATGCGATATCATTTTTGAAAATTCAAACTTCATGCTTAAGCATCTTGATCGCGCAATCCCGACGTCAAATATACTGTCGCCCTTTCGCCCGTACAATACGTTTGGCCGAATACGATGGAATAACGTGGCTGTTTACTGCTAATTTACCCGACAACCGCTGCGGTCGGTCCACTGTAGGGCGGCAACCGCCATTCGTATTTCGGCCGTCGGATCGCGTCTGGGGGAGATAGCCGTTGGGGATCCGGGCCGTCGATCGGCCCTTCCTCGGGGTCCTCGAAGTTGGTGTGCGGGGCCGGGGACCGAGCGAATCCTGGCCACACACGATAAATAAAGGCAGTGGGGCCCGCCGTGCCGCTTCGTCGCCCTACCCCCTAGGCGTCATGACCTCATGTGCGGGGAATTCAAAAAGGTGTGGTCGAAACAAATAAAATAATAAAAAAATATATATAAATATCCCGATATAAGAGAGTTTCTTTTTTTTTGGGTGCCCCTCCCTCTCTCCTCGAGGCGTTGCTAGGGTCCCACAGGAGGCACGGTGGAGGCGCACGTCTGTGGACACGTGGCGATCGAGTGGCCAATCGGGGCCTTCCCGTGATGAGATCTTCCCCCGCGAATGATTGGTTGGGGGGAGAGGGGGGAGCTGGCGGGGCCTCCCCGGTCTCGGCAGTAGAATATGGTCCTGAGAGTTTGCCTATTATTCGGGTTGCTGATATGGTCCTTGCTTTTCTGTTTAAATTTCTGTGACGTGACAAGGCCGTCGACTTCCTTAATTGTTTGGTGTTTTAATTAAGTGATTGATAAAACCTTTAGTTTATAAACTATGGAATTGGATATATATAGTTCATATCTCGCATTTCTAAGTGAAGATCGTCATGGATATTTTCTCATTGCTCCCTCTGGTCTATTATGTTTATGCTTCTACTACTAAGTTGAGCTGAGGAATGGGGGACTACTCTCTTCAACCCAGATAACACTAGGTAGCATTGTGAATGTCAATGTAATCACGTGGCTAATAAATTGCATGGAAGTAGAGCTTTCTAAAGGTTTATTTATTTATTTATTTTGGGGGGGACATTCAGATATCAACCATAACATGCAAAATGCAATGAGTATTACATGTGGAATTAATATGCAGACTATATTCTCAGTACAGACAGAGTTGAGACGAATTGTTTATGGAAAATAAAAAATCGATATTCAGATCCAGAGGGTTCGGCAAAAAGTGCAAACACTTTGATTACGCCTATCAGCTTGAGTTATGGTTTGCATGTTGCACGGCTCATGGTTGAAGATAAAGTGATTCTCTGGCTGAAAATTTACCTATTTAGGTAAGTATTCTCTTGGGAAGGTGCCATAGTGTCAAAGGGTACCGGCCAAGATATTTCACACCCCATTGGTGACTTCGCTTACCAGAAATTTCCTTTGGAATCTATAAAGCTCATGTGGACAAGAACGCGTAAAACGACAATACACAAAACATAGACAACGGCTGCGGACATCACGACTTCAATCTAAGAATTAATAAATCCGTCATCAATCAAATTTCGGGTTAAACTATAAGCACGTGAAGCACCGCCTTGTGGACTTGTAGTTGAAAACTAAGGCCCCCAACGAAACCATGAATATTGCTATTGGAGGAGCAGCCACCACAGTTTTCCGACCACAAATAAACAAATGAGGAAGGAGCTGGAAACCCTAGTTGGGGTATATATTCATGAGGGCTCCCAAATTATCAACTAGGCCAACGCCAAGATTGCCGACTTTCTACGGTTTCTTTGAGGAAGACGTGAGATATCCTTATCAATCTGTCGAGACGACTCTTGGCACTAGACTAGAAATTGTGGGGTTGACCCAAAATTGGGGGATTTAGATTGGCTTGGGTTGTGTGGAACCATGTCATCTAGATTGTTAAGAATATTAAGAGTTTTTAGTAGAATTCTTTTTAGTAGATCTAACATTTTTCTAGAAAGTGGGAAAATGACGCGTATATAGTCCATGGACTTTGGCCCGGTGTATGATGTAGTTCATGAATTTTTTATTTGTTCAATGTCGTCATTGAACTACTAGTAAATATTCAATTCAATCTTTCTGTTTGCTCAAACCACAAGTCGGACTTTAGTTGATGACATGGATTATTATATGCCGAGTTGGATTTTTAAGAATGGCGAGTAAAACATGTCTATGTTTCTATCCATATACTTTAGCAAAGTAAAAAGAAAAAAAAAGGCATTAACATTTCCATTATTATTTGATGACGTGGATTGTCATAACCTGATTTTAGATGAACATCTTACTTGGATAATGCATGCACAATTTTTTGTTGCTGTTGTCCACTGTTCAAACTTAATGGATTGGAAGTTATTAAGTTGGATCAGCGAAATGATGACATTGAAAATTTTCTTATAACTTAGGAACTTGATTAAACATTTACTAATAGTTTAAGGGCCACATTAAACAAATTAAAAGTTTAGTAATGGCATTGCATATTGGACCAAAGTTCACGAGCAATCTGTGTAATTTTCCATAATAAATTTGGCCACAAAGAAAAGAAATATTTTATATCCATTTTCTTTCAACAAGCAAAATTGTTAAGATGGATAGGGCTAACCTATATTACATGCGTGGAAACTATTAGTGTAATTATTAAGGAAAAAGCTATAAAAAATCCTACATTATATCTACTGTGACACATTTATCATAAACTTTTTTTATGATATCAAAAATCTCAAATTATGTCAATTATAATACAATTACCTTAAAAAAATTTTGTGATATAAAAGAGTCAAATTTGTACTTATGTAATATATTTATTCTCAGTCAAGATTCCCTCAAATGATTTTCCAGTCAAAATAACATTGTTTTTATTTCACTTAAGTTTCATTGGTGCTATGCAATACCGTTTGTCTTTCAACATTTATTTTCAATGATGCTTATTGACAGAATCTTGATAGAGTATAAATGCGTGCACAAATACAAGTTTGAGATTTTGGGTATCACAAAAAAATAAAATGAAATAAATGTATTACAATAGGTATAATTTGGAGTTTTTTGTAACTTTTTCCCGAATTATCATTGGTTTCCTTCTTCTCTAATTTTAAATTATGTTATCATAAATATTCTTCTCGTCTTATGTTAGACGCCCAGCCGGCCGGATAGTATTAGGTAATGTGGGTCCAATCAGATTTGGGCAGTCCATACGCGCATATTGATTCATATTTTTCACAAAGTGCATTAATTTAGCAATTATTCTCCGGTGAGAGAACCGCACATTTTCTTGCCTCTCACTAAAATTCAAACTTCCATTCATCGACTGTTTCCCTTAGTCTGCAGGACTGATCCCGTGTAATATTCGCTTTTTGTTTTTTTCTTCTTAATTTTAATTTTAATTGAAAGACATGCCCTTGGCAACATCTTCTTGGCCTCACTAAGTAGGTTCCATACCTCGCATTTTTAGCCTATACAAAATGCTCCTAAACTCTTACTTCGTTATATCCATCGATCTTCTGTGCATATTTCGGCTCACACTTTCTTTGCACGTGATTTTTCAAAGATGAAGTTGTAATCTTTCTCTAACTTTTAGACAAATCACTCTTTTTCAAAGATGAAGTTGCAATGATCTATTTTAAGAAATTAAGACATAAAAAATGCAATGATCTTTACTTTTATTTTATTTTCCATATATATCCTCCATTAGTTAGTACTTTAAAAAGACCAAGCCATTGGCATGGCATAATTATGCACTATTGTAATTTTAGACACTATTTTACTTAATTATGCACACTAAAAGAGTTATGAATACAAGACTAAGTGATGACATTCTTAAAATGCTGGGAGAAACAAAAGAGAATCAAATCGAACCATCTTTCCATTAGAGAAATATCATTTACACAATGTGAACGAATAAACGACTTTGTGACAATGACGAGCAATGTTGACTTCGCCAAGAGTAATTTCTTAATTAGAAAATAGAAGACGAGATAAATATCTTTAAAATAAAATTGTAATCATAGAAAAAAATTAAAAGGAAACAAAGATTACAATAATTATTATTGTGGTTGTTATTATATTCCATTTACATATCATCATACATCCATCCCTTCACTTGGTTTTTCTTTACTCCTCCTCATCATTCTTAGTATTGTTGTTCTCTAATTATTTTAAAAGATATTTCTTTTTCATATTACTACATTTTTCTCTAGTATTAAATTTATTTTTGCGCAATTAGTGCCGCGGCAGAGGAGTTATTTGACTGAAAATAAAGGAGAATTACAGTTCTACCCTTGGAAATTGACATATCGAGCGCGTGCAAACAGGTAAAAAAGAAAAGAAAAAGCATTGGCAGCCGTGACAAAATGAAGATTTTTATTATTGAAGTTTGAGAGGCAGGCGTGCATCATCTTGAAATGTTCAGAAGGATTTCGGCTAAATCCAGCTTAAAGTATTACTAGATTGATGACAGCTCCGTTGCTAGCTGTCTTCCATATCTGCTTGGAAGCGCGGCCGGAATGCAATTCAAACCTGGGATGCATTCGATCCTGCTCGGGCCATTTGGTTTAACTTTAGGAAAATGACTTTGCATTTCAATTTTGTGAAGGCAAAAGTATTTGGATACTATTTTTTGTGTAGACTTACAAAGCAACTTTAAGGGGAAAAGAAAAAGGAAAAAAAGAAAAAAGAAAAGAAAAAAAAAAGGGAAGGAGATGTAGCTGCATGCAGAGGAGAAAATCGTAGGGGAGGTCACACAACCTAGACAAAGCCTGAGGTTGAGCAGCCTTAGGCAACGCCACCTAAGGCTAAGGTCGAGCGGACGAAGCAGTGTCGCCTGAGGCCGTGCGACCTTGGGTAGTGTCGCTTGGGTCACATTGCTCGACCACCTCGGGTGGCGGCGCTTGGGTTGTGTGACCTAGGCGACGCTCGAGGTCACCCGACCTCAAACCACCCCGCCTGAGGTCGCATGACCTCAAGTGATGCTTCCCAACAACCAGATTTAGCTGCTCACGGCTGAGCGCTGCCCATAGGTTGAGCTTCGCAGTGGAGCAGTGAGTCTGAATCCAAGGAAGAAGATGATGAACAGTATTTTCAAAAGCATTTGACAAATGGAGCCTCAAAAATTTGAACCAAACGCCAAATTATTTTCCCAAAGCCCCTTGGGAATGCTATTGCTGAACCAAACGGTCACTTCCATTTGAACCTACGTATACATACTCCCTAGAAGAATCATCAAGCCAACAGTGGCTTTTATCTCTGGCCCCTATACGTTTTCAACCCTTGTTTCCTATGGACATGAACTACAGTCTCACTGATGATTTAGACTTTAATGCTTGAATCTATCCATAAGAAAGAAAAAGCTAATATTGGTTTCGGACACAGTACAGCCCAACGGGCTTTTGCTTAAGGGGTTATTTTCATCTTCTCTTGGGCAGTGAGTGAGCTTAGACCACTTGATAACAGCAAGAGCAATTGCTCCAGTGAAACTCTAGGAAGCTCATTCTGGAAATTCCACAAGGAGATGCACATGCTTGAAACAAGAAACTTAGCAGTGTAAACATCACCACACAGTACAAAGCTCCCTGCGGACTCAAAATTGCATAATAATCCGATAAGTCGTACAGTTAATTTTCCGTAATGGTATCCCTGCATTTGGTACATGTCAAAAATGTAGTTTGCCCTTCATCTGCCGATCTCATCTGCAACAGGGTCAGATATCAAGGAGTGAATGACGAGAAAAGGGAGGATGGGAAATACTTGTGTTAGGGAAGATTGGCGTGAGAGAGAATAGCAGCGCGCTGAACTTGTACATTACCTGCTTCCGAGTATACTCGAATTCATTGTTGCCACATTTTTCACACTTCCGAGCTATCTGAGAGGCAAGGCCGATATACGAGAACATCACAATCGGTCCACAAAGAAAACATCATGCCGTTATATACTAATATAGCAGAATGTAGCAACTACCGTTGCTAATTTCAGCTCCCCCTCCTCGAAGGTAGACATGCCAAGCTCCCTCCTTATGTCCTGAGATATGGTAGATGACCATGAGAAGCTTAACATTTTCAAATGTGTGATCCAAAGCATAGGGAAAATTAAGGAGGACAAAGCCTTTTCTCAACTAAAGTACTACTCTAGGTGTTGCTTCAAAGTAGATAAAATAAGGGTCCGTGATTCAATGTGTTAATAAGAAAAGGTTTAAGATGAAATTATTATTATTATAATTATTTTAATCCTCTTTTAACAGGACAAAAACAGAAGTCTAGTGATCCCTACCAAATTCACTCAACAATGTCATGAATTCTACATGATGTGGGCACTGTTTAATTCAATAATGTTAGAGAAACCATCAAGAGGTAATCGCATTTATTTTGCAGCAGAACCACTCATCTCAGTACCTTTCAGTCTCAACATCAGAGGTCAGTAATTGGAAGCAACAATAGGTAGTTGTGAAAAATTAAGCTTCACTAACAACAGACAGCCTTGTATTTAGGTTGTGGCCAGTGAATTGAAGGCCTTCCAGAAGCGAGAAAACTTGACGTATTTTTTCCATCGTGAGAAGGAGTTCACATTTTTGCCAAGTTGGCGCCCTTTCTAAGCCTCAGATGTTCTTCAGTACTGAAGAGTCACCATAGCCATTCAAATTTCTAGCATTTTCTATATTTTATGTTCACTCTAAAAATGACTACCTAGGCAGGAGAACACGATGAAATATAACTATATTCTCTTAAATTGTTGAACTAGTAGAACATGTATGCACTTAACTCATGATTTTAAGATCCAACAGAGTGCATGCATCAATCAGTCAGCTAGTTCAAGGCATACCTGAGCAGTTACTCTGTACTTAATTTCTTTTCCAGCAATATCTGAGAGCAAAGTCATCAATAAGGCACATCATTGAGAAAAGTAGAAATTGACTCGAAGAGCAAATTGGTAAGGTCTAATAAATAGCTAACCGGCAACTACTATTTGAAAAATAACAATAAAAACACACAATGACCGAACAGCCAAACCACTCCAAACAAAAAGATAGCAGACATAGTCAGAGAATGAGACGACCGTGCTAAGATATGCATTTCACATTAGTGGTTTGACCTGAAATGGCTATTTTTTCCCCAAACTAGTGGTCTCGGGTGTAACCAGTAACAAATTCTGTGAAAGGCCTACTGAGTAATGATTTTGGCCAGCACAATAGTTTCTCCAAGTTCATATTAGCCAGTACTACAGGTAGGGTGGCATAAAAAGAATTTTTCTTCATCCATTTCCTTTTCCTCCTCAATTATCAAATTCTCAGGGTGTCTCTCAATGGATCATCATCCTCATCATCCAAAATCAAGAACTAAGATACTTCTAACTAATACAAACTTACAAGGTGAATTGTCCCAAGTATGCAGAAGGCTCAAAATGGAATATTTGCAGATGGAAAGATGAAAACTTTCTGATATCCTAGGCAAAGAAACTATTTCTTTCCAATGCATCACGAAAAAAAAAAAAAAATCAAATCTTTGCAGTGTAAAAGAACAATGGTGAATCCTTACCAAAAAATAAAGAACAACGGTGAACTATGCCACTATAAAAGGGCAGAACACAGACAATAGCATTATAAAAAGAGCAGAACACAGAAAGGGCAGGACACAACAGCCTATCCTGACTTTCAATCTCATGCCAACTTCAAGACCCAGAAAAATAGACTCCAAAAGCAGGACCATCTCTATAATTATTAATCAAGCACACTGAGAGATTGATCCCAACCTTTAGTGCTCCGCTTAAAATTGCACAAAGGGCACTTGGCAAACTTGACCGAACTTAGCGTAAGCATCGTCCCACAGAAGTTACAAAACAAGAAATCACGATCTCGGGAACGCGCCATGAGTTAGCCTGCAGAGGACAACTCAAAATCAGATTTTTTTTCCCTCCTCTGTTTCCTTACAAACAGCCGAAAGCACACAAATTCATACGAGGGTGTCGCCTGCAAAGAAGCATTCTAGAAAAAATCGACATGTCCCCGAGCTGTTCTACTTCTTAGAACCAACCCATTCGATAGCTTCAAAGGGAGAACGAGACTCACCTCAGCGTCGACGTCGAATCGGCGAGCCAGGCGCGGGCGACGGCAAAGACCGGCGGCGAGTCGGAGCGGTTGAGCTGCAGAAGAACGAGAGGCGGAGCTGGGTTGCTGCAGAGAGAGAGAGCTCCGCCGACGGCGACGGCGATGGCGGCGGCGAGGATTGCTACGGCGAGAGAGGACAACTGCGTAGCCGGAGCGAGAGGCAGGGAGGCTGAGGATTGCTACGGCGAGAGGGGACAACTGTCCATGTCCTACCCTAAAAATAAAAAGGCGTTGTATAATTATTGAGTATATTATTTTGTTAAAATTGTTTTATCTGTTTTTCAAATTATTATATGCATTTCGAGTCTTCATCAACCCACATGTCATCAAAATCCAAATTTACGTATTTTAGATTTTCACTATCAATATGTGAAATCATAGATGAATTGTGTCATTATACTTATTTTAGATTTTAGACAATCTTTTTGCATATTTAATTTTCATATAATACATACATCCTAAAAGTAAATAGATATTGCCTATGATTATTCAGTGCATTATTTTGTCAAGATTGTTTAATTTAATTTCTCAAATTATCAAAAGAACCATATAAACATTGTCAAAAGGCAAGTTGATTATTGTATACAAATTATCTACGTTAATACCTGCCATACCATGGCAATTTCTAGTTAAAATTGACCGAGTGAACTTTATTGACAAAAACGTGAAAATATTTATTACTCAAAATGATAATTGAAAAATTTAGAATTGAATTGGTTGTCATATGACATATTTAAGAATTTTTTTTGGTAATTTTCCCATTGATTGCATACTTGGGTTGATGTGAAAGGGAGCCATTGTCCCTATGGGGTGATTGGTTTTAGGTATGCCTTTTATCAAAACTATATAATAATTTATGAAATCATCGTATAAAATTTTTTTATATCGAGTTTTGTATTTAGAGTTTACTTTATGTCCCCTCCCTAAGCTATGTTTCTAAATTTTTCACTGACCTTCGTCATCACAGAGTTGACAATTCATTTGCCATATACCAGTGGAGACATGGGGGGAGTTTTACGTGATAATTATGCAGACTAATAACTTAGTAATAAAGTGAATTCATGTTGTGCATGTTGAGTATCATGCAATGGTCACTTTAAATTGAACCGATATAACTAAAATATGTGTGGTGTAGCTATAATTGTGTTGCATTGTAACTATGGTATAAAATATAAATATTGCAATTATGTATTTGGTACTGCATATTTTAAAGCTACACAATCTCTAAGTTACAATATCTTTGAGTTGTGTGAGGCAGTTTTTTAAAAGTTATCGTAGCCATAAAATATTTGACAAGCACTATATTCAATTTAAAGATATTAAAGATTCAAAGTATTTGCAAATTCAAAGTTATCTTATGGGAAAATAAATTCATAAATGACTACCTAATGAATTATCCTTTTTATATATTAGATGGCGATGATGAGTCACACATGTTTTTGAAATGAAAAATGTCATCATAGACTTGACTCATATGCCCTTCAAATAAAGTAGAGAAGGTTTTTGCATCATGTATATATAGAGCTATATAAATAAGAATTTCTCACGTCCAAGTAACCTCACCAAGACAATAAACAAAAATTAAATTTGTGACTCATTATGCTTGACCAATAAACATGAACTTCTACCGAACCCAGTGGGAGTCCACCATTATGAATGAGATTGTACCAATATATTTCAAAGTCTCTCAGCAATATGAGTCTATTGGCACTAATTTTGCCCGCAATAAAATGTCACTATGGTACTGATATAGTCAACAAAATATATTGCATTGTTTTGTCATAAAAGGCGACCTTATCTTTCACGTTGGACTTATTTTTATTATAAAATATTCAAGTAAAACTTTTGTTGAAACTTTTCGTTGGAGGCACTTGAGTAATAATATTTTCTTTAATGTAGTACTAAAGTGATTTGGCGAAAAGTTTTGATAAGCATTTTATGAAACTTATGACACTTATGGTATTCTTTTCTCTTTCATAATCAACACCAAAATCTTTAAAGTTGCAAATCAGTAGTAGATTGAGGACTGAATGCTGTTATACATCTGTCTTTAATAGAGAAAATAGGTCGAAAGAGGTACATGTCATGTGAAATATCAAGTAATCTTCAAATTCCAAATAAATCTGCTAAAGCATTAAAAAAGAAAAAGAAAAGAGAGTGACGCTTCCAATCATTAGCCGTACAAATTCAAAGTAATTTGTCTTCCACATGGCCGTTCCCAATAATTACCCGTACAAATTCAACATAGCTTCGGTCAATTCCAGCTCAAACCTTGTGGATTTTCACGGTTGCGGATGACTCATCAATTCATTTTCACGGTTGCGGATGACTCAGCTGGTACCTCTTCTCGAAAATGAGTATCAACTAGTCTTTTTCATGGATTGTGATGATATAGTAAGAGTTGCATATGCTCTTGATCTGCTGTACTATTTTCAAGAACTTGCCTTTGCCACTTTGAGAGAGATGACTGCTTTTGTTTCAACAAATCAATGTTTGATTGCACTGTTGGTGCTGGATCGACGGGAATATGGACGAATTATGGTATTCGTTATGATGCAATTGATCGTTCTCTATCAAGTGAATTGTAATTGTAAAATGTTATTTGTAAGTTGATAAATGTTGTGATGCTTGCAATGTAATCAGATTGTCACCTTGTTTGAGTTGAATATTTTTCCGTATGATTTGACAATCTCAGAGATTCAATTCAGCAACCAGGCAGGCACCAAAATCTCATGTTAAGTTATTTTTGAAAATATATTATAAGGACTGCACTTTATCATGAATAATTGAAATTTTGCGACTGTTATCAGCGGTGGGAGAGCATGTAAATAGGGAAAGCTACTGTGGGTAGAACAACTTTGATGGACGAATGCTTTGGTAAATAAGCTTTCTGAAGCGTTTTATCTTAGAGAACCGGCAATGGATAGTTGCACAAAACAGACTTTTGAGAGGCTAACTATAGAAAAGACAAATCTATGAATAGGGCAATATAATTTTCTCAGCTTCCCGGTATCTTACGTAAATAAATTGTCATCTTGGCAGTGACAAGATTACTTCACTGCACTTGGGAGAGCTTTCTGACTGAAGCGATGTTTTGGTGTCAAAGTGGGATATAAGTCGCCTTTAGTAGCAACAGACACACCTGGGGTTTTTCACATGTCAAAGTGCTTTTCTCAAAAATGTACAGTGTGGTGTTTCTGTGATGACATTGCATTAAGATTCTTATATTGTACCTTACCCATGTTATGTTGGAATGGCTGAAACAGATAGTGACATTGGAAGCTGTGGTTGAGGAATGTGTTGGTGAAATTTTTAATGAAAACGATTCCAAAGTAAGTTGCAATGACTTTGGAAGATGTGGTTGAGGAACGTTTTGAAGAAATTCTTGATGAAAATGATTCAAAAGTAAGTCCATCAGACTTTTTGTATGATCCTCTGGCATTTACGAAGTGTAATGCCTGCTCGTAGCCGAGGCCCGAAGGTCCTACTTCAGTTCATATTTATTAGCTTTTCTTGAGCTCCATGAGTACAGGCACCTTTTGAGACATTGCAAAGAAAACAAGAGTAATGCCATGCTGTCGCTTGCAAAATCAAAGTCAGATCCAATCTGGATAAGATTAGAACCACAAACATGACAGAGGGTTGGAGCAGTGACTTAATGGCTTGCGTAGTACGTTAGGACAACAAGTATTATCTCCAGTTGCAATGCGTTTCACCGGCAGTTACAAAATATGTGGCTTCATGAAGAACAAGACAGTTAAGGATATCCTCACGGCCAAGGGAAGTTCAAAATTTGATCCTGAAGAGCAGCAAGCTGCCATTTTGGTTTGGTTTCAGTTATGGCATTAATTAATATCCAGAATCAAGTTTCTTAAATGGCTCTCCGATAATTCTTTCTCATTTAGAATAGGACTCCTTCTCGCACTTGTTTTCTCGATACAAACAGACTATCAAAAAGAAGTATAATAATCAAGTGTGAGATTTAAACTTGGCATTGTTATTTCCACGAGCCAATAGATCTGGTATCATCCTCAAACATTTCTTCGCATACATATTTGAATTTGCTATTCTAAGGAATTTTATTCCTAGTGAATATCTTTGGCATAACAGGAGGAAGTCGAGAAGAAAAAGGGGCTAGTAACAATGTGATCAGATAGAATATTAGATGTTGACGATACCACAGCTTCAATCAGCTTTCAGAAGAGCTGAATATCAAAATACCAGAGGTAATATCGTCACTTTAGTCCTAAGATTTGTACCTGAGATTCTTCATTACTCGTACCTGTCTCCTGAGCCTTGGATCCTTTTCCGCTCATCTCTGCTTGAAGTAAAACTATCCTTTCAAACCCAGGATGGAATTTAGAGTTTGAATGGGTAAGGGGAGATCTCTACTTAAAATTGTGCTAAAGCTTGCTTGGAATGGGGCTATCTATCATATTAGGAGGAAGAGAAATGTTATCTTGTATGATCATGTCGTTCCTCAGATTGTTCGGGTCATTAAGTTGGTCATTTTCTCGGTCAGGGTTCGAATTCAAGCCGTGTTGCAGGAAACGAATTTGTTTTTGACTGATGCAGATGAAGCTTCGTGTTCGAGATGGGGGCATTGGGCTGTGGTTGATAAGAGCAATTTTGGTTTTGGGCTTTGGAGAAATCCTGGACGTTCTGATGAGCCCTGTGAATTTCGGTTTGTGGGTTGTTGATGGATTTGTAAGGACTTGGCAGCATTGCTGTGATATTGAGCTTGTATATGGGCCTAGTTCGTCCAGTTCACCTCAGAAGTTGAGCAACGAAAGGGTTACCGAAAATGTTAACATGAAGATTCTAGTTCTAGACATGTTAATCCTCCATAGATCTTGATATTCTGTATATATAAACCACCATGCACATGAGATTAAATTTCTCATGCTGCTCATGTTTGCCCTGCTAAGAAAAGACGGCTGGAAAGATGAGAAGACTTGAGAGTAGAAAAGGACATAATGGCAATTTAATTAGCACTTGATTTATTTCAATCATTTTTAAAATCTGTCTCTGTAATTATTTGCGTTTGTGCATTCAATCTTGTCATTGCACTGAAACACTTTACAAGGGTTTAAAATTCTCGTGGGGCAACTCCATATAAGCTTAGAGCATGATCACGTGGAAATTTTGGGGAGTTTACTTTGTCTTGAGAGTGATTTAGAGGATATAATATCTAATATATATATATATATACATATATATATACATATATATATATATATATATCTCAAAGTAAGAAATCACCGACTCTTTTACTTAGCTAACGTTAATAGTCCCTACCATGATTATTAATCACGGAAACGGAAAGTATAATACATTAGTAATATGTCATCAAACATAACCGGATAAATTAAGTTGGGCAAGGGCAATTGTTATAAGCATATCGATCCATATAGAAAAGCAACTATTAGGATGAGGGACTATCATGAATTATAATTAATTGAGTGATTAAAGGATGCCATCGATTCGAAAATTGTTGGAAGAAAAGACAACACTAAATAAATTACAATGTTTCTTTGCAGATGACAATGGAAGTTACACAACGAAAGACATACGACAACCATGAAGAACAATGCATGGAGGCTTGCCCCGATTTTGGCTTATGAAAACGGAGGAGACTTGACTTTGCAACTTGGATGGATGAAATAACAAAGCAGTGCGTGGACGACCCGAGTGCATTCTCATTTTCTGTGAAGCCACTTTCTACCCGTAATTAGGACGTTGTCCCATAGAATAAAGTGTGTTTTATGATACTTTTACCATGTAAAGACAGACTTTCTGACTTAGAATATGAGAGCGTGGGTCATCAAGAGTCAATTCATATGAAAAAATTGATGATGATTTGATTCTTGGTTTCCACGTTCCACCAACTCCAACACAATTAATTTCGCACGGCAAACATTAATTAAAAAAGAAAATTAGGATGCCAATTAAATTGTCAAACATGCCTTTCCCAATTTCATTTAAGTAGACGTTTGTGGTCTTCAAGTCTCTGCGGCTGATGGCGGCTTGCCGGATGCAGAGATATCCCAAACCTCCAAATTCTCGCCATCCTCTTTAATTACGCGTTATTCTGCCGTGGCAGATGGGGTGGCGTCAAATCCTCACCCTCCCGAGCAATTACGCAGGCCTTTCCACAAGGACTTTATGCAGGTCTTTGGATTCCGCCTCCGCTAAGACTAGACTCTATGGTAGGAGGAAGAAAGTTCCCGGAAATGACGGTAAAGATTCCCACGTTATTGCTTGAGGCAATTCCATGACTGTAAATCCTAATCTTTGGACCAATTGTTGATCTTTATTGTCTACTTGGGTTGACGAGGACAGGGACCGCTGCCCCTCAGAGCTGCTTGCTTTTTTGTCTGTATTTATTAAATACGTATCATTTTATGAAATCACCGTAGAAAATTTTTATATCTCACCCTCATAACTAGGTACTGAAGTTTACTTTATGTTGCATCTCCTAAGCTATGTTTCTACATTCTTCATTTCTTCTTCCCTCATAATTACTGATTAGATTTTTAACATTCATTTGCCAATTACAAAGTGGATACACAAGGAGATTTGACTTGACAGTCATGCAAGAGTAGTAACTCAATAATCAAGTGAATTTATGCTCGGTATATTCAGCGGTATGTAATGATCACTTTGACTTTGAATCAAACTATTAACAAGTGAAATATAATTGACATAGTTGCAGTTGCGCAGCATTGTAATTATGATGTAAAGTGTTGGGATTTGTGTATTTGGTAATGCATTTTTTAAGGTCATGGCATCTTAAAGTTGTGAGACAATTCTTTAAAAGTTGAAAGTTATTATTGTAGCCCTAAAACGTTTTAACAAGCACATTATTAAACTTAAAAGGGTATTGGAGATTCAAAGTCATCTTAGTGGAAAAATTCATAAATGAAGGTCTCTTTATAATGAATTTTCATAATTTGTCCTAGAGCTATACATATCTTTTGAAATGAAAATGCCATGGCAAACTTGACTAACAAACCTTTCAAGAAAAGTAGAGAAAACTTTCACATCGCATATATGCAGAGCCAAGTAGATAAGAATTTTCCACACCCTAGTGACCCACCAAGACAATCAAGGGAATCAAAGTTGTGACCCAGTAATGTCATCTCAAGGAGACTTTGACTCCTTTGCATTAAACTTTAACTGCACTGCTGTCCAGAGCAATTGTGCTCGACCAAAAAACGTGGAATTCTACCAAATATGAATGGGACTTTGCCAATATATTTCGAAGTCTCTAGGCAATATTAGTCCGACCAACAGAACCTATGGAACGGGCAACGCGTTGTGAGCCTATGAGCAGTCACTTCCACACTCTAGAAGGGCTGGATAAACTGAGGTGCTCCCCTGCACATGCAAGAGTGAATAATGGGGTGGATCTGACAGCTTTTTCTAGTGGGGTTTAAAACTAAAAAATGATTACAGAAAAATGGGGGGAGTCTTATAGCTTTCTCTAGGGGTTGGATCTAGCATATTAACTTAATCCCCAACACTGAGGGCAATTTGAACCCGTTTTATCTACTTGGCTAACGTCAGTAATCCCTACCATGACGTTTAATGATTGAAATGGAAAGTAAAAAACGTCGGTAATTTGGTGTCGAACATAACTAGATCAATTAAGTTGCGCGAAGGCAACTGCTATGAGCATGCTAATCTATGTAGAAAGGCAATTATTGTTAGATAAGTATAAGAACATACGAATAGGACGAGGGTACTATCACGGTTGATGCGTATTATAATTAATCAAGTGCTCGAAGAATTTTATCATCTGAAATTCGTTGGAAGAAAACACGACACTAAATAAATAACAATGCTTCTCCGCTAACGATGGCAATGGAACTCACGCAACGTACGACGTCTGACACCCGCGAAGAACAACTTATGCATGGAGGCTTGCAAAACACAGAGGAGGCTTGACTTTGCACATGGGACGGATGAAGCGGAAAGCAGGACACCGACGACTTGGGTACATCTAATAATGCCCCTCTTCACTTCTACTAAAGCCACTTTTCTTTTCACGTTCATCAGGAATTTTTTTGCCACAGTTGATTGTCGCCTTAACTCAATCTGAGGCGATAAAAATACAGAGTGTGTCGCCTCCGGCATACCTATGGCAACAAGATCGAATTTCGTTGCCTTAACTGTACCTAAGGCAACAAAAGAACAGTTTCTTTCGTCACCTTTGGCATATTGACGGCGACAAAACTATTTTTGTGGCAAAAACTTTTGCGATCTGAGGCAGTTTTTCTACGGTGGAGAATTTATAACCCAATTCACCGACTATGATCTATGACCGGTACTTATAAGATCAGGGGAAAAGTTAATGTCACTTTGGTGAAATTACTAATCTATAAATATAAAAAAATCACCTTGGATCATAAAAAGTTAGTAAATCACGTGTGAAAATAACACATGATAAAAATTCCTTTTCATTCTGAGTGTAGCATTCGATGTTAAGCTGTTGCGGTGTTCATCTCCGGCATGACAAAACCGACATCAGATATTATTCCGTGTTAATGTTTCTTTCTGTCCGTCCTCCTCGTGATTGATATAAAGTAACGAACACTGTAACGAGTATATGTCTAGGAAAGAAAAATTCTTTTAACCTGGTTATTTATTTTACCCGCTTGTGCACCTATGGCTAAACTAACTTTGACAGAAATTCCAATCTTCCTTAACCATGACAAAATGAGAAATCATTTTGACTAAATCGTACATGAAATTACTTGTATGTCGACCAACAGGGCTTTTAGAATGGGTAACACACATTGTGGGCCCACCAACAGACCTCAGAGAAGACTTGTTTCAATGACTTCACACTTGAGAAGGGCTATATAAGTTGAAGCACTCTCCATTACCAATAAACTCACTTGCATACTAAATTACAAAATGGGGTGGCATCAAATCCTCGGCCTCCTCCCTTTTCTTTTTTTCTTACATTCCTCCCTTCCCTTTGCCTCGGCCCTTTGCCCTCTTGACCAGCGCGATGCCTTGCTCCATTTTAAGTATTCCTTTGTGTTTGATGTTGTGGCATCGGACTATTGTCATTTATATTACCCATCTTATCCAAAGACAAACTCATGGAACAAGGCTGTGGATTGTTGCTTGTGGGGCGGTGTCACTTGCGACAATGGCACTGGTAACGTCATCAATCTTGATCTCACTTGCAGTGGGTTTCATGGCACTCTTTATTCCAATGGCTCTCTCCTTCTCCCAAAGCTCGAGAAGTTGCTGTTGCGATCTTGCAATTTGATCAAGTTTCCCCATTTCTTGAATTCGTTTAAAGCACTAACATATCTAGACCTCTCTTTCAATAATATTAGTGGGGAGATTCCGGAGTGGTTTTGGGGAATAAGCCATGATACGTTAGAAAAATTAGATATTTCTAATAATCTTTTGGGGGGAGGTATACAACAATTGCACTGGAAGCGATTGTCGTATATTAACCTTGAGAGCAACTCATTCCAAGGGCCACTTCCAATCCCTCCACCTTCTACTTCTTCCTTATATGCCTCCAAGAGTGGTTTCACCGGTGAGATCCCTTCTTCAATTTGCCAATTGAGTTCACTCAAGTTTTTACATTTGTCTAACAATAATCTCTCTGGAATTATGCCATCATGTTTTGGTAATTTATCTGATCTCGTGGATCTAGATTTGAGCAACAATATATTACAAGGACCATTACCGCGCTCCCTAGTCAAATGTGTGAAGTTATATTCACTAGTTCTCAATCACAACGAGTTCAGTGATATTTTCCCACATTGGCTGGAAGCACCGAAATTGTTCTCACTTGATTTGCGATCCAACAAATTTCATGATAGGATCAATCTCACTGCCTTTGGACTCTCCTTTCCTTCTCTTGCGTATTTATTTCTTTCCAACAATTATTTTTTGGGATGGTGGCTCACAGAGGATTTATCAAACACCTCATTGATTGTAATAGATTTGGCTAACAACATGTTTGGAGGGGCAATTCCACTTCCATCTACCATCACCACATACTACTCTGTGGCAAGTAATTATTTTGCAGGGAAGATCCCTTTTCTGATATGCAATGCCACCAAGCTTGGGATGATCGACTTGTCTAACAATAACTTTACAAGTAGCTTGCCTCCATGCATAACAAATTTTAGCACCCATTTGTCAGTTTTGAACTTGGGAATGAATTATCTTGAGGGCACAATTCCTCAATCATTTTCTTGGGGAAATAGCTTGATGACTCTTGACTTGAGTCAAAATGGGCTTGAAGGCAAATTGCCTCGATCCCTTGAAAAATGTGAAAATCTAGAGTTTTTGGATCTCAGTAACAATTGGATTAAGGATACGTTCCCGGGATGGTTGGGAACACTCCCACAACTAAAAGTTCTCAATTTGTGGTCTAATAATTTTGAGAATTTTCTAGATATTCCCGTGCAAGTTGACCTCTTTCCCAAGTTACAAATTTTAGACCTCTCCTACAATAACTTTGGCGGTCCTTTGCCAACCAAATTGATTATGAACCTTAAAGCAATGATGAATGGCATTAATTGGCAAGAAACATCATTGTTCATGACACAGTCTTTTGAAAAGATTTCATACAACAATTCTTTGCTCATAACCCTAAATGGGAGAAAAATTAGGCTAAAGAGAATCTTGACCTTCTTCACAATCATTGACTTATCGCACAATTCTTTCAAAGGGGATATTCCAGGAGTCATTGGACATCTTCAATTTCTCATAAGCCTCAATCTTTCTCATAACCATCTTACAGGTTCCATTCCTCGAGACTCTAGGGAACTTGACCAATCTTGAATTGCTTGATCTTTCTTCGAACAAGCTTTGTGGGAGAATTCCTGGAGAACTGGGCAATTTGTCATTCCTTGGGTTATTAAACCTTTCGAACAACCACCTCGCCGGTCAAATTCCTCAAGACATGCAATTGAGCACATTTGACAATCACTCGTTTAGCAATAATCCGAGCTTATGTGGAACTCCACTTTCCAAAGAATGCTCTCCAAGATCTTCCTCGTCAACTTTCGACTGCAAAGGGCATAAGAAATGGTCCAAACAGAAAATAGTGTGGATAGGTTATTCATCAGGAATCGTAATTGGAATTTCCATAGCATACATTACAATTGAAACAGGATGGCCTAAATGGCTTGCAAAAGGTGTGAGAATGCTAGAAAGAAAAACAGTTGAGTGGAGGGAGAAGCCAAAGCAGAAGACCATTGTATTTCATAGACAATGAAATTGTTTGAGGAGTTGTTTCTTCAAACTACACAATGTAGATTCATTGAATAAACATGCCACTAGACAAGCTTGAAATGTCATTTCCCTTAAGGAGGCTTGTTTCTAATGTCTCCTATTCTTGTTTCTTTGTGCAATTGTATTATGCATATCATATTAATTGATAAGATAAATAATGAGATCTGTCAAGCACACAATTTTATACGGAAAAAGAAAGAAGCAGCAAAAAGTAGAAAAATGAAACAAAGTCCATTAATATCTCTAGATATCTTTTCCATCTTCCCTTATGCGTAGCTTTTATTTATTCATGAAGAGTCAGTAATGAAGACTGGGTTTAACCCATTCACTAAAATCTTTGAAGTTGCAGGTCAGTAGAAGATTGTGGACCCGAAGCTATTATGCATTGTCTTCGATTGATAACATCAGTCAAAGTCGAATAGAATGTTGAGTGAAATGTTAAAAGTATCTTTAGATTCCAAATAATTCCACTAAAAAAAATAATAATAAAAGACAGTGCCTCGCTAACAATTAACTGTCCAAATTCAAAGTAATTTGTCTACCATTCTAGCCATAGCTGCGCATGTGATGGTAGGTAAAAGGTGATACAAATTAAACTATTTCGAGTGTTATTTTTTTCGACAGTCTTATGATTGGCTCATCAGTCATCAGTATGCCCTATGTAGTCCGAATCAGCCCATTGGTCGAAATACTTGTATCTTTGGGAGAGATCGATGACATGCAGTTTGGGGGACTGAAAATGACTTGTAGCTTCTCAAAGTACCCTATTAAAAATCTGCTGGACTGCAAGTTAAGTACCTTTATTTCGGGCAGTGAGTCCAACCATGATGCAGAATTGTCCCCCAAATTTATGAATTAGAGGTTGTCACAATATTTGAATCCTTGGCAATGGACCTTGCAGGTTGGTTATTACTCAAGAAGACCATTTTCGGTGCCCACGTTTTTTTTTCCTATTTCAATCGTACTGGTAAATTTGTGCAATTGATGACCTGCTGGTCATGTTATCTATTGTGAATTGCGAAGCCACTCACAACCGTCAATTTAACAATAACCTATTAAGTTTTTTTTTTTAAAATTAAATTAAATTAAATTAAATTTTATGAAAATGTACTATGCATAACTAAATCATGGCGGCGTAAATAGCAAATCACTAGTGAAATTAATAGTCGACTAGGAATTTATTGTAGTAAACTAACTATTTTGTTTGTAAGTTACAACTGTTGACCGACACTACTAGTTAAATATATAGGTAATCTGTACTTTACCAATGGAAAAATGTGCTCATCTATAATAATAAAAAACTATTTTTCATAACCTACTAGGGTAATTAAACTTGGCAAATTGATTATCTCCTTTGTATGTTATTGTCGAAAAAACATTGGTACTTGTAAACTGCAAAATAGTAATAATCCACGAGGAAATTATAACAGTGAAATAATTATTTTGTTCACAAGTGATAACCATTAATCGATGTTACTAGTGAAGTACGTAAGTAATTTGTAGTCTACTAATGAAAAATACGCTCACCGGTAAAAACAAACGACTGTTCGTAATTTCTAAGGTATTTCAACTTGGTAAATAAATTATTTTGTTAGTGGGTTACTGACAAATGAACAATGGTACTCGTGAAATGAAAATGATGTTTGGTAATCTACTAGAAATTCGTATTGGTAAAGTAGATATTTTGTTCATAAGTTGAAACCGTTGGCCGACAGTATCAGTAAAGTATCTAAGCAATTCGTTATATGCACATTAATAAAAGGGGCCACTTGTAAGCAATTAATGAAAGGGGCCACTTGTAGAATAATAATAAAAAGATGATAATATATTAATGGGTTTGATGATGGTAATCTGTAACCTTGTTATGTGATTGGTATTTTAGTTGGTTGAAAAAGAAGTTATCGGTCAGGTTTTACTTTACCAACGGTTTTTCAAATATATTATTATTATTCAAATTAACCACGCGCCGAACAAAATTTCCTTTTCGGCTATCGGAATTTAAGAAATCTGCCGCTTACCCAGGTCTGCGGTGCGTGCAGTGCAGATATAGTGCCGAGTTCATCCAAATATTACCCAAAAGAATAGGAAGAATGGTTTGGATTGCTGCTCGTGGGACAGTGTCGCTTGCAACGATGTAATGGGTAATGTTACCAGCCTCGATCCTTCACTCAGCTGTCTTCAGGGCTCCCACTATTCTGATAGCTCACTCTTCACACTTCGCCAGCTTTGGATCCTCAACCTTGTTGTTAACAATTTCCATGCCTCACCCACTTTGCCTGAACTAAGGTGTATACTGAATCGAGGCACCTCAATTTTCCATCGTTCCAATTTTTCAGGTCTAAATCCTATTGAAATTTCTTACTTTTCTAAACTTGTTTTACTTGATCTTTCTTCAAACGTTAATGGTACGTATGTGACGGACAATCTTAACATTGAAAAAAACGGGTTTCAAAATGCTTGTTCAGAATGTGCCAGAGTTTAGAGAACTTAGACTTGATCTAGCAGACATGCCTAATGTTTCATCTTGTTCTTTCATGAATTTATCCTCCTCCTCGATGTTTTTCAGTGCATCCATAAGTGATTTACATGGGGAACTTCTGCACAACGTATTCCACTTGATAGACCTCCTTGATGTCAATTTGAAATTCAATGATATCACGGTTTCTTCTCTGAAGTCCAACTCGAGCTAGTCTCTTGAACCCTCAACCCTTTTTGTATACAGGCAACTCCGGCAAAATACCCCATGTGAATGGGGAATTGAATTGTACATTTCTAGATCTCAGGACTTTGGCATTTTCTTCCTGCAATTTGACCAAGCTTTTGATTTTTCCGAACTATTTAAAAAACTAAGAATTAGATCTCTCTAAAAACAAAATCGGTCGTCAGATATCGAGATGGTATTGGGATTAGGGAAAAAAACATTATGATATCTTGATGTTTCTGGTAACCTTGTTAAGGGAAGTATGCATTAATTTCCCTAAAGAGAGTTCATCACTATTGACCTAAATGACAACGTACTACTCGAAGTGCCGCTTCCGACTCCACCACTTTGTTTACCCATCTTTCATGCCACCAAAAAATCACTCCCCCGAGAGATTCCATCTTCCGTCTATATACTAAGTGTCGCGACCTACCCTCGAGGGGAAGGGAACAGGTGTTTAGGGGTATTGCCTAAAAGACGGGCCTAAGGCCCATGATTAGGCGTGGACTCTCCCAAGCCCATACCCCGCGTGACATTGGTATATTTTTTTAGAAATTTTGCACAAAAGGAGTCGTCACTAGCCTATTAGGTCGGTTAGAAACGAAGTGAGGTATGGGAGTATACCTCACTTCCTACGCAACCAGATAATTTAAGTTCGGGGATTTGGTTACATTAATTAATCAATTAGTGCTCTTTCGGTACCTAATATTATTCATTTTGAAAGAAAGGATTTTGTCAGGCAGTTTGAATTGATTTTATATATATCCACTAACATATGAGGTGATCATGCAGGTGCGCAATCATTTAAAGTAATAATTATAGCTACCAAGATCATAATTGCAGTAAAATTAACATATGCCACTAAGCAATTGCAAACATAATTAAACAGGTAAATTAAATGTGCAATATAATCAATATATGGGCAAATAGAGGCCTAATTACACTAAATACATGGCCGATCCTAATCCAAACCTACATTTTTTGGATTTTCGAAATTTTTAAATTTTTAAATTAATTTTAAAAAAAAAAAATATTATAACAATTAACATAGAGGAGTGGCGAGAAAGCAACGTTCCAGACAAGCAACCCATTCATAATTTCCCAAAAAAGAAGAAGAAAAGAACCCAAAGCCCATTATAAACTTAAGCTTATTAAGCCCAAATTTCAGAAAAAGCCCCGAAGCCTAATAAACCTAGGTGAGTCCAGCAAGCCAACAATTCACCCCACGGCCCACTTTAATGCCGACCTATTTTCTCCCGAACGTCTGCCCCTTTCTCCCAGAACTTTGACCTCTTCGTGGAACCATTCCCGAACATTAAACTCTCTTCTTCCTCTCTTTTTCTATTTCAACGTTAGGGCTCAAAGGAAAACATTAAAGAGAACTTCATTCTTAGACAAGGATCTCAAGACATTAAACGAACGTTCACAGTTATTTTCTACTGCCTTGAGCACGGCAACAACCAAGAAACACGCATCCAAAGAAAGTTCGGATTTGGCCATGACAACAACAAAATCTGAATAAAATCATGCTCCATGATCCATAAAGGATTCCTTTTATCAGAACAGGAGCATACTCATTCTAAATGATCTGAAAATCACGGTTAAACCCACGTTGACTTAGTTCAAGCGTTTCATCAAACATGTGGTGAGCACTGACTTGAGGGGAGAGGATATCAACCAACTTTTAGGACCCGCTCAGATCCAGACCCAGGGAAATCACCAAGAGATGTTCAGCATCAAATAAATCGACTCGGTTGGACCGGAAAACCCAAGGATCAGAGGAAACTCGCCCGGCTATTCTATCACTAAAACAGGGCAATGCAAAAAAGGTTCGTGGGGATGAGTTTCCGTCACAAAAACCCCTACTCGGCTCGAAGACCGCTGCGCGAGAGCCAGTTCGAGACGAATCGAACTTCGGTCGGCCACCTCGCGATGTCTCCGAGCCGAGATCCTCGGAAACGACCGGGTTGAACTGAAAGGCAACTCACCGTAAATGCAGAGGTTCGGGAACGAGAAGTCGCGTGCTCGAGGGCCTCGGCGATTGGCGTCGAGGGTGGGCCAGTGACGCTCGACCCAGGCAACTTCTGGCTCTCTCGCTCTCCGTCTCGCTCTAACTCTCTTTCCCTCTCTCCATTTCTCTGTCGTTCTCTCTCAGTATTTCTCACGGCTTTTTTCTTCGCTCCCTGTGTTGCTGGGGTCCGAAGGTTACAGCGGCGATCGACGGCTCACCGGCGGCAGCTAGACGTTCCGGGCTCCTCAGCTCCTTCTCTGACCTCTTTCCTTCCTTTCCTCCTGGTTTTCCCCAGTGTTTCGCTCCTGTGTTTCCCTCTTTTTCTCTCTCGCGCTCCTATCCCCATATGCAGGTACCCCGAGCTCTTCAAGGTCAACGGTCGGTGTGCCCGGTTCCTGTCTCACCAGCCTATCGACTGGCCTGCTCCGAGACCCGCGGATCACGCCGGACCCCGATCCTCCTGCTCCTCTCGCTGCTCCTCTGTTGCTGTGCTGCTGCTGCCTTCTGTTTCCTGCAGGTCGTGCGAAGACCAATCGAGGGAGACGACCAACTCGTTCGCGGGCTGGGCTGAAGGAGAAAAGGGGCTGGGCCGGGCCCAGAGCAAGGGGAAGAAAAGAGAGGGGTGGGTTGGGCCATGGTCGAATCCGGCCCGACCCGACCATTTTTGTCTTTTTTTTTTTAACTCATTTTTTTGTATTTTAATTTTTGTGACTAATTCCTAACCTTTAATGCTACTTTAAATTAATTAGTTTAGGTGAAATTTAGGTGTCAACACTAAGCTCCCTTGATACTCCACACTTGGTTTGTAAAAGTCTCTCTGGCTCTATTCCGAATGTTTGAGAAATTTAACGGTCCTCGGAACTAGACGTGAGTGCCATTAAGTTTTTTTCTTTGAAGTTAGAGTGCTATTAAATTTGAATGGACATTCTGCAGTCTTTAGGGGCTTGCATGTTTGTGTTTCTTTTCTTTGTTCATGTACGGATTTTCTATTTTTTTGTTCCCTAGAATAAAAAAAGAATAGAAATGAGTTTGTTTGCATTTTTCTTCAAAATCTGTTTTTTTGTTCGAAAACAAAATTAGAACAGAAATAAAAAAAAAAAAAAAGTTATTTTTTTTCCATAAACAAATTAAAAGAATAAAAACACAAACACTTTTTTTTCTTCTTTTTTCTTTGGCCGGTTGCCAGCCTCGGCCATGGCCGGCGAATGGCCGTCGAGGACCGGCAACCTCACCGGGAGGGTCGCCGGCCCCGGCGAGCCTCGCCGTGGTTGGGCGAGGCCGCCGGCCTCGTCGGGGTCGTCGGCCATGGCCGAGGGCGATTGGCCAAAAGAAGAAAAAAAAAAAAGAAAGAAAAAAAGGAAAAATAAAATAAAAATATTAAAAAATTAAAAGAACAAAAATACAAATTTACCTAACGTATTTTTATTCATTTTTTATTCTCTAACAAGTTTATCAAATACATTTTTCGTAAAAATTGTTAGAAATAGAAATAGTTTTTTCTATTTCGTTCTAGAATAATTTTTGTAAACACAAACAAACGCACCCTAAATAACTGCACATGATTATTCGATCTAAATGTCAGTCACAACTAAATTAGTGATCCTTTAACGAAGTGATTGCTAGAAGTAGGGGTGTCAGGAACCGAACTGAAAAATTCAGTTTTTTCAGTTCGGTTCGGTTTTCGGTTTGGTTCTCATTAAAAATCGATATTTTTTTATTGGTTCGGTTTTTATCGGTTAACCGAACTGAACCAAACCACAAACCGATAAAATCAAATAATTAAAAATTTGATTTTTCTCACCCTGACTCCCGTCTCCTTTGGCTCGATTTTGCGCGCCTGCCTCCATGGTGACCCAGCTCGAGAGCCCCCAGCCCCCGCCCCAGCAGCAGCAGCAGCAGCCGCCGCAGCAGCGGCAGCGCGAGCGGAACAGTGATCGCCGATGGGATTGTGCAGCGTTTCACTTTTGGTTTCGGGGTTTTTGAAGAGATCGTGCGATCTCTCTCTGTCGCTCTGTCACTCGCTCTCTGCACGCCTCTGATTTGAGCACATAGCGAGAGGAAATCTGGTCGCTTCAGCTGAAAAAGTGGCGACCCATCAACGACGCTCGGTCCCTCTTCATTCGTCTGCATCTGGGTCTTCTTCTGTCCTGTGAATTTCTCCCCATTTTTCTTTGGAGGATTTTGACCGAGCTCTGCGGCGGGGGCGTTCGTCGGACCATGACTTCACCGGTTACTACGCGAGCAAACTAGCTCTCCCTTCTCAAGCTGCTCTCTGATTCTCGCTCTATCGCTTGCCCTCTGGGCGCCTCTGATTTGAGGGAATTGCCAGAGAAAATCTGGTCGTCAATTTTGTTGAAAAACTGATGACCCATCATCAACGCTCAGTCCCTCTTTGTTCCTCCGCTTCTGGGTCTTCTTCTGTCCTTGAAATTTCCTTTCCTTTTTTTTTTTTTTTGTGAATTTTCAAAAAAGAAAAATTAAAACCAAAAGCTAAAAACCGAAAACCGAAAAACCGAACTGAACCAAACCGAAATTTCGGTTCGGTTCTGAAAATTTTTCTTACGGTTCCGTTCGGTTTTTGAAAACCGAACCGAACCGAACCATTGACACCTTAGTTAGAAGTGCCCTCACTAGCATCAATCTGCACTTTGATGGATTCCATGGCCAAATCAATCCTCCAACTGCTCAATTTCTTCCCTCGTCAATAGCCCGACAAATATTTTCTTTCAATTCCACTACCCACCACTCTCTTCCATTCCACTGCAAACAACAAGGTTAGCGAGATGAGCACCTTGACATATAGTTGAACATATTTGGGTTGAGCTTGGTTATGTTCCTGTCATAAGCAAGCAATCCGTTCAGACACAAATGACAACTTTTTGTTCTCGAGTCGACCCTTTCAATCTGTCTAAACTGTCAGGTAAACATGTTCGTGTCAAAAATTGCTAGCGCTATTTAAACATGTCATATGCGAGCTCAAAAGGTCGACTTGCATACGACACGTTTAAGCATTCTTGTTTAAAAAGGGTCATCTGTCTTAAATTGGCCAGAAATACACGTTGTGTCTGTTCTTTATATTGATCGGGTCAAAAACCATACTACCCCGATACATACTTCAACACTTTTGACAGATCCCGTTGCTCTCTATTTACATTTACATGCACTTCCAAGATTGTGAACAACAGGATAAATCACGGGCTAATGGATTAGTTGATAGTTGTAACTGTTGAAAATTTCCTATAATATGGGCTTACATTATTTAATTAATTTTCTATTTTAAATAATCGGGTTAATGGATTCCAATATTTATTAAACCCTAGAATAGTTGAGCAGTAAAGTGTAGACAATTGTGTTTAACTGAAACCTATAATAGGAGGGGTTTGGTTGACACGCTATTGATTAAGGTTTGCTAAGTTCCCTCTTTAGCCTATAAAATGGTAGGTTATACTTAACGGTTGCTTGAATTTCATTTAAAGCTGCTATACTAAAACATTTCATAGAAAGGAAGATCTAACATTTCAATAGATCTTTGCTTTAATTCCGCTGTGTTTATTAATTTCGGTATTTTACAGTTATATATAGATCCAATTCTTCTTGATTAATAAGTTGTTTATGTGAATAATTTTTTACATGTGGTATCAGAGCAATGTCATATATGATTGTAGAACCCATTTTTTTTTTTTTAATGAACAAATTCGAATTTTTTTTTCTTCTTTTAGAGCCGAATATGGATGTTATTTTATAGCATCAGTAAAGTATCTAAGCAATTCGTTAACAGCTAATTAATGAAAGGGGCCAATTGTAGAATAATAATAAAAAGATGATAATATATTAATGGGTTTGACGATGGCAATTGGTAACCTTGTTATTTGATTGGTATTTTAGTTGGTCGAAAAAGAAGTTATCGGTTGCGTTTTACTTTAACAATGGTTTTTCAAATTTATTATTAATTATTCAAATTAACCACGTGCCGAACAAAATTCCCATTTTGGCTATCGGAATTTAAGAAATCTGCAACTTACCCAGCTTCGCGGCGGGTGCAGTGCAGATATAGTGCCAAGTTCATCCAAACATTAGCCAGGATAATAGGAAGAACAGTTTGGATTGCTGCTCGTGGGACGGTGTCGCTTGCAATGATGTAACAGCCGGCTTCGATCCTTCACTCAGCTGTTTTTAGGGTTCCCACCATTCTGATAACTCACTTTTCACACTTCGCCAGCTTCGGAGCCTCAACCTAGTTGTTAACAATTTCCGTGCCTCACCACTTTACTTGAACTAAGGGCGTATACTGAATCGAGATGCCTCAATCTCTCTTGTTCCAATTTTTCAAATCTAAATACTATTGAAATTTCTTACTTTTCTAAACTTGTTTTACTTGATCTTTCTTCAAACATTGATGGTACATACTACATATGTGACACACCATCTTAACATTGAAAAAACAGATTTCGAAATGCTTATTCAGAATTTACCAGAGTTTAGAGAACTTAGACTTGATTTAGTAGACATGTCTAATGTTTCGTCTTTGTTCCTTCATGAATTTATCCTCCTCGATGTTTTCCAATGTGTCCATGAGCGATTTACAAGGGGAACTTCTGCACGATGGATTCCGCTTGATAGACCTCCTCGATGTCAATTTGAAGTTCATTGACATCATGGTTTCTTCTCTGAAGTCCAATTGGAGCAAGTATCTTGAATGCTTAACCCTCCTTGTATACAAGCAACTCGGACAAAATACCCTATGTGACCGGGGAATTGAATTTTACATTTCTAGGTCCCGAGACTTTGGCATTTTCTTCCTGCAACTTGACCAAGCTTTCTTTTTCTCTGAACTCTTCCAAAAAGCTAAGAGAATTAGATTTCTCCATAAATAGAATCTGTTGTCAGATATCGAAATCGTACTGGGATTAGGGAAAGAAACATTATAGTATCTTGATATTTCTGGTAACCATGTCAAGGGAAGTATACATCAATTTCCCTGGAGAGAGTTCGTCGCTGTTGACCTTAATGACAACGTACTACTCGAAGGGCTGCTTCCGAATCCACCACTCCCTTTACTCATCTTTCGGGCCACCGGAAAATCACTCCATTGAGAGATTCCATCTTCCGTCTGCATGTTAAGCTCCCTTGATACTCTGCACCTGGCTTGTAAAAATCTCTCTGGCGCTATTCCGAATATTTGAGAAATTTAACAAACCTCGGAACTAGACGTGAGTGCCGTTAAATTTTTTTCTTTGAAGTTAGAGTGCCATTAAGTTTGAATGGACATTACTGCAGTCTTTAGATAACTGTGCAGGATCGTTCGATCTAAATGTCTGTCACAACTAAATCAGTGATCCTATGGCCATGAACTTTAGTCTCACTGATGATTTAGACTCAATGGTTGAATTTATCCATAAAGAAGCTAATGGTGGTTTCGGACACAAAACAGCCCTATGGGCTTTTGCTTAAGGGGTTCTTTTCATCTTCTCTTGAGCAATAAGTGAGCTTAGCCCACTTGATAACAGCAAGAGAAATTGCTCCAGTGAAACTCTAGGAAGCTCATTCTGGAAATTCTACAACGAGATGCACAAGCTCGAAACAAGATACTTAGCAGTGTAACCATCGCCATACGGTACAAAGCCTCCCGCAGATTCAAAATTGCATAATAATCTGATAAGTCATACAGTTAGTTTTCCGTAATAGTATCCCTGCATTTGGTACAAGTCATAAATGTAGTTTGCCCTTCATCTGCCGATCTCATCTGCAACGGGTCAGAAATTAAGGAGGAATGAATGACGAGAAAAGGGAAGACGGGAAATACTTGTGTTAGGGAAGATTGCTGTGAGAGAGAATATCGGCGAGCTGAAATTGTACATTACCTGCTTCCGAGTATACTCGAATTCATCGTTGCCACATTTTTCACACTTCCGAGTTATCTGAGAGGCAAGGCCGATATAAGAGAACATCACAATCGGTTCACAAAGAAAACATTATGCCGATATACTAATATAGCAGAATGTAGCCACTACCGTTGCCAATTTCAGCTCCCCTTCCTCGAAGGTAGACATGCCAAGCTCCCTCCTTATGTCCTGAGATAAGGTAGATGACCGTGAGATTTTCAAATGTGTGATCCAAAGCATAGGGAAAATTAAGGAGGATATAGCTTTTTCTCAACTAAAGTACACTCTAGGTTTTGCTTCAAAGTAGAAAACATAAAGGTCCATGATTCAATGTGTTAATAAGAAAAGGTATAAGATGAGAATTTTTATTTATTTATTTTTTTGAATCCTCTTTAACCGGACAAAAACAGAAGTCTAGTGACCCTTACCAAATTCACTCAACAATGTCGTGAATTCTACATGATGTGGGCACTATTTGATTCAATAATGTCAGATAAGCCATCAAGAGGTATACGTGTCTATGTTGCAGTGGAACCACTCATCTCTGTTCCTCTCATTCTCAGCATCAGAGGTCAGTAATTGGAAGCAACAAAAGGTAGCTGTGAAAAATTAAGCTTCGCTAACAACAGATAGCCACATATTTAGGTTGTGGCCAGCGAATCCAAAGCCTTCTAGAAGCTAGAAAACTTGATTTGATTTTTTCCATCATGAGTAGGAGTTCACATTTTTGCCAAGTCGATGCCCTTTTGCAGCCTCAAATGTTCTTTAGGGCTGAAGAGTCACCATAGCCATTCAAATTTCTAGCATTTTCTATATTTGATGGTCACTCTAAAAATAACTACCTAGGCAGTAGAACATGATGAAATATAACTATATCCTCTTAAATTGTTGAACTAGTAGAACACGTATGCACCTAACTCGTGATTCTAAGACCCAACAGAGTGCATGCATCAATCAGTCAGCTAGTTCAAGACATACCTGAGCGGTTACTCTGTACTTAATTTCTCTTCCAGCAATATCTGAGAGCAAAGCCATCAAGAAGGCACGTTATTGAGAAAAGTAGAAATTGACTCGAAGAGCAAAATGGTAAGGTCTAATAAATAGGTAACTGGCAGCTAATATCCGAAAAAATAGCATTAAAAAGGGAAAAAGCCACGAAAAACCTTGAACTTTGCCAAAAGTGACACATTTACCCTAAACTTTTTTTTTGTGACGTGAAAAACTCCCATCAATGGCATTTTTGTCTTTTTATTCTGTTTTTTCCTTTTTCTTTTTTTTTTCTTTTTTTCTTCTTCTTCCCTCCGCCGGCCATGGCGGAGCTAGCGGAAGGAAGCCGGCGTCCGGCGAGGGTCGCCCTCGTCGGCGTCGGGTGAGGGTGGCCCTTGCCGGCGTCGAGCGAGGACGGCCCTTGCCGGTGTCTAGCAAGGGCAGGGACACCTCGCCCGACGCAGGCGAGGGCGGCCCTCGCCGGCGTCGAGCAACCCTCGTCGGCGTCGGGTGAGGACGGCCTTTGTCAGATCTCGGCGAGGGCACCCCTCGCCTGACGCAAGCAGGGGCGACCCTCGCCTGACGCCGGCGAGGGCCGCCCTAGCTCGAGGCCGGCGAGGGTGACCTCGCCCGAAGCTGGCGAGGGCAGCCCTCGCCGGACGCCGGCTTCCTTCGCCGGTCAGATGGCGGAGGGAAGAGAGAAGAAAAAAAATGAAAAGACCAAAATGCCCTATAATTTTGGGGTAAATGTGTCACATAACGAAAGTTCAGGGTTTTTTGTGTCACAAAAAAAAGTTTAGGCTAAATGTATCACGATTGACAAAGTTTGCGGTTTTTCACGTAAAAAAAAAAATGTTTAGGGTAAATGTGTCACTTTAAGCAAAATTCAGGGTTTTTTTTGTGGCTTTTTCCCCATTAAAAACACACAATAACTGAACCACGGCACCACTCAAAACAAAAAGACAGCAGACATTGTCAGATAATGGGACGACCATGCTAAGATACGCATCTCACATTAGTGGTTTGACTTGAAATGGCTATTTTTTCCCCAAACTAGTGATCTTGAGTGTAACCAGTAACAAATTCTGCGAAAAGCCTGGAATTATTTACGCCAGCACAATAGTATCTCCAAGTTCATATTAGCCAGTATATAGGTAGGGTGGCTGATCACACCTTTCACTGCCATAGAAAGAGTTCCTCTCCAGCCTTTTCCTTTTTTTTTTCTCCTCAATTATCAAATTCTCAGGGTGCCTCTCAACGGATCATTATCCTCATCATCCCAAATCAAGAACTAAGATAATTCTAACCAATACAAACTTACAAGGGGTTGTCCCAAGGTATGCATAAGGCTCAAAATGGAAAATTTGCAGATGGAAAGATGGAAATTTTCTGATATCCTAGGCAAAGAAACTATTTATTTCCGATGCTTCGCCAAAAAAATAAAATAAAATCAAATCTTCGCAATATAAAAGAACAATGGTGAACAATGCCACTATAAGAGCATAACACAGAAACGGAAGGACACAACAGCCTAACCCGAGAAGCAACACTTGACAATCTTGAGACTTAGCATAAAATTCAATCTCATGTCAACTTCAAGACCAATAAAAAGAGACTCCAAAAGTAGAACCACCTCTATAATTATTAATCACGTATACTGAGCGATTGAAAAAGGAGATCCCAACCTTTAGTACTCCGCTTAAAATTACACAAAGGGCACATTGCAAACTTGACCGAACTTCATGTAAGCATCGTCCCACAGAAGTCGCAAAATAAGAAGTCACGATCTCGGGAACGCGCTATGAGTTAGCCTATAGAGGACAGCTCAAAATCAAATTTTTTTCCTCCTCTTTTTCCCTTACAACAGCCGAAAGCATACAAAGTCATACGAAGGCATCGCCTGCAAAAGAAGCATTCCAGAAAAAATTGACATGTCCCCAAACTACTCTACTTCTTAGAGTCCGAGCCCTTCGATAGCTTCAAAGGGAAGACGAGACTCACCTTTGTGTCCGGCGGCGGCGGAGCTGGTTGCTGCGAAGAGAGAGAGAGAGAGATGGAAAGAGGTCCGGCGACGGCGATGGCAGTGGTGGCGGCGGCGATTGCTGCAGCGAGAGGGCGCGACTGCGCTGCCGGGGATGGAGGCAGAGAGGGTGAGGTCAGAGGGAAGAACCGTTCATGTTAAGGCCTAAAAATAAATAGACGCGATCTATGAAATTGTTTTCTCTTTTTCTTTTTCAAATTATTACATACAATTCGAATCTTCATCAATACACATGCATCAAAATCCAAATTTGTTTATTTTAGATTTTCATATCAATATGTAAATCATAGAATAATTGTGTCATTATACTTAATTTAGATTTTAGACAATTTTCTCTTCTTGTATATTTAAGTTTCATGTAATACTTACATCCTAAAATACTAAAAGTAAAAAGATGTTGCCTCTAATTATCCAATACATTATTTTGTCAATATTTTTTATTTAATTTCTCAAGTTATCAAAAGAATCATGTACACGTTGTTGGGAGTCAAGTTGACTATTGTACATGATATATAGCAAAAATTATTGATGTTAGTATTGATCATGTCACATAACACTGTTTACATCAGCAATTTTCGAATGGACTTAATTGATATAATGTAAAAATATTTAGCATTTAATTATATAATTGAAATGTTTAAAATTGAATTCATTGTTGTATAATAGGTTTAAGATTTTTTTGCTAATTTCTTCATCATATAAATATCTCACTCTCAAGGTTTGGTATTTGGAGTTTATTTTGTGTCCCCTCCACTAAGCTATGTTTCTAAATCGTTCATTGAATTCTTTCATCATTACAGCGTTGACATTTAATATTCATTTACCAAATACTAGTACTAATAACTTAGTAATCAAGTGAATTCATGTTGTGAATGTTTTTTTTTTTTTTGGGATCAAAATGTTGTTTGTAAGTTGATATCCATTGTGATGCTTGCAATGTAATTAGATTGTCACCTTATTTGAGTTGAATTTTATTCCATACGATTTGACAACCTTAGAGATTCAATTCAGTAATTACGCAAGCAGCGAAATCTCAGACTAACTTCTTTGTGAAAAATATTATACGAATTGCACTTTTGTTATCAGCGGCAGGGGAGCATGTAAATGGGGAAAGCTACTGTAGGTAGAACAACTTTGATGGACAAATGCTTTGGTAGGTAAACTTTCTCAAGCATGTCTTCCAGAACTGGTAATGGGTAGTTGTACAAAACAGGCTTTTATAAAGGCTAACTATAGAAAAGACAAATCTATGAACAGGGCAATATAATTTTGTCGGCTTCACGGTATATTTATACGTAAATAAATTGTCATCTTGGCAGTGACCAGATTACTTCACTGCGCTTAAGAGAGCTTTCTGACTGAAGCGATGTTTTGGTCTCAAAGTGGGATATAAGTTGGCTCTGGTAGCAACAGACATTCTTGGGGTTTTTCACAAGTCAAAATGCTTTTCTCAAAAATGTACAATGTGATGTTTCTGTGATGACATTGCATTAATATTCTTATATTGTACCTTACCCATGTTATGTTGGGATGGCTGAAACAGATAGGTACTTTGGAAGCTGTGGTTGAGGAATGTGTTGGTGAAATTCTTAATGAAAACAATTCCAAAGTAAGTTGCAACGACTTTGGAAGATGTGGTTGAGGAATGTGTTGAAGAAATTCTTGATGAAAATGATTCAAAAGTAAGTCCATCAGACTTTTTATGTGATCATCTGGCATTTACGAAGTGTAGTGCCTGCTCGTAGTCGAAGCTTCTACTTCAGTTCAGATTTATTAGCTTTTCTTGAGCTCCATGAGTACAGGCACCTTTCAAGGCATTGCAAAGAAAACAAGAGTAAAGCCACGCTGTCACTTGCAAAATCAAAGTCAGTTTCAATCTGGATAAGATTAGAACCACAAACATGACAGAGGGTTGGAGCAGTGACTTCAATGGTGTGCGTAGTATGTTAGGACAAGTATTATCTCCAGTTGCAATGTGTTTCACCAGCAGATACAAAAAAAGTGGCTTCATGAAGAACAAGACAGAGGAAGTTCAAAATTTGATCCTAAAGAGCAGCAAGCTGCCATTTTAGCTTCGCTTCAGTTATGGCATTAATTAATATCCAAGAATCAAGTTTCTTAAATGGCTCTCCGATAATGACACATTTAGAATAATGTGGTGAACTGACCCAGGCTTTGTAATTCTCTCCGATTTAGAATAGGACTCCTCGCGCTCGCTTTCTCAATACAGACAGACTATCAAAAAGAAGTATAATAATCAAGTGTGAGATTTAAACTCGAAATTGTTATTTCCACGAGCCAACAGATATGACATGATGCTGAAACATTTCTTTGCATACATCATTGAATTTGCTATTCTACAGAATTTTATTCCCAGTGATATCTTGGGTATAACAGGAGGAAGTCGAGAAGAAAACCTGGCTAGTGACAATTTGATCAGATAGAATATTTGATGTTGACGATAACACAGCCATCAATCAGCTTTCAGAAGAGCTGAATATCAAAATGCCAGAGGTAACATCGTCACTTTAGTCCTATGATTTGTACCCGAGAGTCTTCATTGCTTGTATCTGCCTCCGGAGCTTTGGATCCTTTTCCGCTCATCTCTGCTTGAAGTAATCTATCCTTTCAAACACAGCATGGGATTTAGAGTTTGAATGGGTAAGGGGAGATCTCTGCTTAAAACTGTGCTAAAGCTTGCTTGGAATGGGGCTATCTATCATATTTGGTGGGAGAGAAATGATGTCTTGCATGATCATGTTGTTCCTCAGATTATTCGAGTCATTAGGTCGGTCGTTTTCTCTGTCAGGGTTCGATTCAAGCCGTGTTGCAGGAAACGAATTTGTTTTTGACAGATGCAGATGAAGCTTCGCGTTCGAGATGGGGGCATTGGGCTGTGGTTGATAAGAGCAAATCTGATTTTGGGCTTTGGAGAAATTCTGGATGTTCTGGCGAGCCCTGTGAATTTGGGTTTGTAGGTTGTTGATAGATTTGTAAGTCGTAAGGACTTGGTACCATTATTGTGATATTGGGCTTGTATATGGGCCTAGTCCGTCCAGTTCACCTCAGAAGTTTTTTTTTTTTTTTTTTTTTTTTTTTTGGTCGGTAGTTCACCTCAGAAGTTGAGCAACGAAAGGGTTACCAAAAATGTTAACATGAAGATTCTAGACATGCTAATCCTCCATAGATCTTGATATTCTGTATATATAAACCATCATGCACATGAGATTAAATTTCTCATGCTCCTCTTGTTTGCCCTGATAAGAAAAGACGGCTGGGAAGATGAGGAGACTTGAGGGTAGAAAAGGACATAATGGCAATTTAATTAGCACTTGATTTATTTCAATGATTTTAAAGTCTGTCTCTCTGTAATTATTTGCATTTGTGCATTCAATCTTGTCATTGCATTGAAACACTTCACAAGAGTTTAAAATTCTCATGGGGCAACTCCATATAAGCTTAGAGCTTGATCATGTAGAAATTTTAGGGAGTTTACTTTGTCTTGAGAGTGATTTAGAGGATATACATACATATATCTCAAAGTAAGAAATCACCGACTCTTCTACTTAGCTAACGTTAATAGTCCCTACCATGATTTTTTTTTTTTTGGTCGGTCCTACGCTAATCTTACTCTAACACTCACTCTCAGACTTTTGCCATGCCTCCTTACAGAGCGTGGGAGTCGAAACCTACTCCTGAAATGAAATCGTTCCCACCCCAATCCCCCCTGATTAATGACTGAAACGAAAAGTATAATACATTAGTAATTTGTCATCAAACATAACTGGATAAATTAAGTTGGGCAAGGGAAACTATTATAAGCATATTGATCCATGTAGAAAAGCAACTAATAGGATGAGGGGACTATCTTGAATTATAATTAATTGAGTGATTAAAGGATGCCATCGGTCCGAAAATTGTTGGAAGAAAAGACAACACTAAATAAATGACAATGTTTCTCTGCAGATGACAATGGAAGTTACACAATGAAAGACATACGACAACCGTGAAGAACAATGCATGGAGGCTTGCCCCGACTTTTGGCTTATAAAAAACGGAGGAGACTTGACTTTGCAAGTTGGATGGATGAAATAAAAAGCAGAATGTGGACGACCTGAGTGCATTCTCACTTTTTGTGAAGCCACTTTCTATTCCCCGTAATTAGGACGTTGTCCTATAGAATAAAGTGTGTTTACGATACTTTTGCCATGCAAAGACTGACTTTCTGACTTAGAATATGAAAGCGTGGGTCATCAAGAGTCAATTCGCATGAAAAAATTGATGATGATTTGATTCTTGGTTTTCACGTTCCACCAAGTCCAACACAATTGATTTCGCACGGCAAACATTATTTAAAAAAGAAAAGTAGGATGCCAATTAAATTGCCAAACATGCCTTCAATTATTGGGGCTTCCCCAGTTTCATTTAACTAGACGTTTGTCGTCTTCTAGTCTCTGCGGCTGATGGGCGGCTTGGCAAGTGCAGAGATATCCCAAACCTGCAATTCTTGCAAAATCCTCTTCAATCATGCATCCTTCTACCGTGGAAGGTGGGGTGGCGTCAAATCCTCATCCAACCGAGCAAATATGCAGACCTTTTCACAAGGACTTTATGCAGGTCTTTGGATTTCGCCCCGAAATTTAAGCTAAGACTAGACTCTATGGTAGGAGGAATAAAGTTCCCGGAAATGACGGAAAAGATTCCCACGTTATTGCTTAAGGCAATTCCATGACTGTCAATCCTAATCTTTGGACCAATTGTTGATCTTTACTGTCTACTTGGGTTGACGAGGACAGGGACCGCTGCCCCTCAGAGCTGCTTGCCTTTTTGTCTGAATTTTATCAAATACGTATCACTTTATGAAATCATCGCAGAAAATTTTTATATCTCACCCTCATAACTAGGTACTGAAGTTTACTTTATGTCGCATCTCCTAAGCTATGTTTCTACCTTCTTCATTTCTTCTTCCCTCATCATTACTGATTTGATTTTTAACATTCATTTGCCAATTACAAAGTGGATACACAAGGAGATTTGACTTGACAGTCATGCATAGTGGTAACTCAGTAATCAAGTGAATTTATGTTGGGTATATTCAGCGGTACGTAATGATCGCTTTGACTTTGAATCAAACTAATAACAAGTGAAATATATTTGACATAGTTGCAGTTGCGCAGCAATGTAATTATGATGTAAAGTGTTGTGATTTGTGTATTTGGTAATGCATTTTTTAAGGTCATGGCATCTTAAAGTTGTGAGGCAATTCTTTAAAAGTTGAAAGTTATTATTGTAGCCCTAAAACGTTTAACAAGCACATTATTAAACTTAAAAGGATATTGGAGATTCAAAGTCATCTTAGTGGAAAAATTCATAAATGAAGGTCTCTTTATAATGAATTTTCATAATTTGTCCTAGAGCTATACATATCTTTTGAAATGAAAATGCCATGGCAAACTTGACTAACAAACCTTTCAAGAAAAGTAGAGAAAACTTTCACATCGTATATATGCAGAGCCAAGTAGATAAGAATTTTCCACACCCTAGTGACCCACCAAGACAATCAAGGGAATCAAAGTTGTGACCCAGTAATGTCATCTCAAGGAGACTTTGACTCCTTTGCATTAAACTTTAACTGCACTGCTGTCCAGAGCAATTGTGCTCGACCAAAAAACGTGGAATTCTACCAAATATGAATGGGACTTTGCCAATATATTTCGAAGTCTCTAAGCAATATTAGTCCGACCAACAGAACCTATGGAACGGGCAACGCGTTGTGAGCCTATGAGCAGTCACTTCCACACTCTAGAAGGGCTGGATAAACTGAGGTGCTCCCCTGCACATGCAAGAGTGAATAATGGGGTGGATCTGACAGCTTTTTCTAGTGGGGTTTAAAACTAAAAATGATTACAGAAAAATGGGGAGTCTTATAGCTTTCTCTAGGGGTTGGATCTAGCATATTAACTTAATCCCCAACACTGAGGGCAATTTGAACCCGTTTTATCTACTTGGCTAACGTCAATAATCCCTACCATGACGTTTAATGATTGAAATGGAAAGTAAAAAACGTCGGTAATTTGGTGTCGAACATAACTAGATCAATTAAGTTGCGCGAAGGCAACTGCTATGAGCATGCTAATCTATGTAGAAAGGCAATCATTGTTAGATAAGTATAAGAACATATGAATAGGACGAGGGTACTATCATGCTTGATGCGTATTTTAATTAATCAAGTGCCCGAAGAATTTTATCATCTGAAATTCGTTGGAAGAAAACACGACACTAAATAAATAACAATGCTTCTCCGCTAACGATGGCAATGGAACTCACGCAACGTACGACGTCTGACACCCGCGGAGAACAACTTATGCATGGAGGCTTGCGAAACACGGAGGAGACTTGACTTTGCACATGGGACGTATGAAGCGGAAAGCAGGACACCGACGACATGGGTACATCTAATAATGCCCCTCTTCACTTTTACTAAAGCCACTTTTCTTTTCACGTTCATCAGGAATTTTTTTACCGCAGTTGATTGTCGCCTCAACTCAATCTGAGGCGATAAAAATACAGAGCGTGTCGCCTCCGGCATAACTATGGCAACAAGATCGAATTTCGTTGCCTTAACTGTACCTAAGGCAACAAAAGAACAGTTTCTTTCGTCACCTTTGGCATATTGACGGCGACAAAACTATCTTTGTGGTAAAAACTTTTGCGATCTGAGGCAGCTTTTCTATTAGTGTAATAGATCGATATGGTTGTAGTGGATTGTTAAATCACTTATAGACGTTTCAATAACTTAAAGCAATTTTTACCTATTTCATGGAATAGTAAGATGGAGAAATGCAGTACCGATTGATGCTGGGAAGAAAGCGCTTCCAAGTTACATTCACAAACACGTGCAGTACTCATTTTCTAAAGCACCGAAGTGGGCCTGATCAAAGAATGTCGTAGATAAGAGGGACGATTCTACGATGGAGAATTTATAACCCAATTCACCGACTATGATCTATGACCGGTACTTATAAGATCACTGGAAAAGTTAATGTCACTTTGGTAAAATTACTGATCTATAAATAAATAAATAAAATCACCTTGGATCATAAAAAGTTACCAAATCACGTATGAAAATAACACATGAAAAAAAATTCCTTTTCATTCTGCGTGAAGTGTTCGATGTTAAGCTGTTGCAGTGTTCATCTCCGGCATGTAGCATACGCCCTGAGGATCGGCATGACAAAGCCTACATCGGATATTACTCTGTGTTAATGTTTCTTTCTGTCCGTCCTCCTTATGATTGATATAAAGTAACGAACAATGTGACGAGTTTGGGTCTAGGAAAGAAAAATTATTTTAACTTGGATATTTATTTTACACACTTGTGCACCTGTGACTAAACTAACTTCGACGGAAATTCTGATCTTCCTTAACCATGACAATTTGAGAAATCATTCTGGCTGAATCTTACATGAAATTACCCGCATGTCGACCAACGGAGCTTTTTAGAGCAGGTAACACACGTTGTGGGCCCACCAACGGGCATTTGGAGAAGACTTGTTTCGATGACTTCACACTTGAGAAGGGCTATATAAGTTAAAGCACTCTCCACCACCAATAAACTCACTTGCATACTAAATTACAAAATGGGGTGGCATCAGATCCTCAGCCTGCTCCCTTTTCTCCTTTTCTTACATTCCTCCCTTCCCTTTGCCTCGCCCCTTTGCCCTCCTAACCAATGTGATTCCTTGCTCCATTTTAAAAATTCCTTCGTGCTTGATGTCGTGGCGTCGGACTATTGTCATTCACATTACCCATATTATCCAAAGACAAACTCATGGAACAAGGCCGTGGATTGCTGCTCGTGGGGCGGTGTTACTTGCGACAATGTCACCGGTAACGTCATCAATCTTGATCTCACTTGCAGCACGTTTCATGGCGCTCTTTATTCCAATAGCTCCCTCTTTCTCCCGAAGCTTGAGGAGCTACTATTGCGATCTAGCAATTTGATGGAGTTTCCCCATTTCTTGAATTCATTTAAAGGACTAACAAATCTAGACCTCTCTTCCAATATGATTAGTGGGGAGATCCCAAAGTGGTTTTGGGGAATAAGCCATGGTACATTGGAAAAATTAGATATTTCTGGTAACCTTCTGAGGGGAGGTATACAACAATTGCACTGGAAGCGATTGTCATATATTAACCTTGAGAGCAACTCATTCCAAGGACCACTCCCTATCCCTCCACCTTCTACTTCTTCATTTTTTGCCTCCAATAGTGGTTTCACCGGTGAGATCCCTTCTTCAATTTGCCAATTGAGTTCACTCAAGTTTTTACATTTGTCTAACAATAATCTCTCTGGAAATATGCCACCATGTTTTGGTAATTTATCCAATCTCGTGGATCTAGATTTGAGCAACAATATATTACAAGGATCATTACCGCACACCCTAGTCAAATGTGTGAAGTTATCTTCACTAGATCTCAGTCATAACGAGTTCAGTGATGTTTTCCCACATTGGCTGCAAGCACCAAAATTGTTCTCACTTGATTTGCGATCCAACGAATTTCATGATAGGATCAACCTCACTGCCTTTGGACTCTCTTTCCCTTCTCTTGCATATTTATTTCTTTCCAACAATTTTTTGGGATGGTGGCTCACAGAGGATTTCTCAAACACTTCATTGATTGTAATAGATCTAGCCAGCAACAATTTTGGAGGGCCAATTCCACTTCCATCTCCTGTCACCATTTACTACTCCATTGCAAGAAATAATTTTGTAGGGAAGATCCCTTCTTTGATATGCAATGCCACCAAGCTTGAGATGATCAACTTGTCTAACAATAACTTAACGAGTAGCTTGCCTCCATGCATAACAAATTTTAGCACCCATCTGTCAATTTTGAGCTTGGGAATGAATTACCTTGAAGGCATAATTCCTCAATCACTTTCTTGGAGAAGTGGCTTGATGACTCTTGACTTGAGTCAAAATCAGTTTGAAGGCAAATTGCCCCGATCCCTTGAAAAATGTGAATTTCTAGAAATTCTGGATCTTAGTAACAATCGGATTAAGGATACATTCCCTAATGGTTGGGAACACTCCCGCAACTAAAAGTTCTTAATTTGAGGTCCAATAATTTTAAGGGTCTTTTGGATATTCCCATGGGAGTTGATCTCTTTCCCAAGTTACAGATTTTGGACCTCTCCAACAATAACTTTGGCGGCCCTTTACCAGCCAATTTGATTATGAACCTTAAAGCTATGAGCAATGGCATAAATTGGCATGAAACACAACTTTATATGACGCAATCTTTTGAAAAGAGTTTGTATAATAATGCCATTTCCATAACCATGAAAGGGCAAAAGTTAGTGCTATTGAAGATCTTGTCCATCATCACAATCATCGACTTGTCACACAACTCTTTCCAAGGGGATATCCCAAGAGTTATTGGACATCTCAAGTTTCTCATAGGGCTCAATCTTTCTCATAATCACCTTACAGGTTCCATCCCTCTTACTCGGGGAACTTGACTAATCTTGAATGGCTTGATTTATCTTCAAACAAGCTTTGTGGGGGAATTCCTGGAGAACTGAGTAATCTATCACTCCTTATGTTCTTAAACCTTTCGAACAACCAACTCGCCGGTCCAATTCCTCGTGGCTCCCAATTCGACACCTTCTCAAATGAATCATTTTGTGGGAATCCATGCTTATGTGGAACTCCACTTCCAAAAGAATGCTCTCCAGGATCGTCCTTGTCAACTTTCAATTGTAAAGGGCATGAGAATTGGTTCAAACAGAAAACGATGTGGATAGGCTATTCATCAGGAATCGTAATTGGGATTTCCATATCATACATTGCAGTTGAAACAGGAAAGCCTAAATGGCTTGCGCAAGGTGTGAGAATGCTAGAGAGAAAAGCAGCTAAGTGGATGGAGAAGCCAAAGCAGAAGACCATTAGATTTCGTAAACAATGAAATTGTTTGAGGAGTAGTTTCTTTAAACTACACAATGTAGATTCATTGAATAAATGTGTCACTAGATAAGCTTGAAATGCCATTTCCCTTATGGAGGCTTGTTTCTAATGTTTTCTATTTTTGTTTCTTTGTGCAACTGTATATCATATTAATTGAGAAGATGGATAATGAGATCTGTCAAGCACACATCTTTAAATGAAAAAAAGTTGTGGAGCAGAAGCCATTATACATTGTCTTCGATTGAGAACGTAAGTCAAAGTGGAATAGAAAAAAGTTGAGCGAAATGTTCAAATTATCTCTAAATTTCCAATAATTCTACTAAACAATACCAAATGACAGTGCCTCGCTAACAATTAACTGTCCAAATTTTAAAGTAATTTGTCTACCATTCCGGACATAGCCATGCATGTCATGGTAGGTAAAAGATGATACAAATTAAACTATTTCGAGTGTGATTTTTTTGACGGTCTTATAGTTAGCTTATCAGTAAGCTCTATTTAGTCCGAATCAGCCCAATGGTCGAAATACTTGTATCTTTGAGAGAGATCGATGACATGCAGTTTGGGGGACTCGAAATGACTTATAGCTTCTCCCGAGTACCCCATGAAAAATCTGCTGACTGCAAGTTGAGTACCCTTATTTCGGGCAGTGAGTCCAGCCATGATGTAGAATTGTCCCTCAAATTTATGAATTAGAGGTTGTCACAATATTTGAATCCTTGGCAATGGACCTTGCAGGTTAGTTATTACTCAAGAAGACCATCTCCGGTGCCCACGTTTTTTTTTTCTTATTTAAATCGTATTGGTAAATTTGTGCAATTGATGACCTGCTGGTCATGTCATCCATCCTGATTTGCGAAGCCATTCACAACCGTCAATTTAACGATACTTATTACGTTTTTATTTATTTATTTATATAAATGTACTATGCATAACTAAATCATGGTGGTGTAAATAGTAAATCACTAGTGAAATTAATAGTCGACTAGGAATTTATAGTAGTAAACTACCTATTTTGTTCGTAAGTTACAACTGTTAACTGACATTGCTAGTTAAATAAATAGGTAATCTGTACTTTATCAATGCAAAAATGTGCTCATCTATAATAATAAAAAACTATTGTTCATGACCTACTAGGGTAATTAAACTTGGAAAATTGATTATTTCCTTCGCATGTTATTGTCGAAAAAACATTGGTACTTGTAAACTGCAAACTAGTAATAATCCATTAGGAAATAATAACGGTGAAATGATTATTTTGTTCACAAGTGATAACTATTAATCGATGTTATTAGTAAAGTACGTAAGCAATTTGTAGTCTACTAATGAAAAACACGCTCACCAGTAAAAACAAACGACTGGTCATAATTTCTAATGTATTTCAGCTTGGTAAATCAATTATTTTGTTAGCGGTTTACTGACTGATGGTTTTAATTGATATTGGGCTTAGGGCCCGTCCGCCCATGCTGGGCCCAAAAGGCCCGGCCCACGGGAATAGGGCCCGTGGAAGGGGAAGGTATAAAAGGGAGGAGAGAGAGAGAGAAGACAACGCTTGGCTGAATGTACGTACGTTCTCTCCCTCGCTCTCTCTCCAAAAGACAAAAAGAACAAGTAAGGCAAACGGCACGTTCTTTCTTCCCTTCAAGGCGCCATCGGATCGAACAGACCAGAATTTCTTCTCGATCTTCAGCATTGGTGTCTAATATGTGGCTAACAAGGTACGCTCGAATCCGTGGTGTGCTTTACGATCGGTGATACGTGTTTTCCCAGGCTTCGTCTTCCGCATTGATTTAGGGGTTCCATTGAGTGTCGAATCCGGTTTTCGGGGATCAGTCATTCCCAACATTGGTATCAGAGCCCTAGTTCACGTTTTTCCCGATCAATTTGATGTTTTTTGATTGATTTTTCGCAAAAAAAATTTCGGCCGTACGGATCGGGGCGAGAAATCCCGACACCCGAGCATTGTTCGGCCATTTTTCTGAGTTTCAGTAAGTCAGAATCAAATTCTGAAGGCACTGGGTGAAAGGCGACGTCGAGACGAGTTCGGCGACATGTCGTGCGTCGCCGGAAGATGCCGCACGCGCCCACACGCGCGGCCACAAGCCGCGCGCGCGGGGCACCACGCGCCCGAAGCGATGGCTATGGCCAACGCGTGCGCAACACGCGCCGGTGACGAACCGGCACGTGCGCGCCGGCGACCGGCGAAACGGCACGTGCCGGTCCGCGGACCGACGCGTGCTGACGTCATCCAATGGTCGGTAACCGCTTCGAATGACGTCACCGATGACGTCATCGCCGACGACGGTTGGCCGGCCGGCGACCCGACCGACGGTGACCGACCCGACCCGATCAGCCTGGCGCATGCCGCGCACGTGCGGCCGACGCCCGCGTGACGCCGCACCTCACGCGCAAGGCACGTGCTAGGTGACGTGTGCGTGACGTCAGCCAACGCACGCGCGCGGCACGTGCGGTCGGTTCGTCCGACCGGCATGGCCGGTTCGACCGGCCCGATCCGTCCGATCCGATCCGACCGGTCCTCCGACCCACGCGCCCGTTGACCCAACCCGTGACCGTTGACCGACCGTTGACCGACGACCGTTGACCGTTGACTTTGACCGTTGACCCGAAAAAAAAAAAAAAAAAAAAAAAAAGGAATTTGTTTCTTTTTTCATTTATGTCTGTGTGGGTTGTAGGTAATCCATTTTCATTTTGCATTTGTTGCATGAATCATGGAAATTTATGTATTTTCCATTTTGTTTATTATGGATTATAAGTGATCCATTTTAGTTCTCGCATTTGTTGCGTGAACTATGATGCGTTATGCACGGATACCCGCAATCCCAAGAACGGACGAAGGAAGAGCTAGACTGAAAAGGATGATGAAAGAGTTAGTTGATTATCGGTGGCTTGATGGTGATTTAGTATCACATATGGTCAAGGTCAATCAGATGATACAGGAAATCATCTGGAATGGTTACCTTATGCCGGACTTTGAGAAGGTGCCGGCTTTGATGAACACTCTTCCACCTGAATGGCAAGCAGTGTTAGATCGGCTATGGGAGATCAACGTGGTCCCGGATTACAGGGGGTTAGTGGAAGCTTTTGTAAGAGAGTACTATAGGATTGAGTTGGCCAAAACTTCAACCCTTAGATTGAGCACCACATGGCGCAGAGTGAATGCGCCTTGGTGGCGACATGAGAGCTCTCCAAAAGTTTTTCCATGGTTGGCAAATGTACCTTCGATTTTTCTCGATGTTTTGACTGATAGATTAGAAGGACATTCCCTATTTATTTCTTTGATTAATTATGTAATGTTTACTACTTGATTGTTGTTGATGTAGCAACCGATATGTTAGTTGTATCATGTGAAAGCATTGTTATTTTATTCGATGTTTAGATTTTATTTGCTTTCTGTTAATTGCTGATTGCTGTGGGTAATTAGCTGTGGGTAGTTTAGAAGTTTTTGTAGCTTCATAGAATTGATTTTGCATATGACAATCATATTAATGATAATTTTAAGTTAGGATTTTTGGAGGATGATTGGAAACGTAGTGACCTTTTGATTCTGGAAACCTTACTTGAAATTATTTATTGATATGATGGGTCTGTGCAAATAGGGATGCATAAATGATAGGCATTAATTATTCGTGCATGTATGTCCGATGTGTTCGTAACGATGGTTCAGCAACTAAGAATGTAATTGCCGATATGAACGGCTACAATTGTGAAATATTGAATATGAAGATTCAATATGTGCTGGAAAAGCAAGAAGCACTAGAAGCTCTTGACCATGTTATAGAAGATCTTGAGGATGCCGTGCGCCACCTTGAGCTGGTAGAGGACCGCTTGACGGCATGTGAGCCGAAAATAGATATTTTCAATCTGGTTCTAGCTAGAAAGGGTTTTGTGCTAGAAGCGCAAACGTATTGATTCGTTCAATATGTGAGAATGTAAAGGATCAAGTCCTTATTGCAAAAAATCAAGAGTTAACCAACACAAGAGAGGAAAACGTCCTCAAGTGAAGAAAATGTCAAGGGTGAAATGTTACAACTGTGACAAGAAAGGTCACTATACTTGCGACTGTCGTGAGCCAAAGAAGGCATACACCTCTTGTACATTTGAGAACTTTGCTTATGTGTCAAGTTCTGCATTATAGGCTGAATCCAATCCTTTGTGGAATGTAGATTCAGGAGCGATGCACCATGTAGCAAAGGATGAGGATCCTTCATGGAATTCCAACGATACCAATTGGAACTAAGTGGATCTATATTGGAAATAACTCCAGAGCTGAAGTTAAAGGGATTGGCACCTGCTAATTGAACATGCATGGTGGACGCATCTTGATGTTCTATATGCTCTAAAGATTCGTCGAAATTTAAGTATCTGTTTTGGTGGTTGTCAAGCTTGGTTTTTATATGAACTTCCATAATAGAGGTGTAGATTTGTGTTTAGATACAAACTACTATGGTTGTGGTCACTTACCGAATGGTTTTATTGTACTAAATGTTGACTGTGGTGATGTCAATATGTTATTCCCTTGTTTCACGTCTTTTACTTCATGTGATAATGATGTGAATGTGTGGCATGCTAGACTTGGTCATATTGGCCAACAACATATGAATAGACTAGCCAAAGAGGGCTTGTTGGGCAATATTGAATAAGTCGATTTGTCCATATGTAAGCATTGCCTAGAAGGGAAAAACGACAAGAAAACCATTTGGAAAAGGTAAAAGAGCTAACGTTCCTCTGCATTTAATCCATTATGACGTTTGTGGTTCAGTGAATATGAGAGGAAGGCATGGGACTGTTTACTTCATCACTTTTAATAGATGATTATACTCGATTCGGATGTGTCTATTTGATTTCTCATGAATCTGAAGCATAAGTTGTTTCAAAAGGTTTATGAACCTAACAGAAAATCAATTAGACAAGAAAATAAAAGCATTTAGATCCGATCGAGGTCGATAATATTTATCCGATGAGTTCAGAAAATTATGTGGTGAAAAGGAATAGAAATATAGTTGTCTATTCCATATACTCCTCAACAAAATGGTGTTGCGAGAGAAGAAATAGAACCCTACTGGAAATGGTTAGGTCCATGATGGCGTATGCTAACTTACATATCACTTTTATGGAGTGATGCGTTGTTAACTGCTGCCTAAATACTTAACCGGGTGCCTTCCAAATTAGTTAGTTCCACTCCATATGAGTTATGGATAGGTAGAAACCGGACTTAAGTTTACTTAAGCCATGGGGTTATGCTACCTATACTCATATGTCCTCTCACAAGTTTGGGAAATTGAGTCCCTATAAAAGTAGAGTATTTTAATGAGATACTCCGAACACTCGAAAGGGTATGTGTTTATAGGTGAGCAGGAAAGTGGGAGAATAACTGAATTTTGAATCACGGGATGTCACATTCTTAGTGGATGAATTTCCTTAGAGGGGCGAAATAGGGGAAGATTACTTCCTATTTGAAACCTTGGATCAAGATAATGATATTAATGGAGTTCATCCAAGTGGGAGTAATATGAGATGTGATGAATTGAATTCAACTCATTCTCAATTGCAACCACCGATGTGACGACATCATCATTACCTAATCCAAGTGGGAGCATAATGGGGAATGATGTGCTAAGTGTACAATGTCCCATACGGTGAACAAGTCGCCAAAGTATTCCCCATTGATGTTTTGACATTGAAAGGAAAACTTTTATGGTTGCTCCACAAGATGAGTATGAGCCAAGAAATATTAATGAGGCTCTGAATTGCCCTAGTAAGGAAAAATGGATTAATGCAATAAAAGAGGAGATGGAGTCAATGAAGTCAAACCAAGTCCGGGAACGGTTGATCTTCCAAAAGGACGCAAAGCTATTGGGAACAAGTGGGTTCTCAAAATAAAGCGAAAGACTGATGGCTCGATAGAAAGGCATAAGGCTCACCTTGTGGCGAAGAGGTATAATCAACAGGAAGATATTGATTATGAAGATACATTTTCTCCTGTATTGAGATTTACCTCGATTCGCATTATTCTGGCAATAGTGGCTAGTCTGGATCTTGAGTTACATCAAATGGATGTAAAGACCGCTTTCCTCAATGGAGAATTAGAGGAATAAATAAATATGGAACAACCTGTTGGTTTCATAGTGAAAGGCCAAGAAGAAAAGGTATGTCGACTTTAGGGGTCGATATATGGCCTTAAGCAGTTGTCAAGACAATGATATATACGTTTTCATAATGCCAAAATGGCATATGACTTTACAATGATAGATAAGGATCATTGTGTATATATCAAAAGATCCTAAGATCAATTTGTGATCATATCATTATATATTGACGATATACTAATTGCCGGAAATAATATGGAGTTTGTTAATACTGTCAAAAGTTGGTTGTCTTCCAATTTTGAATTGAAGGATATGGGATTATAAACCCATAGACACTCCTATTGCAAAAGGTGAAGGATTGAGCCATAGACTGTGTCCAAGGACTCCACAAGAGAAGGAACAAATGAAACATGTTCCTTATGCTAGTGCTGTTGGGAGCTTGATGTATGCTATGATGTGTACAAGACCCGACATATGTTATGTAGTTGGAATGTGAGCAGATACCAATCCAATCCAGGTCAAGCACGTTGGAAAGCCGTTAAAAGAATACTAAGGTATCTAAAGGGACTGCTGATTATACGCTGAGTTATTATGGAAAGGATCTGCGACTCTAAGGCTATTCTGATGTTGATTGGGGATGAGATTTAAATAAAAGGAAATCTACCTCTAGGTTTGTTCTCTTACCGAATAATGGCACCATGTGTTGGAGTAGTAAGAAACAAAAGTGTATAGCCTTGTCCACGATGGGAATTGAGTTTGTGGCATTATCAACAACAGTATAAGAAGATGTTTGGCTTAAGAGATTTTTTGGATCATTTAGGTGTTATTGGAAGTGCTGCAGATTAATTGTTGGTTAATTATGATAGCCAAGCAGCAAAAGCGTACACCAAAGATCCAAAATATTATGGTAAGACCAAACATATATATACAAAGTATAATTTTGTCATGGATATGATTGCACGAAAAGATGTGAACTTAGAGTACATACTACGCATAGAATGGTAGCAGATCCTATGACAAAGCCAGTACCTAGAGATGTGTTTAGTGGCCATATGAAATCTCTAGGACTGCGTAGAGACTGATGTACTAAATATTGTAATTTCCCTAAGTGTTCACATTTGATGAATTTGTGTTTTTCATCATTAATGCCTATGAATCTTTATGTGATCTTTATGCATCTTAAAGCTTAGTGCATTATTTTTAAGTTAAGAAGTATGTCGGACAGATAAAAGATTAGCCCACTCACACGGGTAATCGCCTCTATTTGCTATGTGATAAATAGAGATGAGACTGTTTTTAAGTTTATTATCTAGGTGATAATCGAGAGCTCAAGCTTAAAACACGTATGTCGCCTTAACTGGGTGTTAAGATGAGGACATAATACTTACTATGTCCGAAAGTAAAATACCCCACATATTTTACTTTAATCTATCTATGATGCCAGATGTAAGTTCTGATGAATTTTGTGAATGAGTAGATACGTGAACTCAAGTTAGACATTGGATATGTTTGAACTATCATCTATACGGTATTGAAAGGTGTAGACATACGCTCCATGGGAAAGGAGTTAATACCGTAATACGTATTTCATACTACGTATGCATAAGACGACCAATAAGAGTGGCAAAAGTTTGATCTCAACTTTTTATGTCGTGTGAGACTCTTGAGGAATAGAGTTCCTCAATTTTTAGTCCTCTCATGACTCTTACTTATTCTCAAGATTTCTATTTAGTGTTTGCTATCTTAGGATGTTGCCAATGGTCATGAGTTTGATTCGATCTAATGGGACATTTCTAGAAAAGCAAGCTGAACTGAAATTGAGAGTTTGAAGGAAAGAGGAAGACCGATTTTGGAGAATCACATTGTAGTTTTGTATTCACCGGTTAACCAATTATGACTGTCTTTGTGATAATCATAATTGTGAATACAATATATATATATCATTGTTTGAAAGAGATCAAGAGAGATACAAATGTGATCAATCGATCTAGGGTACTGCATACTAAATCTACTCGGAGTGTGATGCCCATTATGAGCTGCTATATATTCCTAACAGATGTATGGCAACGAGCTCTCAAAGTATGTTGGTCGCACGGATTATTCACCGGTATGAATGTTGAAGAGAGGTAAAGAGAATTCTGTTCGGCTCACCATGTGCGAGTGGGAGATGATGGTTTTAATTGATATTGGGCTTAGGGCCCATCCGCCCATGCTGGGCCCAAAAGGCCCGGCCCACGGGAATAGGGCCCGTGGAAGGGGAAGGTATAAAAGGGAGGAGAGAGAGAGAGAAGACAACGCTTGGCTGAATGTACGTACGTTCTCTCCCTCGCTCTCTCTCCAAAAAGACAAAAAGAATAGTAAGGTAAACGGCACGTTCTTCTTCCCTTCAAGGCGCCATCGGATCGAACAGGACCAGAATTTCTTCTCGATCTTCAGCATTGATGTCTAATCTGTGGCTAACAAGGTACGCTCGAATCCGTGGTGTGCTTTACGATCGGTGATACGTGTTTTCCCGGGCTTCGTCTTCCGCATTGATTTAGGGGTTCCATTGAGTGTCGAATCCGGTTTTGGGGATTAATCATTCCCAACACCGACAAATGAACAAAGGGTACTCGTGAAATCAAAATGATGTTTGGTAATCTACTAGAAATTTATATTGGTAAAGTAGATATTTTGTTCATAAGTTGAAACCGTTGGGACAGTATCGTAAAGTATCTAAGCAATTCGTTAACAGCTAATTAATGAAAGGGGCCACTTGTAGAATAATAATAAAAAGATGATAATATATTAATGGGTTTGATGATGGCAATTGGTAACCTTGTTATTTGATCTGTATTTTAGTTGGTCGAAAAAGAAGTTATCGGTTGCGTTTTACTTTAACAATGGTTTTTCAAATTTATTATTAATTATTCAAATTAACCACGTGCTGAACAAAATTCCCATTTTGGCTATCGGAATTTAAGAAATCTGCAACTTACCCAGCTCCGCGGCGGGTGCGGTGCAGATATAGTGCCAAGTTCATCCAAATATTAGCCAAGATAATAGGAAGAACAGTTTGGATTGTCGCTTGTGGGATGGTGTCGCTTGCAATGATGTAACGGGTAATGTTACCGGCTTCGATCCTTCACTCAGCTGTTTTCAGGGCTCCCACCATTCTGATAACTCACTTTTCACACTTCACCAGCTTCGGAGCCTCAACCTAGCTGTTAACAATTTTCGTGCCTCACTACTTTACCTGAACTAAGGGCGTATACTGAATTGAGACGTCTCAATCTCTCTTGTTCCAATTTTTCAGGTCTAAATCCTATTGAAATTTCTTACTTTTCTAAACTTGTTTTACTTGATCTTTCTTCAAACATTGATAGTACATATGTGACACACCGTCTTAACATTGGAAAAACAGATTTCGAAATGCTTGTTCATAATTTGCCAGAGTTTAGAGAACTTAGACTTGATTTAGTAGACATTTCTAATGTTTCGTCTTTGTTCCTTCATGAATTTATCCTCCTCGATGTTTTCCAATGTGTCCATGAGCGATTTACAAGGGGAACTTCTGCACGATGGATTCCACTTGATAGACCTCCTTGATGTCAATTTGAAGTTCATTGACATCACGGTTTCTTCTCTGAAGTCCAATTGGAGCAAGTCTCTTGAATGCTCAACCCTTCTTGTATACAAGCAACTCGGGCAAAATACCCTATGTGACCGGGGAATTGAATTGTACATTTCTAGATCTCGAGACTTCGGCATTTTCTTCCTGCAACTTGACCAAGCTTTCTTTTTCTCTGAACTCTTTAAAAAAGCTTAAGAGAATTAGATCTCTCCAAAAACAGCATCGGTTGTCAGATATCGAAATGGTATTGGGATCAGGGGAAAAAACATTATAGCATTTTGATATTTCTGGTAACCTCGTTAAGGGAAGTATATATCAATATCCCTGGAGAGTTCGTCACTGGTTAACCTTAATGACAACGTACTACTCGAAAGGCTCCCTTTACTCATCTTTCGTGCCACCGGAAAATCACTCCATGGAGAGATTCCATCTTCCGTCTGCAAATTAAGCTCCGTTGATACTCTGCACTTGGCTTGTAAAAATCTCTCTGGCTCTATTCTGAATGTTTGAGAAATTTAACAAACCTCAGAACTAGACGTGAGTGCCGCTAAGTTTCTTTCTTTGAAGTTAGAGTGCCATTAAGTTTGAATGGACATTACTACAGTCTTTAGATAACTATGCATGATCGTTCGATCTAAATGTTAGTCACAACTAAATTAGTGATCCTTTACCGAAGTGATTCCTAGAAGCACCCTCATTAGGGAGCATCAATCTGCACTTCGATGGATTCCATGGCCAAATCGATCCTCCAACTGCTCAATTTCTTCCCTTGTCAATGGCCCGACATATATTTTCTTCCAATTCCACTACCCACCACTCTCTTCTATTCCACTGCAAACAATAAGGTTAGCGAGATGAGCACCTTGACATATAGTTGAACATATTTGGATTGAGCTTGATTATGTTCATGTCATAAACAAGCAATCCGTTCAGACACGAATGACAAAACTTTTTGTTCACGATTCAACCCTTTCTCAAAAGGTCGATTTGCACATGACGCGTTTAAGCATTCTTGCTTAAAAGGGGTCACCTGTCTAAAATTGGCCAGAAATACACGTTGTGTCTGTACTTTATATTGACCCGGTCGACAACCATACCACCCCGAGACATTCAGCAACACTTTTGACAGATCCTGTTACTCTTTTTCATGCGTTTTCGAGATCGTGAACAGTAGGATAAATCACGGGCTACTGGGACCAGTTGATAGTTGTAACTTGTAAGTGAGAAGTAGGTACGGACTTGTGGCTGGACCTCTTCCTTCGTGAAGTGCAAAACGCTGAAGTTGGTTTGATCTAAGTGTGAAATCAATGGATCCTGAAAGTGACATGGTTTCCCCCTGCGTTCTTCGGTTGTTCGAGGAAACCATGAATTGTCCAACAAGGTCAATATGGACCTCTGAAATACCTTAATAGCCTCTCAATCCAGTTGAGACTGCAATCCATAGTCCAAATAGGTCGCCCAGACGTTTTGTTTGCACTTAGTTTCATTCGTCTTCTGCCCTATTACTAGTGCCGCGCCAACCTAAACTTGGCACATCTTTCATCTGTTTCGCAAAAGATGCATGTTTGGATCGAGGCTCCAAAAGGCAGTTCCGATTCTTTTCCAAGATAATTAGAGACGTGTAGTGCGATCCCATAATTAATGTGGTTGTTGTTCAACACCAAACCCACCTTTCGTAATAAGCGATAGATGGTTGCAACATCTTGATGTTTTTGAGATATACAACAATTGAAACATCTCTTTGTAGTCAGCTATGTAGAAATACATTTCACTTAACCAAAGAAAGATAATGAAAAATTGGCCAAAAAATATCACTAAAAACCATCCAAGATATTTCCACATGATTAGTATGTTTGTCGAAATCGTGAGCATCATTTGTATGTAATTTTCAGGTCGACGTGGCAGGGCTAGGGCAGATTTTGCTATAATGACTTCAATAAATTCCTCCACCTTTCAATAACAGCAACGTGGAAGAGAAGCGGTTGGATTGATACTCATGAAATTGGTCTGCATCTCCATCTACAAAATCTTATCAAGACACGACTCCCTATCCAAGGATAACTCCGCTCGTGCACCGCTTTTGGAGCTAAAACAGTCGGCAAAATAATGGCATCAACTGTGGCTAAAAACCTGAAGTCGTAGGATGTGGACATATTTCCATTAATTGGAGGCAGATCCATAAGTCGGATTAAGTTTGAGTCCGATAGAAAATTATTCGATTCAAATTAATTACATGTAGATTGAATAACTTATACATGATTTGATTCATGTTACTAAAATATTTTTATATTTAACTAAATATAAGAAAACTCATGTCCAAACTGAATTTAGAGAAATGAGTGAGCTAGTGTGAAATCGGGTAAGGACAAAAAGGAGTGAAGAAAGTCACAGAAAAGAGCTAAGTTTAAATAAGTTGCGAACCCCTTTAACACCTATATTATATTAGGATTTATCATTCTAAACCAATTTATAATTCATTTAGTGAATATAACTATCCCATCTAACAATTCAATCAATCAAACATAGGCTAAAAAATAGGTTTATGATCCATTTTGACAGGTCTAATTGGAGGTAATTTATCCATGACGAAACTTAAACCTCAACAGCACATTTGAATAATAATGTGGTAATAAACCACTGGGCTCTAAGCCCTGTGGCAAAGTACCCACTTGGGATCTACGAGGCGAGGAGTTTGACCCCTCACCTCTTGCATCTCGCCCCACGAGTTGATGCGTGTATAGAGATGCTGTTTCGATCCCACATTGAAGTACCCACTTCGGATCCTCCCTCATGTTCTCAATTCGGACAAACTCGATAACATTCGATTGGGACAAGGGATTGATCAAGCCACCTCCCTTATGTTCTCAGTTCGGACTGATCCAGTAACATTCCATAGGGACGAGGGATCGGTCAGGCCACCTTTAGACGTTTGGTTCTACGTATCCTAACTTCCCCTCCCTCCTTTGCTAAGAACAATCTTGTTCTTCCGTACGTCATGTGACAAATCGCCGTGAAATTGCCTATTTCCTAGAATTTCGTCCTTTTTACTAATTGAGTTTTCACATTGGAATGGGAAAAGGGCTAGCCTGAAAAGGCCAATATCATAGTCACCTAAGTTTCTACAAATAAATTCTGACCAAACCCAAATTCATGACAAATTGTACGGTCAGTCGAGACGCTGACCCGAAGTAATTACCTTCGGTGGATGAGTCGTCAATGCCACAAGACTTAGCTGTCCTACAGCTCACAATGATGCATCCGTAATAAATGACACTAGCTAACTTGACTACGCTTGGCTCACATTTTCCATGGCGCCTAAATGGACCGACGAGAATTCCTGAGCCTCCAATCCATGTATGCAAATTGCTGGTTGGGCTTGGTTCTACTTCTGTCCATCACCATACCACGGTGATCTGGGGTTGCCTCGTTTTACATGACATAGATGCAACATGCCTTGAAACGTAAGTATACTCTCCATTAATACACAATGAGAGAGATGTACAATTGCACGCCTCGTGTCATTTCGAACCTCTCCCTCTAGAATGGAGGATTTGAAACCAATATCGTCTAAATGACCCATTCTATCCAAAATCAAGTCAATTGTATAATTCAAAACGATAAAGTTTGTTAGTACATGTTCGTGGTACATTGCTTCAATTGCAACTCTATCAAGACATATACACCGAGCAGAACGGGTTCATGGCTTTGTGATCCGATGGCTAAGACGATCCACATTCAGCACTTTTAATCAAACCGGCCACTGAACTCCGATTTCAATCATGCCATGCACCGGACTTTCACTTCTTAGGGAAATTATACATCTATATAGATTCCTAGTTGAGCCCATGAAGTAGTGATTCTAGAGAAGTTTTGACATGTATGTGAACATGATATCATGTGGGTCTGCTGAAAGCCCGCAACATCGTAGTCGATGGTTTCGATCGGGCACATGTCCCCTGGAAAAAGACAGAGGGACCACACTGAATACGAGGGACCTCCATAGCCGGAAAAGCTCTGTGCAGAAGCGGCAAAACCCAACTGATCGAAGCTTCATGGGTATGACACTCTCTCGCCAGCCAATCGCTCTTCGTCTTCTACATTCTCATCCTCTCTGTCTATCTGTCTGTCTCTCTCTCGAAGCTGCAGGTAGTAATGAAGCCGGGTTTTTGGTTGGCCAACTATTTCCTGTCTGCATTTATTGGCGGGAAATCTGACCTGTGACGTTTCACCCCCTCCCCTCCTCGCACGAGCCGCCCATGACCACGAAAGTGAGCTCTTTCTCATGCTCTGCTCTCGTCTCCTGAAGCTCTGCATTTCAAATCCTCTGTGCCCGCTGTCGTCGTCGTTGAGCGATCATGAAAGCACCTGAGCTTGAGCGCGAGCCTGCAAATGACCCGGTTCGTGATGATCGGATTCCGACGCTGCCGGAACCAACTAAGGAGCAGGAGAAGGAGAAGGAGAAGGAGAAGCCGAGCACTTCCTTCTTCGGCTTGTTTGTGGCTGCCGACAAGATTGATTGCGTTTTGATGTTCTTCGGAAGCGCCGGTGCGTGCATCCACGGTGCCGCGCTCCCTGTGTTCTTCGTTCTGTTTGGCCGGATGATCGATTCTCTCGGCAAGCTGTCTTCCGATCCCCACGGATTGTCTTCGCGCGTTTCTGAGGTAACGCGTGGCAGTCTGGCTTCATTCTCCTCGGAGTAGAGACCAGTGCGATCAGCCATGCTTTCGAATAGATTTATGAGAGAATAAAGTAACCAGTTTTCTTAGGAGTTTACAGGTTTAAATTGATGCTTTCTTTTGCAAGCTAATACATCGTCAAAAGGCCAGACGCATGCATCTGACATCCTTATAACTTTGCAGGATGCTCTGTACCTCGTGTATCTAGGAGTCATCGTGTTCGCATCGGCATGGATAGGTATGCATCAAGCTTGTTATGGATGAATTTTGTTCTTTCAACCGAACAAATTCCAATAATCCATCCCTATCTGAGCTTAATTCCTGGTCATATAAGTCTTTAGGTGTTGCATTGTGGACGCAAACCGGGGAGAGGCAAACAGCTCGTTTGCGGCTTAAGTATCTGCAGGCAGTTCTTAGGAAAGACATCAACTTTTTTGATACAGAAGCTAAGGACTGTAACATTCTTCACCACATTACAAGCGATGCAATACTAGTACAAGATGCAATCGGCGACAAGGTATATGACGAAAGAAATCTGCATTCGTATCTGTATTCTCAATCCCTGTTGCGATAAGGGTACACTTCCACAACTTATTCCTTTTATGCACTGCAGACAGGCCATGCTCTGCGTTACCTTTCGCAATTCATCGTAGGATTTGCTGTCGGATTTACGTCGGTGTGGCAGCTCACGCTTCTGACCTTGGCTGTTGTTCCGTTGATAGCATTTGCCGGAGGAGCTTATACTATTATCATGTCTTCTCTATCAGAGAAAGGTGAAGCTGCATATGCTGAAGCAGGGAAGGTTGCGGAAGAGGTAGACACTAGCTTTACCAATGAATGTGTTTCTCTTAGTAAGCAATAGCATTGTCTTCTTTTTTCAATCCAAATAATGAAAAATTCTGTTTCAGACGCTTCACCCAACCTCTCCTCCTAAAACTCAAATTATGTTTTACTTAGCTGCTTACTTCACCCCACAAGTTGATTAAAGTAACTGAAGGAGCAACTCTTTCTACTCCACTTTGCATGGATCAGGTTATCTCGCAGATTCGAACGGTATACTCTTTTTGTAGGGAGGACAAAGCAGTCCAAGCATATTCTAAGTCACTTAAAGTTGCACTAAAACTGGGGAAGAAGAGCGGTTTTGCCAAAGGAATGGGTGTCGGCTTTACATATGCTCTCTTATTCTGTGCTTGGGCATTGCTTCTGTGGTATGCCAGCATTCTCGTCCGGCACCACCATACAAATGGAGGGAAAGCATTCACGACCATCATAAACGTTATCTTTAGTGGTTTGTAAGTCTAGCACACCGTTGGTAACATCCGGCCTCCAGTTTTCTCAGTACACTGTTCATTGTTTCTTCTGATAAGATTAAGTACTTTCATCTTTGCAGTGCGCTGGGTCAAGCTGCCCCAAACCTTGCTGCCATTGCAAAAGGGCAGGCGGCTGTTGCCAACATCATTAGCATGATACAAACGGATAATAAGCCGTCTAAGGGATCTGATGAAGGAACGAAATTGTCAGAAGTAGCTGGAGAAATTGAATTTCGTGAGGTCTGCTTTGCTTATCCATCCCGTCCCAACATGGTATTTGAGAATTTGAGCTTCACCATTGGGGCCGGAAAGAGCATAGCGATTGTTGGTCCGAGTGGTTCTGGAAAGAGTACCATAATCTCCTTGGTACAACGGTTCTATGACCCAACTTCAGGTATCTATCATCATGCAGTTAGTTTAAGCCAAATTTTACACTGATCGTCATATGGTCAAAACTCTTTATCACTGATGGCTAATCAAATCAATCTGTCGGTTACGATGCTTGTAGGCCAAATTCTGCTTGACGGACATGATCTCAAGACTCTTCAACTAAAATGGCTGAGAGAGCAAATGGGATTGGTTAGCCAAGAGCCAGCACTGTTTGCCACTACTATAGCCGATAACATTCTATTTGGTAAAGCAGATGCTAAAACGGAGCAACTCGTAGAAGCTGCTAAAGCTTCAAATGCACATTCCTTCATCCAAAAGCTTCCCGATTGTTATTACACTCAGGTGCGTTCCTCTGATTATCAGAGCTCGTCTCTCTGGAAGAGCTGCAGACTAAAGGTTTCAACATTTAAGTTCACTTTGCTGATGGTGCAGCCATTATCCACGTTCTAACTTTTAACAGACAAGATATTCCCTTTTGCTTTTAAAATGTTCAGTCATTTCCACTGCTCGCTCTGTAGAGGCAACCTATTCTGTCAAGTCAAATCCTGAGAACCACCCGATCCATCTCCTACTCGAAAGTAATCAAACTACCTCTTTTTTCTAACATTTACATCCAGAAGATTATTATTTATGGGAGCTCCACTTCAGAGTCCCTTTGAGCGGAACGAATGAAACATCTTTACATGGGAAAAACACGAGAAACCTTCCTCTCATAAATGGAGTTTCCCTTCAGTCATCAAATGCAGTCACTGAAGTATGTGCATAGAAAGTTGCTTACCTATACTTTTCCAATTTGCCTGGCCTCCATAGAATATGGGAGTATATTTCATCTGATGAGTCCACGGCACCGGATAGTACCCTTTTTTCTGTCCAGACTGTCACTTGGTAATTGCTTCAAGTGAATGATACATGACAACTAACATTAATTCAGGTGGGAGAGGGAGGAACCCAACTTTCTGGAGGACAGAAGCAGAGGATTGCCATTGCAAGAGCTGTGCTACGGAACCCAAAGATACTACTTTTGGATGAGGCGACCAGTGCCCTTGACGCAGAATCGGAACTTGTTGTCCAAGAAGCACTTGACAGAATAATGACGAACAGGACAACAATAATCATTGCACACCGCTTATCCACAGTCCGAGATGTTGATTGTATCGTTGTCCTGAAAACGGCCAGGTCGTTGAAAGTGGAAACCATTCAGAGTTGTTATCTAAGGAGGCGAGTACGCGACCCTTGTGAGCTTACAGTTAACTGAAAATGACACTCAATCGAGCTCACTATGTCGCTCGGATTCTTCTGCAAATTCTAGCTTCCGAGGAAGTTTTAACAGTGAGCACACTACACTGCCACAGAGGATTTACCAAAACATTCCCCCAACGGACACTGCTCCCTCGGTATCAATCTGGAGCTGTTAAAACTGAATGCCCCTGAATGGCCTTTGCATTGCTCGGGTCGGTTGGTGCGGTCCTGGCAGGCATGGAAGCTCCTCTATTTGCGATTGGGATCACCCACATCTTGTCTGCGTTTTATTCACCTGATGCTCATCGTGCTAAGCAAGAGGTCGATCGGATTGCACTCTTATTTGTCGGAGTAGCTGCTATTACCATGCCGATTTACTTGATACAGCATTTCTTCTACACACTGATGGGGGAGCGCCTCACAACCCGTGTTCGCTCATTGATGTTCTCAGGTTCTTTTGCTTCAGCTAACTTGATTTGTAGAATAATTTGAAAATTTTACTTTCAGATCCAGATAATCAAATCAATACAAAAATGAACTTCACTAGGCTTCATAAGTATTTCCATTCATCAGATCAATTCAATTAAAGACTATCTTGGAATAATGCATTACCTTTAATGCAGCTATCCTCACCAACGAGATTGGGTGGTTTGATTTGGATGAGAATAGCACCGGTTCCCTAACAACAATTTTAGCAGCAGATGCAACACTGGTGCGGAGTGCACTGGCCGACCGTCTATCGACCATTACGCAGAATGTAGCACTCACAGTGACGGCATTTGTCATTGCCTTCAAATTAAGCTGGCGGATAGCAGCTGTTGTCATTGCTTCCTTCCCTCTCCTTGTTGGAGCATCAATAACTGAGGTAAATTTCTGAAACCATCCTAAATAATGATAGAGGTTGCTTGCGTGAATTCATCATCTGTCAAATAGGCCAAAATGAACTTGTCGACCGAATTCAGCTCATCCCATTCCGCCAACTGATGTTTTGCTTTCAAGACTGTTGAGTGCTCAAAATAACTTCTTGAGTGTGTCCTTGCATGGCCCCCCAAAAAAATGCAGCAATTATTTCTTAAGGGATTCGGAGGAGACTACAGCACTGCCTATTCTCGGGCCACTTCATTGGCACGTGAAGCAATTGCAAACATTCGCACCGTCGCTGCGTTTGGTGCTGAAGACCGGATCTCAGATCAGTTTGCTTCTGAATTAGCCCAACCAAACCGGCAAGCACTTATCCGAGGGCACATATCGGGGTTCGGCTTTGGCATATCACAGTTCTTTGCATTCTGTTCCTACTCACTCGGCCTTTGGTATGCTTCCGTTCTAATCAAGCACAGGGAATCCAACTTTGGAGACATCATCAAATCCTTCATGGTTTTGATAGTTACTGCACTAGCCGTTGCAGAGACCCTGGCTCTCACGCCAGACATTGTGAAGGGCAAGCAAGCGCTAGGGTCAGTTTTCCGTGTCCTCAAGAGGCAGACTGCCATACATCCTTACAGCCACATGTCGAAAATGGTGCTCACGGTCCGAGGAAATATAGAATTCAGGAGCGTCAGTTTTAGGTATCCGGCCAGGCCGGATGTACGCATCTTCGAAGATTTGAATTTGAAAGTTTCGGCGGGGAAGAGTCTTGCGGTGGTGGGACAAAGTGGGTCGGGAAAGAGTACGGTGATCTCCCTAGTGATGAGATTTTATGACCCCACCTCTGGATCAGTTCTTATAGATGGCTGTGATATAAAATCCCTGAACTTGAGACAGCTAAGGTTAAGGATAGGTTTGGTCCAGCAGGAACCGGCATTATTCGCCACGACGATATATGAGAACATAAAGTACGGAAATTCAGAAGCTTCGGAAATAGAGGTGATGGAAGCGGCCAAAGCGGCGAATGCCCATGAGTTTATCAGCACGATGCCGGAAGGGTACCAAACAAACGTCGGCAATAGGGGGAGTGCAATTGTCGGGAGGACAGAAGCAGAGGGTGGCCATAGCAAGGGCAATCCTGAAGGACCCTTCAATCCTCCTCCTGGACGAAGCGACGAGTGCTTTGGACACGTCGTCGGAGAAGTTGGTCCAAGACGCTCTTGATAAGCTCATGAAAGGCCGGACGACGATCTTAGTGGCGCACAGGCTGACGACCATCCGAGACGCCAATAGAATCGCCGTGCTGCAAAATGGCAGGGTAGCAGAAATAGGCCGTCACGACCAGCTCATTGCGAAACCCAGTGGACCCTACAAGAAATTGGTCAGCCTGCAACAGGAGGAGAAGAACCTGGAAGCAATTTCTTAGCCAGCATGTGGCGAGGCAACGATTATCGAGTTATTGAAGCCTAACAGATAAGATAGTAGCCAAAACCTACTGGTGAGCTTGAATACGTCTCTCATTAAGAATTGTTTAGCCTCTGAGTAGAAGTCCTGAGTAATTTGTCCAGGGCATAAGAAGATGCATGCACAGGTCAAAAAACCTGATTACATTATAGCTTTATTGGCAGTGTAATTGGTTAAGTAATTTTCTTGATTTGTTCAATAAAACTCAAAAGCATATCGCTTTTTATACGCTAGCCAGCACTACCAACAGCACAAAATCTCGATTGTTTATAGCTGTCGTCGTTATTTATTTATTGTTTTCTTGGAGGTAACGTGTTTGGTTTTTCGTCAAAGCAAGAAGGGAAAATGGGTATGCATGTAATGTAACTCAAGCGAAAACACAAAGAAATCTTGCCTCACGGGGAACGAAAAGGTCTAAAAGAACAAAAGAATAGCTGTACAAGAGAGGCGTGTTTATCTCATTCACATTCGAATTACAGTAAACCACTTGTTGATCTGAACCAAATAACTTATTTTTCCCCGACCATCATAATCTATGTCGAAGCAAACCAAGCCACCTCTTTTCTTGAAGAGTCCATGCCAAAACTCTGGTCAGGCTTCTTCTTCCCCAAAAACATGTGCCCCGGCCAAAAGAATCACACGCGTGCCCGCATTGTGTTTTGAATATATCATCTACGATTCAACTGGAGATCACACCTTAATTGGCTCGTACTTCTCGCCCATCATGCCTCCCTTCTCTTTTTGATATTGGATGTACCGAACTGTGCTGACAAAGAATGTATCTGAAGCTGGATCCTGGGTTGTGGAATCGCTTTGCATCTCGTTCTTTATTAGCTCAACCAGGCTCTGAATTGCAGAGCTTGTGACCTGTGGGTTGCCTTTCTCGAAAAAGTAGAGGTACCTGAAACACAAATTCTCATCAACTGCACCAAGGAACCAAAAAGAAGACCGCAAATTTTTAAAATCTCACTCACTTGTTCAAGATTTCGACAAAAAGCGTGACTGGGCCAGCGCTACCCCGTGTAACGCTGGCCATCTGTTGCGCTGCATTTGCTATTCTCAAAGCACGTTTAAGACAAAGTAGAACCCTGCAGTTACAGGAAATATATCCAAAATTTCATGCTCTTGCAAAACATTTGAAATGAGGAGCACATCCCAAAACTAACGAAGGTCAAATACAATGAAGAAAATTATACTGTCATCCCAGCAAAGGAATAACTTCCTTGATCCAATAGCAAAAATGAATCCCCCAAAGGAGAATATTGACACAAGTATTCCTTTTCCTTTTCCTATTTGCTTAAACACGAACAAGTCCCCAACAGACGCTGAAAAAAGTGAAAAGGTAAAAGTAGGGAAGCGGGCACCTTTCTCCATCTTTAATGCCTTCGTGATTGTCGACCCAGAAAAGGTGGGAACATGCATAAACTGCTCTGCACTGGTCATGCTTCTTCAGAAGCTTTGCAGAATACTGACAGACATGGGAGAAAATTTAGGCCATAACATAAATAATTTAATTAGAGAAAGAAGCAGAAAAATCTACAAGCATTATTACCCCAGTTGCCTTGTGTGTTAAAGTATCTCTATTCTCAACACCAAATACAGTCATCCGCTGGAGACTCCCAATAATTAAATGTATTGCTGTAACCTGGGCTTTGGAGTCCTTAAAAATATTGCAAAAGAAAATGGGTCCAAAGCATACAGTCTTAGTTCCTCATTTGTCACTCAAAGACTCGAAATCTCATAACTAATCATATTAACAGTGTAAAGCAATTACCGCAACTTCTTCTTCATATAGTACAAAAGCCTGGGTAAAAAATTCATAAGCCACTGGTTCAAGATCACAATCGCCGGCAGCCTAGCATTCCACATGCAATGCCAAAAAAGTAATGCAAACTGAAAGTTAAAATTGTTGCACATAGCACAGCCTTGTTTCCCACTACACACAATTACTGATAAGGAAATCACAAGTGTCTCTTTGTAATGGAAAATATTATGAGTATTAGAGTGATGTACAAAATCTATGCACATGATCTGAAAGCCTGAAACATTATTTTCCTGACTAAACATAGCAAGTGAAAGGGCGAGACTAACATGGAACTCATTTAGACAATGACAAGGGCTCAAATTAGATAAAGGCTTATTACTTGAAAAAAACAGAATTTTGGGGTATCTCACGAAAGTGGTTATTCAATGTTGGCTCTATCTTGAATCAGGTCATCAACACTTTTAAAATCTTCAGTCAGGTAATGTCGACAAAAGTGATCCCCATTGCAGTAATTTCAGAAGTAGAATAAATTCTCTTAAAAGTCATCAAAATTAGGGTCACCTATATCTTTCTGAAAAATCTAATGCATATGATGTGAAAGCCTGAGACATTATTTTCCTGACTAAACATAGCAAGTGAAAGGGCGAGACTAACATGGAACTCATTTAGACACTGACAAGGGCTCAAATTAGATAAAGGCTTATTACTTGAAAAAAAACAGAATTTTGGGGTATCTCGCGAAAGCGGTTATTCAATGTTGGCTCTATCTTGAATCAGGTCACTAACACTTTTAAAATCTTCAGTCAGGTAATGTCGACAAAAGTGATCCCCATTGCAGTAATTTCAGAAATAGAATAAATTCTCTTGAAAGTCATCAAAATTAGGGTCACCTATATCTTTCTGAAAAATCTAATGCATATGATGTTTAAAGCATTAAAGCTTTTCAGTTCTGAGCAAAAATAAAAGCAAGGAATTCTTTCTTCTACCTTGATGAGGAACTTAATCATACTACACATCATTTGGTAGAAGAGGACGGGGAAAGGAGAAGGTCATAGCATACCTCTGCACATTGCAGATATAACCTTAGTGCAAGTTCAGGTGATGGTACAGATGAAAGAGCCTCAATTATCTGAAACAAAAGTGATGATAGGTGAGAAAAAAATTGCAAAAAAATTAGCAGAATAAAGAAAAAAAAAACTGCAGGCAAGGTAACAATAATAATGTTAGAAAATGGTTCCAGTAAAGACTTTGCCCAACAATGTCCAATTTTGTGGTAAAGAAGAATGAGCTATCAATGGATCATCTGAGGTCGAAACCACTACAAGTCATATGGAACAAGCTGGGAAGGCTGACCAATCCTTAGAAAGGTTTTTGTGTTTTTTGGGTTTGGGGGGGGTTGGTTCCTCCCCGACTATGCCAGGGCAAGCAAGAAGAGCAGAGTTGTGAAAATTAGAACAGTGGGGGCATGGGCTCCTAGGATGCGAATTCATACTAAGCAGGAGACCAGGTATGGGGTTGTTCGAGTTTTAATCATTCAGTACTAAAATATTAAAATTGCCAAAAAACAGAGAATGGAAAGATGAAAAAGTCCATGTGCAAAACAAGGTAACTTGACCTACAAAGAGTTGCAGTAACAAACTTAAATAACTACACCTGGCTCAAAAGCTGGAAAAGTTTTCTAGGAGTTGCAGGCAATTCTTCTCCCACAACTTCACCATCTTGACTTTGCAATTGCCTGACCAACTGTAGATTGCAACACAATGTCCCACGCAGTTAATATATAGTTTTCAAGATCAAACTACACACTTCCAGGTGAAAATTGAAGACTAACTGCTGGACCTAAATCTCTGAAGATGGCCAACTACTCCGGATAAGTCTCTTTGGGTTATCATTTGTTCCATTCTTACAGAATTAGTAAGTATAAATATTTTAAGCTTACATTCTTCAAAAGTTGCAGTATTTATCCTTGTATATGCTCCCCTCTCCAGAATCACAAAGTGAAAATACAAGCAAGCAGGTTTAAAAATCATATTCATATCTCTCCAGAGTACAGATATTTCTCATAATCCAACTCACGCTTACATGGATACAACAGGGGGAAAACACCGATTACATGAAATGCAAGCTGACAAAAAACTGTCGCCTTGATTCACTTCCAGTTCAGAATATTCAGATTGATGCCAGAGTACAGTCACAAAACTAAAGAAATAATAGGATTTATCGTAGCAAACTATCCAGCCGGTTGAGAATATTTAAGCAAAGAAAATCTGAGCTCATATTGTCTGAAGGTGGGTAGGGGACAAAAGGGGAGAAAGGAATTTTAACAAATGGAAAGAGTAAATCATCAATAAAGTAATGACTCCAAGCAATCGGCTTTATCAAGCTTTTGATTGTGACTGTTGTAGCAACTCCCCTTATATGATAAAGTAATGGGAGCCACGTACACGTTTTGTTTAAGCATCTATGATGCATCTCCTTTTTATATTGGAATAGATGATGCTGCCAAAAGTAAACTCTACCTCACAATTCCTGATATATTCATCATAAAAGAGCTCTAATGGATGCATAATGCAGTATTAATTCATGGCAACCTGGAAACTTTTGCCTAACGGATGCATTGTCTTTAGGTTGTTAAATGAGAGACCAAAAATAACTCAGATTCAAAAGTTAGTGCTGAAGGCTGAAGCTAAGCAGGTCTATTTACCAGCATTCAGTTTGCTAGTTCATCTTAAACACAGATTATCTAGACTCTAATTAGTAAATTATGCTTCAGATGTAGTGATACCATTACCCAGTTGTTCCTCCATCAAACACTGAATTCTAGACCTCTAATAAGTAATTTATGCACATCAAATACCTGCTAAAAGAGGAGATGAAAATCAGCAGTTAGAGAACCCAAATGTGACTAATATAAGCTACTTATTTTGGAGGAGCCCCTTCTTCACATAAATATAAATGTCTAACTGACGGGCAATCCAACAACAAAGTAAATGGAAAGGGGGCAGGAATAAAGAAACATACCATACCAATTCTCAGATGATTCTATTTCCACAACTTTTCATCCATTTCGGATCTCATTGTCTACTTTCCATGTGGATAATCAATTAAAAGTTTTCAACAGGTCAGTCAAGAGGGGGAAATAAAGCATACCCTGAGGGCAGAAAAAACAAGCGGAGGAACTGTAAAAGGCAGGCGATTTGGACCTCCACCCATAATGTGCTTTTGCACCGCACATATAATCTGCAAATTAGAAAAATTATGGAATCAATTACCAGCTGTTTCATGGTCAAAGAAACATTAAGCAATGATAAAAGCAGAGGACACTGGATGATACCCATTGTTGCTTGAAGTTAAAAAGTATTGGTTACATTATAAATAACATATGAAACTTAATTAAATAACCCATTAATCAGGATCAGTTCTAATCTCTACTCAAGATACCCAGACCACATTTCTCCCTATGATAAAGCTAACCATCATAACTCTGTAAAACACTATCAAAAGGATTTCTTCATCAGTCAGAAAGAAATTTTTCCATAGAAATGTTAAAAAATATTGTTCCTGAACTGGAACTCTTAACAGATATACGGCAGTAATTCACAAACAGATATGAGACAATCTAACTTTTCCAAGTCCAAGATGTACACATGCGACGTGATCAGACCACTTTTTTAAATTTCCCAGGTGATGTCATTTGTCCTTAACAAACAAGACAAGTATTCTCCCTTCCTGTCAAATCCCCATCCTCTTCATAAAAGCACATATGCAGACACCAATAACAGATAACTCTTCTCTCTAAGTCATTATTACCATAGAGAATTAGCATAAAACATGCATCAGAACATGATTTACCTTAAGCATTTCTTCTGGGTCATCGTTATATAGCATATGTATAAGGCGAGCAACAGAATTTTGCTCTTCGTTGAAGTCTTCCTCATCAAGCTACAGTAAATGTTTGATATGATAAAAGTGAGCAGGAAAGAGCATGAAGTGAAGTAATGTTGAACAAACAAAGATATATGTCAAATAACATTATTTAACAATACCTATTGACACAATTTGCAAATAAAAATATGATAACATACTTATCAGTACCTCATCCTCAGCTATTCCCTCCACATCTTTAACAAGTCCTTCGATTAATTCAAACAACACCTCAACCTACAAACCAAAGTCAGAATTTAGTCACAAATTCATAATACGAAATACAAAGCGAAAGGGTGATACAGACCTTATCAGCCTCCTTGATGCAGGTGTTATTCTTCATGATGCTTTGAATTATAACCAATGCCATTTGTTTGTTTGTCAAACTATCAAGGTATTCCATGACGCGTGGATAATTAGGAAGTGTCAAGGCTCTGACAACATCATTGTATTTCTCTATTGGAGCACTCAGGAGTGCAACGATTTGTTTTGTTGCTCTTCTGTCTTCAAGCTTTGGTTTGCCAGAGAGCTTCTTAACACATGCTCCCTGCACAACAGTTTTCACAGAATTGATAGATCATGCCCACATACCTCTCTAAATTGATGGTGACACGAATTATGATCTCAAGACATGATCCATTGTCACTGAAATCAGTCCAATAAGTATCAGAAGAGCACATACCAGAACTTGATCCACATAATCAAGCCGATCAGGGTGTACACGGAGAGTAAATGTGAGAAGAGAAACATACAAAGAAATTGCTCCAACAACTGGCATCTCAGTGTGGGCATCTATAACCTGCCATTAGATTGTAACTCGTTAACCTGGATCCTACATACTTTAAGTTCCAAAATTTTTCCACGAAGACATAAAATCATTGAAGGAAATAGAGAAGACCTAGATTTGGTTTGCTCTAGGTATTTCCTATAAGCTTGGATTATATGGTTACTCAGACTTTTAAAGTTGTAATCTAGTGCTCTCAAGCAATATGAATCCTTCGTCTCCACATATTTGTTCGCTGTTTCAATGCATTCTTGTCAAACTCAAACAAGTACATGCAATTAGCAGTTACATGTTCTAGAATACATCCTTACTAGGATAAATTCTTTCCTATAGTTACCTCATTTAAGTATAAAAAAGAATGCTTTCATGTAATAGCCTAAGCTTTCAAATCAATTTACTGTCATCCCTTATATTTTGCATAGTATCAAAATAGGTCCTTTGCTCGAATCTCTCTGTTTTTGTTTGCCTCCCCATTTATCAACTTCCACTTCAATTTTAGTCCCAAATTTTATACATTAGAACATCTAATTCCCTCAATAATCATTTAGAATCAACTGGTCCCTACCCTAGACCTCATATTAAGTACATGCTGATAGTGTTTCTTCCATGTGAAGCATATAATGGGAGAAGTTCAAGAAATTTAAGTAAAATATAACTGCAAATCTTGGGTTCCAACCAGGAAGTAGCCATCCAAAACACACTACTCAAATTCACCTAAATGAGGATGAAGACCAACTATTGTCAAAACGAATACTTAAGGGATAGTTTGCAAAAGAAAGAGCATTAAGTTTGGGTGAATTTTTTAACGGCCACTGGCACTATATCCCTAAATTTGTTTTTGTGATTAATTGTTCAGCTACTCTCATAAAGTCTTAATGTCCTTTGAAATCCAGATCTATATTTTCCATATGACTACCTAAAATTTGGGAAGATTCTGCAGCTTGGTGTAAGCTCAGAACAGCTAAAAGAACTATCATGAATTGAATTTTGGGATCTTTACAAGAAACTGATGCCTGAATTTCCTTCAGGACACAAACTTAGCTTTTCACCTTCCAAATGGCACTGCTCAACTTAGCAAATGCCTCCACTTGCAGAAATTCTGGTAATACCTGACAATAACCGAAGAAAATGTCAATAAAGTTGGGGAAAGAAGATCTGCACAAGCTTTTGTTAAGCTAACTTACATCTGGGCTTGAGGCAGCATAATTTGACAATCTATCCATCAACTGAGACAGCAGCATCTTGACATCAACAGTTGGCTGAGTACCAAAACTAAGTCAGATGAATGAAAGAATAAAAGTTCAAATCTCTACGGGATCTATCAGTTTATCTTTCTTCGACGACTAGCAGCATTAATTATATCGTACTAATGGGTTCTTGAAGATGACAAATACCTACTTATGAGAAGCTCTACCACACAGCCCTGCATAATATCAGTTGGAAAGGAAAGGAAAGGAAAAACTTGAAAGTATACTGCTCAGTGCAGGATGACCACAGGAGAGGTCAAGTTTCTCTTTCTTTTAGAGAACAAATAAATAAGCCATCGTTTTTCCAAGATCCACTGTTTTATATCTTAAGATGAGCTGTAAATAATATTTGCAATTTGGCAGTAATAAAGAGCCAGTTTGAAAGGAAATTTTTTTTGTATCTTAAAATGAGCATGTAAATTGATACTGACAATTTCGCACTGCCATAGAGCCAGTTGAAAGGAAGTTCTGATACTCATCAGTGAATTCAAAGTTCTGATAGAACTAGCCCCCAATTGCAAAGCTGGCAAGCTTCCCATCCAATTTAGTGATACTTTGATCTTCCTATGCAATAGTTGTTTTTACTGGCTAAAAGATCTGGATGTTCAGGCAAGTCTCATGGAAACTGTAATAGTATGACTGCTACACTGAAATAATCGACCAGGAACTCTATGCCAGTCTCGCAACAGTAAACTCGTTTTCAAATACATAAGTAATCTTCATTTAAGTTCAATTTTGCGAGAAATAGAGTCAATACAGATGGATAAGGGAAAAGGTGGTAGAAGCAATGTCATCATAGCAGCAGCGGTGGTGATGGCAAGATGCTGTGTTCTATTCATAGCAACAAACATGCTAATAAAATCAATAAGGTAAGTATACAAAGAGCTGCCCACCTGAAGCTGAGAGCAAGAACCCAATAACGCCTCAAGGGTCTGCAAATGGTATACATCTGGGAAGACCTGGATCAGGCATTCCATCAGATAATACTGGGCAAGATCATCTTTACAGTTGACAACCTGTTCAAAGACAATTTTATCATGATATTATCAAAGACTATGATCCAAGCTTTGGAAGAAACAAAATTCAAAGTCAGTAACCAGAATGAAAATAATAGTCAATGCCTATAATCAATCATGATACCTGCTCCAAGACCCCAGGAAGAACAGTTTCTTTGTATATTTCAAGATCCACACCCTCTATCTGACTAAGAACATGGAGGTTTTTCCCTACCTGCGAAAATTAGTCATGGTTAATTTATGTGTCTTAATATAACAGAGCTGAACCTTGGATGGAGACAATGTCAGGTTATTACAAGATCACGAAGCTCACTCCTTTCTTTTTCCTGCTTCTCTCTAATCCGACCAGGACCCTGCGACTAGAATGTCAAATTGAATGCCTCAACCCAGGATCACCAAAGACAATGAATGACAGACAAGCACCATAAAACCTACATGCCAAAAAAATTATAATTTCATGATTCACTTGTAGCATGTAATTGCAGAGACCATGGCACCATAAATGTCATTGAAGTATATCATAAGGATGAGCAAGGTTCACCTGATGCTGCATGCGAACCCAAAGCTTATTCATTTCAGTAAAATTTTGCAGCACAAATTCAACAGCATCCATAACAGTGTCGCCACCTCTGCAGGTTGACATGAAAGCTGATAAATCAAGAGGCCAACTGATCAAGACGATTGACTTGTAGCCAATCACCAATCATGTCCAATTTGTTACTATATACCACTATATACCACATAAGGATATATGAAGCAACTGACGTTCCCAGAAAAGATATAACTATGAGGCAAAACTAATAGAGCCACAATACCTCAGCACTAGATGTATTCTATAGTTTGGATCTATAAGAGGATTTAATTACCGATAAACAACTCAATGTATGTAGAAGAAGTACTATTGAACTACAAGCTTGCCAAACACAGTATACAGAGAGAATGCATCAAATCTGACCACATTATCCTGATGGGAAGAAGAAAGGAAGGAAGGAAGAAAAAGTTTGCATCTTAGTGAAATTTCACTACAAGTACAAACTCAGACATGATTCTTTGTCTCTTCGTACTTTCTTGAAGAGTCAATCTCCACCTTGAACAGAACCAACAAGGGACAGAAATAAGAAATAGAGCATCCGTGATTAACATGTATTTTGTGACTTTTTCATTAAGCGAGCAGATACCAATATATTTGCCTATTAGAGTACAAGCCTCATCATAATGTCAGCCTGTCTCGCATGCAGATCTGTATCCAGGAAGAGAAGGCTGGTCCTATTAATGAACTTGAATGTGAAGTGGAAAAGCATAGAACAAGTACTCATACCCTTCATATTCAGAACCAATGTCAGGTAACTTATCTCTACTGACTTGAGATAGGTAACTTCTTAAAAACAGGCCCCGTATTGGATGCTGAACACCACGGCACATCTCAACAAGATCTTTAAGGATATCCTTGGCAGGTGCTTCCTTGGACTTGATGTACACAGATCCCACAGTACATAGGAGATAGCTGAAATTCCAAGATAAAAGCTCAAAATGCACTCAGAAGACATTGGCAGGGAAACAATTATGTGATCTAAGTGTGAGTGAAGGATACACATAACAAGATGAAGATAGTAATACAGCTACAGAAATGTCATCGAGAAAAAAGATACATTCCCATGGAGTTAGAAACGAAGCGTCATAATAAAGAAAAAGTTACTGCAGATGTAACAAGTGCATTGGATGAGGCAACATCAACTCCTGGAATTAAGGGTCATTTCATATGAGAATCTTGATTGGCATTCTTCTCTGGCAATACAGTGAAGTGTGATTGATTAACATACATGCTATGAATAGATTGATTTGCGTACATGGTGCGAAACAAATCGCACTCAGACATAGTTCTCTGATCCACATGGTCATTGTGTGAAATAGAATGTCAATGCCACCTTCATGCATATTACAAACATCCAGACTTTATTTTTTCTGGCTACCAATCCACGAAGTATTAAAGGTAGTGCCTTTTGGTGGTGGGTTGCGCACTTATGTACCACTATAAATTTCAGGTAGGGTAATCCCACACTTTCGGCTGGTGCACTGCTCAGATATTGTTTATAACGACTCAGCCCGATTCATGTGGGCCAAGCCCCCAAGGAGCACTAGAGGTAGAGGTGGTGGCCTTTCAGGGTGGGGCTCACTTATATATCGGCCGATAATCGATCTCTCTATCAAATTGGGACTACTCCAGCTCATGCAAAGGACAGTATGAGCTAATGCTTTTTTCTCACACTTAACAACTTCCAATAATCACCTGACTTAATACATCATGGCTACTCATAAAAAGGGTTTGTAGATGGATTGCAGGGGTAGAGAAGGTTAAACCACACACCAGAAGCTACCATGCTGTAACAGCTAAATTCAGTTATGAAGATCATGGATTAAATTCGTATGGTCAGCAAATCAAAACAAACACGTTATAGCAAAGCTGAGAAGACACAAATAACCAAAAGAAAGAAGTTCCGCCCAAAAAGAATGGAAAAGCAGAAGAGAAGAATGAGGCCATAATCAAAAAGCTTTGCCAACCAAATGGCGTTTATGCACATTCCTGTCACTTACAGTCGGGGCAATATGTTGCCAGCATGCTGCACGAGCTCATACAAATCGACTATGGAAACGCCGTGCCTGCCCTCGTCCTGAAGAACATCTCCAGCCCCCTCAGTTCATCGAAAGCTCTCATATCTAGTGGTCAACCAAACCGAAAAACGGCTAAATCACCGACAAAACGAAACCAAACCAAACGAGCACACCTTGCTCAATCGCCTTCCAAGTTCAGAATCTACCGAACCACATCGAAAGAGAGCAATTTCGATAGCAACAGAATCACTCCACGCCAGCAAGTCCAGGGAGGGGGACAGAGAGATCGAGAGAGGACGTACAGAGATCGTAATACTTGTGGGGAGAGAGATTCGAAGTCCGGAGCTCGGACAGCATCAGGGCCGAGTACTTGAGAGCTTCTCTCAGGTTGTTGGCGTCCTGAAACGAGAAAGGATCGAGCGAGAACAGCGAGATCAGAAAGCCAGGTTTTTAAACGACACCCCGACGCGACGGCGGCGGCGGCGGCGGCGGCGGCGATCGGAGGGGAAGGGGGAGGAGGAGTTCGGAGACGGGGCGGCGAGAGAGTACCAGGGCGCGATGCATGTAGAAGGCGTTCTGCTGGATGGCGGCGATCCCTTCGGCCAGCCATTTCTCCTCGTCCTCGGGTCTTTCCAGCACCATCGACGCCGGTCCGAGAGATTGGACCCCAGAAGGAAGAGAGAGACGGAGAAGGAGCTGTTCGTGCTTAATCACGGGCAAACGGGAAGAAGAACGAATGATGCCGGGAGCCGTACGCTACCCTGATCGGTCACCACTCCCGAATTAGCAGAAGCCAATTTTTCCTGCGCTACGAAATGATTCGCCGCGCGGCGGGCCTACAAAACGAGTCGGTAAGACTTCGAGAATGTGATGTCGAGATCTACCAACCAACATAATAACCGTTTTTCAACGCCCACATTTCCAGTTGCATATGAAACGCAAATCACTTCCATTCATCACATCATGAATCATTGTCGTCCAACAGCAGCGACATTCAGCACAGTTCGGTTTTTGAGCAGGGTCGACATTCAGCACAGTTCGGTTTTTGAGCAGGGTCCACGAGATCGTACGACGGACCTCAGGTTTATCCAAGCGCCATTTCTCATCATCTTTGAATCAAAGAGTGACAATTTCCATACTACTAGATAAGGTAAAGGGACAAAATTTCTCTTTCATTTTGCTCAAAATTTCTCTTTCGTTTTGCTCAACTTATGTACATCTGTGCCGCTTTACAAAGTAATTTGAACGGAAAAAAAGAATTAAAATGGAACAGTATAAGGCAAGGCGTAAATCTCGGCCTCAGGTAAATAATGGGCTTGCAGCGGCCAAGTAAAAGAAATTGCTGTGTCGTCCCCTACTTTAGGCCGCTTCGGAGATTTACCCTCTACGCATTTCGTCTTGAAAAGCCAGTCCTCATCATCAGGTTCACCAAGTCCGTGATCCAAAGGAAGGGGCACCCAATGCTCTATCAGAGTTTCATATGTGGATTCAAGCTCTGACAATTCATTTCTGGCCGATGAAGGGACAGTCTGAAATGCTGTATCTAATTGAGGAGAGACTTCTGGCTTCACCAATAAAGTCTCCTTCGCTTCCTCCTTCGCAGTAGCCGAAGGGATGTTTATTTGACAAGGCGCATGACTCGTCTCATGCAAATGCTGCTTAGAAGGAAAATCTGTTCTTCCGGATGTAGTGCACTCAGGTTGTCCAACAAATGGACTCTCAGGTGCTGCTGTTCGTTTCAACCGGATTCTCAGAATGTTGCCTATAATGTCAAATAATGTCAAAAAAATAGATACGTCAAATATAATCACCAAGACCAAACACCAGAACCAAACAAATGCAAATGAACAAAGTGACCAAACACCAGAACCAAACAAATGCAAATGAACAAAACTTTACCACGCCGTTCAATGCTAGAAGTCGAGGCATCTTGTCTACTCTTGTTGCTGCTGCTCTTGCTCCCATCAGATAGGTAACCAACTGGTTGCTCATGCTCTTCTGTAATTGAACTCTTCTCCCCTTGCTCAGAGTAATCTTTACTCATGGGAGGGGAGTCTGAATCAAAAACTTTTCTCTTCCCCAATTTGGAGTCTTTACTCACTGGAGGGGAGTCTGAATCAAAAACTTTTCTCTTCCTCACTCCTGCCGGTGTCGGTGGTTTCTCATGAAATAGTCTCTTTACCTTGCTAACATTACCAACATTACCAGCAAAGGGTTTCATGGGGTTTTCGGTCTCCTCCTTTTCCCTCTTGTTTGGCTTACTTCTTTTTGTCTCAGCCACCTTCTGCTTTTCCTTCTGGAGCTTTAAAGCACCAGAAGACATTTAGCACAGAGACAGGAAACCAGGGGACCAGGAAACCAAGAAGCAAGCACGACCAAGCATTATCATAAAGCATTGGTCGCAATAAGACAAGTTTTCTTGTTCTTTCCACATGAAAGAACCGACACATTCAGGTCCAATCAATCCACTCACCCTCCCCCAACCAGCAGAAAAAACAACATAGGCAGAGGTAGATAACATTATTTCTACCTGTTGCTAGTGAACATCTAAAAAGGCTAGCATCAGCAGCCAATATGACAATTTTTCGGCACCATCAAATCCGATCGATAATAAACCAATTTCGGAAATCTATACAAGGATGCCAAAAATAAACAGACAAGATTGAGTGTGCTCGTCAATCTCAGGAAATAACTTGGAGAATACATGAAACGGATGTCGCCATTTAAAACAAGCCATACACCCAGTTTATTGTTAATCATTAGCAGGATTAAAGATTAGATGCACGATAAGACATCTCACAAAACGGTTTTAGTGTTTTTTTTGGTCATAAGTTTTAGTCCAAATCACTGAAATTAACCCAACAAAAGAATAGGTGCAAGTCCGCATATTTCGCATATTTGAATAGGTGCAAGTCCGCATATTTCGCATATTTCGTAGGTGCATCAAACTATTTAGTATTTAAGTTCAAATTACTCGTGCAACAAATACCAAACAAAGGCACCAGGCAGGAACTACAATCTTTAAATCTTTACAAGAATGGCACCCAAGCTGGGTACGTCAGAAAGCATTGCCTCACTATAACACTAAACACAGAATATGGACAAAGTTTGCTCTTTTCACTTCTTGCCCCCATCATGTACAAAACATAGAACCCCATAATTACAAGATCCAGAAAATACACAGGCAACCAGCGTCTACCACTACGCGCAACACAACCTTCCACCCGGCGGCAACCTCAAGATCCAGGCAAACCTCACATCACATGTACAAATCGCTACCCAGACCCCCGCCAATCACGGCCGGAGCAAAACCAAGGCCGTAGACAAAACCGAGAAATTGCGAGACAAAACCGAGAAGTTTGCTCAACCAACCTTAAGAGACCCCATCAAAGTCTCCCTCAGCGTCCCTCTCTTCACGCATCCCTCGCGAGGCGTGTAGGGAAAGCAACGAGACATCGTTCCAAAAGACTTCGCCTTTCGCCCACACGAGAGAGGTCGCCCACACGAGAGAGGATCGCGAGGCACGCGGTCGGATCGAAACCCCGATTCGAATCGGAGAGGAGGAGTAGAGGACGGAATCCCGCCTGCAGGCGCGCGCTTGCGACGGAAGGAGGAAGATGGAGAAGACGAGAACGCGGGAGAGAGGAAGAAGAAAAAAACCCTAGCCCCCAAAAGATTCTGATATCTGTACAGCCTTTTGCTGGAAGGCAGGGGTCGTATTTATAGCGGAGGTCGACCGACTTAAGGTTGCGTGGCTGTGATGTACCGATAATGCCCTTTTGTTATGGTTCCGTCTCGGCTTAGTCTTCCCCACCGGCGCCGCCGGGTCGGGCCTTACGTTGGGCCTGACGATTTCTTAGTTGGGCCCGCCCATTATCAGAGATGATTATTAATGCCTCTTAAATATCCTTGACCGATCGAAGTGGACAAGTGGAACTCCATTCCGCGAAGAGATTACTCGTCCAGGCTCTCCAAATTAATCCTTCCAGCTGATTGATTAGGCTTACGCGAGTCTAACGGGTTTTCAGGCTCATGACCACCTCTCATTATTGGAAAAGTTCCAAAGGATGAGGTTAGATTAAAATGTCGAGACTGATTTCGACTCTTGTTCGAATATAAGGTCATTGAAAAATCGAATCTAATTGCTTAAATTAACAAAATAAATGCGGTGCTCTTTTGATCTCTCATAATCTCAAGCATAGGTGTACTTACTCGTATAGGTTTTTCTTTTATATTCTTAATTTGCACCATGTAATTTAGCCATATGTTATTGACCAGCAAAAAAAAAAAAACTATATGTTGCTTTAGTATTTAGATAATTGTATAAATGATTCCTTAATTTTAGATCAATGTGTAATGTGTTCAAGAATTTTTAATTTGTTCAATGCATGTTATTGAATTTTAAACTAATATACAATGTCAGGTGAAGATTTTTATTTTATTTAATAGGTCCACAAACTTTAGCATATATTTAATCTACTTCTTGTATTATATAAACATGTTCGATATTATTTCTTAATTTGAATTAATGAAATGATGTTATTAAACATTTTTACTTTTGGACTAAATTGGATATGTACTAAAAGTTTATAGACTACATCATATAAATTAGATTTTTAAAGACGACGTTGCATGATGTGCCAATATTTATAAATTATATTAAACAAATTAAATTTTGAAAAATTGTACTTTTCATCAAAATTTTGAGGTCTTTTATGTAACCTTCCTTTCCTAATAAAGTGTGATATTCAATGTATTGGTGCCAAACAGATAGCTTATAGCAACACGAGAGAACCTTCTATGGGGCAGACTCTTCGGCCCTCTTTTGTAACCATCCAAATAAGATCAAATTCTGATTATTTGTTTCCATAATCGCTTGGGTTTAGAAATGGCGTTTGGTAAAATTTTTGTTTCTAACAGTTGGGAATAGAATCAAGGACAAAAAAAAAAAAAAAAGGTTGATTCTTGTCCCAAAATAAATTTGAGAATCAAAATCAAGAACTTTCCCTTTCGGCCATCTCGCGACCACCGTCTACCGTCCTTTGCCGCCGCTCACCGTCCACCATCGTCGCTGCCGAAGGCTCGCCGAGATCGGGCGAGGTTTGGCGAGCTTGGGAGGCAAGCCCAGCCACCGACAAGGCTCGGCCTCGGGTTGGGCGAGGTCGAGCCTCGGCGAGGCTAGACAAGCCTCGCCCGGCACTAGCGAGGCTCGGCTAACGAGGGTTGACGACGCTTCGTGTGGTCGCCGATCTAACGATTGGCCAAAAAAAAAAAAAAAGATGAGAAAAAAATTAATTTAAAATTTTAAAAATTGATTTGAAATAGAATTAATGAGTACGGTATTAAGACAATTCTATTCGAAAATCAGAAATTTTGAATCAGTTTCAACATAATGAAAAAAAAAAAACAGTTTTGATCGGAATCTAATTACGGAAAAGAATCCTAAACGTGCCCTTCCCTGCCGCTTCGCCATTACTCTTGCACTGAAAAGTTCCTCCCGGTTCCGGAATTCGGACGATGACGACGAGGTCGATCAGAGGAGCCGCCGCTTTGACCCGCGCCGCCGCGGCCGGCGGAGCAGCCGCCGCCAGCGCCTCCCAGCACCACCGCCTCCTTCGAGCCGCGGTCCGCGATCTCCGGGCGGGCACGAGTTCCCCGTGGCTCTCCGAGGTACTGAGCGGCCGGCGCTGGCCGTCGATCCCCTCCGCGTCCAATGGCGCCACGGGGGCCAGGCTCGTGTCCTCGGCCGCCGCCGCCGCCGCGGCGACGTCTCCGGCTCGGGAAGAGGGCTCGCAAGGGGCGAGGTTTCTCCCCGGTGACGTCGTCCTCTACCAGTACGAGGCTTGCCCTTTCTGCAACAAAGTTAAAGGTTAGCTACCGGGCTTTCTCTAGAATCTCTTAAGAAGCTAGAATAGTTCAGCGAGGGAAGCTTTTCGCCGTTTCGGTACGTGCTGCTTCTTGTTTGCGTGGGAAGTAATCGGTGTTCTTTGGCCCTCGAAGGCTGAGCATGCGAAGTTTTGCTGTAAGAGATTTAGTCTAGTGGTGTGTATGCACTGAGAGAGGCATCTTGGGGATGTACGCTTTGGCTGATCCCTCTCTCTGGTTCGAATCAGAGTGTCCTCCAGATTTTGTTCGCTCACAGCGGTTTCTTTGTATTTGTAGCATTCCTTTTTTCCTCTTGTCATCACAAAGGGAAGTTGAGGCTTGGGGAAATGTAAAATGATAACGATGAAGTTAATCGGATCTCATTGGACACCGTAACCAGTATCTACAGAATATGTAGGAAGATAGTTCTTGGCCAGGAAAACCAAACTAAAGTGAGAGAATTTAAAATGCTGAAGTGTGCCTTCGCTTGTGCTGCTGGTATTACGGCATCTCTCATGATTGTTAGTACGTCAGTTGTTGTCCATTATTAATCTCGTGTGTGGGTATCATTAATTTCATTATGATGTTGTTTGATTTTCTTTTCTTTTCCTTCAGCATTCTTGGATTACTACAAAATACCGTACAAAGTTGTGGAGGTCAACCCCATCAGCAAGAAAGAGATCAAATGGTCTGATTACAAGAAGGTGCCTATACTGATGGTAGATGGAAATCCGATGAATGACTCTTCAGGTTGTTGGTCATTCCCCTTATCCTTTTTATCTCTTGCTTGTTCTTTCATGTTGATGCGATTAATGATATCTAACTTTGGAGTATTTAAGCCTATTCTGCCGAACACGCAAGTTTTTGAAGGTCTTTTGATTTTCAGTCACACTCTGCAATGACCGATTTTGGTGTGTGCAGCTATCATCGATCAGTTGTTCGGAAAAATTCATCCTGATGACTTGGCGGAAAATGAGGAGGAGAGGAAGTGGCGTGGGTACAATTAACTTCTCTGCCATTTTCTTTTTGTTTCTGGGGTTTCTGTGACTTCATTTCCTTTCATCCAAGCTATCTTAGACATCTCCTGTTATGTTTCACACAATGTCACTGACTCACCATTGGTGTGTAATACAACTGGATGTAGGTGGGTTGATAATCATTTGGTTCATGTTTTATCACCAAATATATACAGAACTCCTTCAGAGGCCCTTGAGTCATTCGACTATATTACTACCCATGGTAAGGACAACATATGCATTGGTGTTCCTGAGTTGTTTTTGGCAACATATCTGTGTCTTTTTTTCTTTTTCTTTTTTGGAATTTTTACCCCATTTAGTTGCTAACTGTTGATAGCTTGTTCCAATTCCAACAAAAAGAAGCAATTAGCATGGAAAAATTTGCTGGCAGTGTTACTTTAATACTTAGCTGTACTTTCTATTGCTTTACAAGTGAAAGAGCTGTCTACAAGCTGTGCGAAAGCATTGTGCATTTTACCGGTAGCTAGCAAGTAGACAATGGAAGCTCAACCTATGGATGTGCTTAAGCATCTATTTTTCGAAAGAGCATGATCATCATTGATCATTGTTTACCTTTTACTGAGACATGAGCAGTGAGGCTAAGCTAGGTGTGTTGTTATGCGTTAGTTCACAGTAGTTGACTTGGCAGTGCCCTTTTTCTGGAAAGGTTTATTTTGGTATAGCAGCAAGAGTTGACAATGAGTCAAGCTGTTTGTTTAAGGAAAAAGCAAGTAAACTCTGGTCAACCCCATAGGGAGCTTGGTCCACCAGCTCAAGTTTTTGTTTATTTCCGCAGTGATATGGTATCACACTTGTTGTCTATCCTAGGACATCAATTCTAAAGCATCCTTAATTCTTACATCATAGCTGTTTTGAGCATAGTAGGGTTTTGAATCCAGAAACCATCTTTTATTCCCAGATCATAGCTGTTTTGAGCACAACCAGAGCTTTCTGCGAATCTGTGAAGTTTCTTTTTTTGAAGATAAACAAGTCTAGATTTTCTGAATGCCCACATCTTTTGACACATACAACCTAGTAAAATGCGTAGACAATTATGATACTAAAGAGTTATACGCTGTGGCAAAAGTTTGCAACTGATTCATGATATAACATTAGACATGCAAAGGCACCACAAAGATTCAATCAACATCCATGTGGTCTTCCTTCCATCGTGTGACTGATCTAACCTTTTGTGGTTGGGCTAATGTTGCTGTTGATCGTGATCTTTTATTTCTTTTAATCATGTTTAGTACTAGACTCACTGTAATTCATTGGTCGGCTAGGGTTTGGCTCTAGGACCCGTAGTTGAAGTGCACTAGTTTTCATATTCTTAAGTCTTTGCTAAGCGCTTAGTGGATCCAATATCTATACTCTAGTTTCATCTATTTCTAGTGTATTCTAAGCTTTTATGAGATCCATTCTCTCCTTTCATCATTTCTATTGTTGCCTGTTTTAGTTTGTCAATTCTTTTTCTCTCTAATCTTGTGAATTTCTCGTGTGCTATAATTTCAATAAATACTAGTTTGATTTGCACAATTTCTTTTGGTGATGTTTTTTATTCTAAACAAACAGTTTAGAGTGCACCTTTTCTGTACTCCTCGGTGTATTTCTCCTGCTAATTGTGATGAATATCTACTTATTGAGTACCATACTTGCTCTATATACGTCAATGAATTATGATTATAGTATGATGAGGATCCACAATTATAGGCAACTTCAGCTTCATGGAGAGGTTAATTGCCAAGTACAGTGGAGCTGCAGCTATGTATATGGTGTCGAAGAAGTTGAAGAAGAGACACAAAATTACAGATGAACGCGCAGCCTTGTATGAAGCTGCTGAAACATGGGTGGATGCTCTTAAAGGGAGGCCATTTTGTGGTAAGCTCGATCGGTTCTGCTCATTGGTTGGTCAGAAGCAGTGAGAAGAATGCTGCAAGACTTGACTCTCTTTTCTGGTGGTTATCTGCAACAGGTGGTGCAGAGCCTAATTTAGCCGATCTCGCTGTTTTTGGTGTGCTGAGGCCGATCCGGCACCTCCAATCTGGGAAAGATATGGTTGAGCATACTCGGATAGGTGAATGGTATGACAGAATGCAGCATGCCGTGGGGAATTCTACGAGAGCAATGACTCAGTTGTGACAGGAGTCTAGGGAAAAAATTTAGAGCAAGGCGGACGATGTTGTTGAGTCGGCAATGCCCTGAGTCTCATAAGAAACACCCCCCTTCTTTTTTTTCTGTCGGCATTTTGAGCCATATCTGCTGTTCTTATAGCATTGATAGAGTACCGTGTCAATAAGTTGTTTTCGCCATTTTGACACGCACTTCAATGAATTGTATGCACTGATTGCACTCTAAGCCGGTGATAAAATCTGCAAGCGGTGGTTAGTGTTCTACGAATGTATGTGCACTGGTGACCTGATGCTTGTTTTGCGGTCTATGTTATGAGGCTCGCCCTCTGCTGCTGCTTGACCGTGGAGAAGCTTTCTAAGCTTCACAGAAGTCGGCACGGCATGTGTTGAGACATTGAAGTCGAACCCTGGCCGATAAAATGATAGCAGAGTCTGTGCATCTTCTAACCGAGTTGCTCGGGATTTTGACCCTTGACTGGATCCTTTGGTAAGTTCCTCAACAGTCAACAGGCCAGCCAACTCCAGGGATCATTGACATTCAATTTTCTGCTTTTTCTGCACCTAATAAAATGATAATATAGTAAAATGCCTCAAATTGTCATTAGCGAAGGTACTTATATTTAGGGCCCATTGGAAAAATGCAATGGGGAGGAGTTTTCCGAAATGCTTTAGTGTTCGGCAAATTATAACTTTAAAGTGTATTGGAAAGTGACTTTGGTGTAAATACTATTTGGTTTAATAAATTAAATACTGTTTGGTAAATTCTATATTTACAAAGGACTTTTATTAATTTAAAAAAAAAAAGTAAAATAAAATCTAATGAAGCATTGTCATCGTTTGACAATTGGTCAATCGTTGGCCTACCTCCGATGAGGCTATCCGGTGGCTAGATTTGGTCATCGGCGGTTGGTTGGCCTCTGGTAGCCTCCCTTGAGGTCGGCCTCCACTAGATATAGCCTTCGACAGCCTCACCTAAGGTTGGCCTTCACTAGATCTGGCCTCCATAAGATGAACAATTGCACCAAAAAAAGAAAAAAAGTCAGCAAATGAGCAGTAAGAGTGGACCTCCATAAGATGAACAATTGCACCAAAAAAAAGAAAAAAAAAGTCAGCAAATGAGCAGTAAGAGTGGACCTCCATAAGATGAACAATTGCACCAAAAAAAAAGAAAAAAAAAGTCAGCAAATGAGCAGTAAGAGTGGACTTGTATTCGAAAGTGTCGAAAGTTCAATACAGTGCGAAACTGTTTTGGACTTTCAACATTTTTAATACTAACATTTGGTTAATGTACTTCCAAAAATGCTTGCCAAATGCCTAATAATTTCCTCAAGGGACATTGAGAGCTCATAATCTCTTGAGAAAACCGAACCAAACGGGATTTTGGTGATTATACTTGATAGTTGTAATTCTCCGATAAGTTTTGACAAATGACAAATTAGAACCGCCCCTTCACATCTAGCAATTTTAGTCTCGAACGGTTGAATATTTTTGCACTAGCAAATTTCAATGAAAGATTATAAAAATCTGAATTTAGTGCAATTCTTTTTTGTTTTTTTCTCTTCGAACTTGCTTTCATGATTGCGATACTCTTTAATGGAAAGCTTTATTAGGGTGCATTTGATAACTTTTCTATCTCTAAGAAATTTTTTTGTCTAGAAATAATTTTATCCATTTCTGTTCTTGAGAACAAAAAAATAAACTTTTTTTTAACCTTTTGTTTCTGTTCCATATATATTCGTTGGCAACTTTTCCATTCCAGCAAAATAGAATAATTAGCTGACAATTTCTATTATTTTGTTTTGTTTTGTTTTGAGAAACAAAAGAACAGAAAAATAAAAAAATCAAGATAATTACAAAACATATCCTCAATGGTAATTATCTTCAAAATTTTAGTTTTTATACTTATGGTCAATAATTTTTTACAAAAAATTCTTAAAATTATTGCCTTTTAGCATATCCAACATTTGAAGATTTTTGTTACTTACTATTTCGGATTTACATACCAAACCAATTATTTTAATTGCCAAAAGGAGTCGTAAAATTAGGAGCGTACAAAATTGACTGCTCAAACTAAATCGGATTAGTAGATTTTGTTCGAGTGTCGGTTCGGTTTTGGTTCCTAAAAGTGGAATTGATGTCTAGATGGTTTGGTTCCCGATGATTGGACTGAACCAAACTGACTAAGTATACTTTTTTAATTTTTATTTCTTCAAAATATTAATAAAATGTGAGTTAAACACTATCTTGATTCGGTTCCAAATAATGAAAAAAAAAGGTTAATGAAAAAAAGTTAGTAGGAAAAAATAAGTCATTGGTTCTATCGTATCGGATTGGAACTAGACTAAACTATTGGTTTAGTCCAGTCCCCGAAATTAAGATCAGCTGGTCCAATCCCTAATTCCGATTTTTGAGAGTCGGAGCAGTAACCGACCACCTCCACGTAAAGTTTCATCAAAAGTCAACCGAGCCACACCATCGGACGCCAGACCAGACGGCCGTGGAAAGACCGGGGCTCTGGACCCCACCGCCACCGGCCTCTCCTGTCGGCACGCGTGTCCACGCCCTACCCCACCGCCCCAGAGCCCCGAAATCTCCAGCTCCAACCCCCAAGCGCCGCCGCCGCCCCTGCCGCCGGAAAATTGACTCCTACTGATATTCAACTTTTGAATGCCTCTTGCAGAGGCCGTGGCTTATTGGGATTAAAGGTACTTCCCCACACTTTCTACAGTATTCCTTTAAAGTTTAATTTGGTCATACTGTGGACCATTCATAATACGATAAGTGGTAGCAAATGAAACAAAAGATTGTCAGCAAGAGCGTGAATGAACCATTGTAATGACTGCTCAATTTCCAGCCTATGCAACATTTTCTTTACCAGTAATATAACTTAGTAAAGAGCATGAAGCTTCAAAATAAAAAAAGGACCTTAGTGCATTTGATCGTGTTATTGTAGCAAAATATCATTTACTTGATTTTTGCAGATATCTACTTCCACTCGAGTATAATGCAATCATCATCATTATTTTTCTGTAGAGACAAGTTTCCTGGAATATTGCTTGAAGCAGGTCACGATCGGAGGCCGAGATGCTCTTGATTGAGAATCTTGGATCCTTTGATCCCGATCATGAGTTCATCGACAAAATTCCTGAACTACAAGGAATTGTTACCAGCAGACGTGCTTGAAATTGCCTTTCAAAGTCGGAATGATGGGAAGGCACCTCTTGTCAGTGGTTCCGGAGATGTGAATTCTGATGATCTAGGGCAGCTCGATTCCTTAAGAGGTCCCGACGAAGAGGGGGAAGAAAGGGAAGAAGGCCAGCCCTTCAGTTTTAGGATTTATTATTGTTGTCAGTAATTGGATCATTATGGGCGAGATCCAAACGGTCGAAGAGTAGTTGGGTTTCATGGGTTGGACGTAAATACATGTTTGATTGAATGGTTGAAAAGTCTTCGTCAGATTTTTATGGCTGACCCTTTTTGTTCTTCCTTTTAGAGCAACAGCTGCGGCACTAATTTAATCTGCTCCAGCCATTTTGTGCACTCTGTAGTTTAGTCATTTTAGCTGTGTCAAACTTGTAACTTATTTTCAAGGGAACTCGTTTCCTTTCTGTTCTTGGAATTTTTGAAGCGCTTTCGGTGCGATATATAGCCGTGGACAACGTTGTTATCGAAATCTCGTGTTTCATCACGTAAAAATTAACACAGCATTCAAAATGATGTGCAGCTTTGCGGAGGGTGAATGGGGACAAAAATTGTGGAAACGATGAAGTCAATTTTTGTGGAGTCCTATGACCTGTAATGCAAGAATTTTCTGAAGTTTCTGATTTGTTAATAACAATAGTAAACCCTAATATCCAGCTGCGGACTATTACCTTAACAAGCGAAAATTACCAAATTTTTTTAAACCCTATTATAATTTTTATTAATTTAATCCTAATTTTTTAATTATATCAATTAAGTTTTATACATTTTTACGTTTTGTTAATGGTTGGAAGTCACTGCATTTTTTTCTTTTAATTCTCTTTTTCTTTTTACTGTTTCCGTCTAGGCAGCCCTCCCTAGTCACAGTTGAAAAAATAAGAAAAGAAAATAGAAAAAAAATCGAAAAAGCATTGAAATATTATTAAGAATTCTCTCTATCAATATCAGCCGTGCTATATACACGTAGGATGGCTAATATATATGTTAGCGATTTCCAACTAGATGAATGCAATTGACAAAACATGAAAAGTCAATTGAAAGATTTAGTACTGAATAGATTAATGTTTTTTTTTTAAATATAATTTTCCCCATTAAGCAGCTAGTAGCCTTGACTCGGTTCAAGGATATTCAACCGGCATTGTGCAAGCAATTAAGGCTTTGTTAATTTCATGAAAATGTGTTGTTTCTAGAAAATATTTTTCAAAAACTTATTTTTCAGGAAAATAACAACATATTTAGTCGTTCGACTCAAACCTGAAAATGAAGTGAAAATTATCTTTGCCATTCGGTATTTGATTTAATTTTCCTCTATGCACTCCTTTTGATCATTTATTTTTTATTTTTTATTTTATTTTCTTTTAAAAATTCAAAATTTTAATTATTTTTTTCTTTTTCCCTTTCATAAAGAAGTTGCCAGCCAAGGCGATGGCTAGCAAGCTGAGGGATGAGCTCGCCAGCCTCTAATGATGCTTGAGCATTGCCGATCTATAAGGCTAGAGCCTTATTGCCCCTCTAATGATGATCGAGTGCCGTTGATTTGGCAAGGCTTGAGCCTCCTGTTCTCAAGCTATGCTCGAGCCTTGCTGTCCTCTGGGGCCATTCGAGCTATCCTATGATTGGTCGCCAACCTATGTTGTAGCTAGCAATTGGTTGAAGAAGAAGAAAAAGAAAAGGACAAAAATAAAATATAATTAAAAATTCAATCAAAAAAGGAAAAGAAAAAAAGGAAAATAGAAAATAATAAATAATTAAAATGAGTAGTGAAAGAATGCGTTTTCCTTATTTTTCATGAATTGAACATTGAAAACTTCGGAAAACATTCTTGAAAGTAAGCGAACGGAGCCTTGAAGAAAAGACAAAGCTTCACCGATCCTCTTAATTCATAGTCTCTTTCCTGTATTTACATTGCCTTTCTTTTGTTCTTTGTCCACGTATTTGCTATGTAATTCAATTCAATAAGCAGCAGCTTGACTCATGACATTCCCTGATCTCCACCTTCTTGTTCCCTCTTCAAATCTGCAGGTGGTAAAAAGCAATCCATGGACAACCCACATATGTTGAAGTCTACCTCCTCGATCCTCCAAGTCTCCTCGATCTTCCGCTTGTGATTCTGCGCAGCTCCATACCTGAACATGGTCACCGAAGTCTTCCCGCCATGAGCGATGTTGATCCCATCGACGTTTCTGTAGTCCTCGATGGTCGACTCCATTGTGGTTTCCCAGAAAACACTGTCGTTCCCCCTTATCGACTTCATCCTTACTAACTTGGTGTCCTCGAAGTGGACCAAGAGGCCGGTCCTCTGGCTGAAGTAGCCCCACACCTTGTGATGGGCGAGCTCGGTGTTTGGCGAGCTCTGTGCTTTGAGGATATTTTGGGCCGCCTCGATCTTTAGAGCAAAGCAGTCTTCACCGTTGATCGTCTTCTCCCCAATGCATACTGCATCCAGGAATAGGTTGGCCGTCGATCTTGGGTCCAAGCCCTAATGATAAGTAATGAAATTTAGAAAATTTAGATCAGACTCCAAAAAGGGACCAATAAAACTGAACAAATTGATTGTTAATACGATCCCCCAACTCCAATAAATTCACCATCGATGATGACAATTGTTGATTATTTTTTATTTTACGGCATTTGATTTGAAGTTCTTTCCCTGGAAAATCTGATCCTTTCTGGTTCTGCTAAAAGGATCTCCAATCATTCCTTGTTTCAAAAATGACTTCTTCCTGCTTTGTTTCTATGAGAACGCTCATATCTCACAAATGTAGTCAATTTTTACCAAGATTTCGAACCGTGAAGCTACCCGAGCCCGACACACGTTTTACCGAGAATACTGATTTCTAAAGCCAGAAGTTTTAAGAGTAATCATAAAAAGGATACCTGAAAGAAGCGGCGAAGGGGTCTAGGAGGACCGCGATTGGCATGGCAAGGCTGAGAGGAAGACTGGTTCCAAGCGACTTTGCCGTTGCTGCCCGCGCTCACCTTGAGTCCCGCAACCACCAGCTCGAGGAACCAGAGATCGGGGTTCTTCTGCCACAGCACGAACCCGCCGACCTCATTACTCCCGGTGGCGTGTACGCTGCCATCGCCCTGCCGCATCTCAGACGCCGCCATCTTCACCTGCCCCACCGCGTACATGCTGTGCACAGCGTTCAATGCCCCTTGCCCTCCTGTGGCCGCCAAGTACTGCTGAATTATGTACTGCGCGGTCGAGGCTTCCTGTTTATCATAATGCCACAGAGAGATTTACTTTAATTTCATTCTCAAAACAGTAGGAAAATAAAGGAGAAGATATCAAACAATTACACATGCAAGCCACGAATACCCTATCATGAAAAGACTTTTTCTCAAGGGCAAAAATGAAAGAAAAGAACGTGATAATTTGCAAATAAATCAAACGTGATTTCCTGACCCATCGATACAGGATCTTCTGGTGCGTAAACTTTTGCAGCGACCAAAGTCGAACGGAGGGCAAAATATTGCTTTCCAAGCACAATGACGAATTAATCATCTGAAAGAGAACTAAGAATCGTTCTTCTTCTTCTTGTTTTTGGCGGGAAAGTTAGTGATGACAGGAGGTTAGGAGTAGGCTTACGATGGTGCAACCCTTGAGGGGTCGGGTTAGAGCCTGATCTGACTGGACCTGGAAAGGAATGAGAGGCGACCCGACGAGCTTGAGCAGAGCCATGAACTCGTTCCTCGACCCGGATGACAGACGCTGCTGTTGCGGCGATTCTGACGACGAAGAAGACGAAGCATACGAACCAGAAGAAGAGGAGGAGGAGGAGGACTTGTTGCAATAATCGATGGCGGATGAGGACGAGGACTGGGCCTTCATCAGAGCGCGGAGGTTCTGCCATCTCAGCACGGCATTGCTACCCATGCTGGTGAACATCTCCTCTGGGATGGGCACCTCCAGGACGGTGTCAAGGCCGTCCTCCCTGTCAAAGTTGGGGCACATCTTCCTCATCGACAGCGACGACCAAGAGGACGTCGTCGTCGCGTACATTGATTGTCTCTTTATCTATATACTTTTCGCTCGAAGGATTTCTCGTCTTTCTTTTTGACCCTCCAAGGAGGAGGAGGAGGAGGAGGAGAGAGGAAGGTTTCTTCTCCCCTCTCTGAGATAGAATATAATAGTTTTTTTCTGGATTGTTTTGGCTTTGGTTTTGATTTGGTTTGGAAGTTGTAAGGGGCGAATCAAAAGAAGAGAGAGAGAATTGCATTGCATTCTTTGTAGTTGACGTGCAGGCACGAATTCAGGGCTAAGTTTGGTTGGTTTATTTTTGGGTAGTCAACGAGCTGGTCGTGGTCAGAAGTTCATCCGCAACTTACAACCGATTTCGCCTTGGCCATTAAGAAGTGACAGCGTGGATTTCAAATTCCATTTCCATTTCTGTACCAGGTTATCTCCTATTGATATTGGATCTCTATCGATCAATGTAGCTAACCCTCAATATTGCTCTTGGTAAGACGGGCGATGAGAAGCCAATGAAGTTATGTCGCGACCTGACCTTGTCAAGACCCAAATGGAGGGGAGAAACGGGCAATGAGAAGTCAATGAACATCTTTACGTTGCGACCTAACCTTATCAAGACCCAAATGAAAGAAAGAAAATATCAAGTTTAAGAGTACGAGTTCCCTTCCGAAGAGATTGGGTGTGGAGTTCGAACTTACAGATAACCCTACCATTACACCTTATTATTCATTAGGAACTTTTTACAATGTGTATTTTTCCTCGATTTCTACGTAATTAGATACTAAAAAAGTGTATTTTTCCTCGATTTCTATGCAATTAGATACTTAAGTTCGGGGACTTAAGTTATGCTAATATTTTTATTAGTGTCCTCTCTCTGCAATTGGATTTTGTTCGCCAAACAGATCCCCGCCAATCATGGGAGCCGGAGCAAAACCCAAAGGCAAACCGAGCAGAGGACGGATTCCGCCTGCAGGCGCGCGCGACAGGAGGAGGAAGATGGAGAAAACGAGAACGCGGGAGAGAGGAAGAAGAAAACTCTAGCCCCCAACAGATTCTGATTTCTGTACCGCCTTATGCAGGGAGCAGGGGTCGTATTTATAGCGGAGGTTGACCGACTTAAGGCTGCGTGGCTGTGATGTGCCGATAATGCCCTTACCATCGGCGGCCTCCCGAAGAAAGAGACCCGAGCGCCGCCGGGTCGGGCCTTGCATTGGGCCTGACGATTTCTTAGTTGGGCCCGCCCATTGTCGAAGATTACTAATGCCTTAAAATATCCTTTGACGGATCGAAGTGGACAAGTGGAACTCCATTCCGCCAAAGAGATTACTCGTCCAGGCTCTCCAAATTAATCCTCCCAGCTGATTGATTAGGCTTACACGAGTCAAGCGGGTTTTCAGGCTCATGACCACCTCTCATTATTGGAAAAGTTCCAAAGGATAAGGTTAGATTAAAATGTCGAGACTGATTTCGAATCTTGTTCGAATATAAGGCACCTAAAAAATCGAATTTAATTGCTTAAATTAACAAAATAAATGCGGTGCTCTTTTGATGTCTCGTAAGCTTGAGCATAGGTGTACTTACTTGTATAGATTTTTCTTTTATATTCTTAATTTGCACCATGTGATTTAGCCATATGTTACTTACCAAAAAGAAGAAGAAAAAGCTATATGTTGCTTCAGTACTTGGATATTTGTACAAATGGTCCCTTAATTTTGGATCAATGTGTTTATAAGTTTTTATTTGTTCAATGCATGTTATTGAATTTTAAACTAATATTCAATGTCAGTTATAGACTTTTATTTTATTTAACAAGTCCACAAACTTTTAGCATATATTTAATATACTTTTTGAATTATATAAAAATGTTCGATATTATCTTTTAACTTGAATTAATGAAAGGTCATTATTAAACATTTTTAGTTTTGGACTAGATTGAATATATACTGAAAGTTTATGGATTGCATCATAAATATTAAATTTTAAAGATGATATCTCCTAATATTCATAAATTATATTAAACAAATAAAATTTTAAAAAATTGTACTTTTCATCAAAATTTTGAGGTCGTTTATGTAAATTTCTTTTCCTAAGGTACCGTGATATTCAATGTATCGGTGCCAAACGTACCAGATTGCAGCAACACGCGTCACCGTAGCATTTTCCGTCACGCGCCAGTTCCGTGGAGAACCTTCTACGGCGTGTGGACTCTTCCCTGCCGCACTTTCAAACCGGTTCCGGAATTCGAACGATGACGACGAGGTCGATCAGAGGAGCCGCCGCTTTGACCCGCGCCGCCGCGGCCGTCGGAGCAGCCTCCGCCGGCGCCTCCCAGCACCGCCTCCTTCGAGCCGCGCTCCGCAATCCCCGGGCGGGCACGAGCTCCCGTGGCTCTCCGAGGTACTGACCGCCCGGCGCTGGCCGTCGATCCCCTCCGTTGCCAATGGCGCCGCGGGGGCCAGGCTCTTGTCCTCCGCCGCCGCCGCGGCGTCGTCTGCGGCTCGGGAAGAGGGCTCGCGAGGGGCGAGGTTTCTCCCCGGCGACGTCATCCTCTACCAGTACGAGGCTTGCCCTTTCTGCAACAAAGTTAAAGGTTAGCTACCGGGCTTCTCTAGAATCTCTTAAGAAGCTAGAATCGTTCAGCGAGTCAAGCGCTTCGCCGTTTCTGTAGGTGCCGCTTCTTGTTTGCGAGGGAAGTAATCGGTGTTCTTTGGCCCTCGAAGGCTGAGCATGCGAAGTTTTGCTGAAAGAGAGTTCAGTCTAGTGGAGTGTATGCACTGAGAGATGCATCTTGGGGATGTACGCTTTTGCGGATCCCTTTCTCTGGTTCGAATCAGAGTGTCCTCGAGATTTTGTTCGCTCACAGTGGTTTCTTTGTATTTGTAGCATTCCTTTTTTCCTCTTATCATCACAAAGGGAAGTTGAGGCTTGGGGAAATGTAAAATGATAACGATGAAGTTAATCGGATCGCATAACCAGTATCTACAGAATATGCGGGAAAATAGTTATTAACCAGGAAAACCAAACTAAAGTGAGCGAATTTAAGATGCTGAAGTGTGGCTTTGCTTGTGCTGCCGATATTACGGTATCTCTCACGATTGTTAGTATGTCAGTTGTTGTCAAATAATTAATCTCGCATTTGAGCATCATTAACTTCATTATGATGTTGTTTGATTTTTTCTTTTTTCTTTTCCTTCAGCGTTCTTGGATTACTACAAAATACCGTACAAAGTTGTGGAGGTCAACCCCATCAACAAGAAAGAGATCAAATGGTCTGATTACAAGAAGGTGCCTATACTGATGGTAGATGGAAAGCAGATGAATGACTCTTCAGGTTGTTGGTCATTTCCCTTATCCTTTTTATCTCTTGCTTGTTCTTTCATGTTGATGTGATTAGCGATATCTAACTTTGGAGCATTCAAGCCTATTCTGCTGAACGCTCAAGTTTTTGGAGGTCTTTTGATTTTCATTTACACTCTGCAATGACCCATTTTGGTGTGTGCAGCTATTATTGATCAGTTGTTCGAAAAAATTCATCCTGATGAGTTGGCGGAAAATGAGGAGGAGAGGAAGTGGCGTGGGTACAATTAACTTCTCTGCCATTCTCTTTTTGTTTCTGGGGATTCTGTGACTTCATTTCCTTTCGTCCAAGTTACCTTGGACATCTCCCTGTTATGTTTCACGCAATGTACCGACTCACCATTGGTGTGTAATATGACTGGATGTAGGTGGGTTGATAATCATTTGGTTCATGTTTTATCACCAAATATATACAGAACTCCTTCAGAGGCCCTGGAGTCATTCGACTATATTACTACCCATGGTAAGGACAACATATGCATTGGTGTTCCTGAGTTGTTTTTGGCAACATATCTGTGTCTTTTGAGGAAGCAGCTTGCTGAATGCTCCCCCCTCCTTTATTTATTTATTTATTTATTTTTACACCATTTAGTTGCTAACTGTTCTTGTTCCAATTCCAACAAAAAGAACCAATTAGTGTGGAAAAATTTGCTGGCACTGTTATTTTATTACTTAACTGTACTTGCTATTGCTTTACAAGTGAAAGAGCTGTCTACAAGCTGTGTGAAAGCATTGTGCACTTTACTGGTAGCTAGCAAGTAAACAATTGGAAGCTCAACCTATGGATGTGCTCAAGCATCTATTTTTCCGAAGAGCATGATCATTGTTGATCAATGTTTACCTTTTCCTGAGACATGAGTAGTGAGGCTAAGCTATGTGGGTTGTTATGCTTTAGTTCACAGTAGTTGACTTGGCAGTGCCCTTTTTCTGGAATGGTTTATTTTGGTATAGCAGCAGGAGTTGACAATGAGTCAAGGTGTTTGTTTGAGGAAAAAGCAAGTAAACTCCAATCAACCCCGTAGGGAGCTTGGTCCAGTGGCTCAAGTTTTCATTTATTTCTGCAGTGATATGGTATCACACTTGTTGTCTATTGTAGGACATCAATTTTACAGCATCCTTAATTCTTAGATCATGGCTGTTTTGAGCATAGGAGGGTTTTGAATCCAGAAACCATCCTTTATTCCCAGATCATAGCTGTTTTGAGCATATCCAGAGCTTTCTGCGAATCTGTGAAGTTTCTTTTTTTAAAGATAAACAAGTTTAGATTTTCTGAATGCCCACATCTTTTGACACATACAACCCAGTAAAATGTGTAGACAATTGGGATACTAAGAGTTATACACTGTGGCAAAAGTCTGCGACTGATTCATGATATAACATTAGGCATGCAAAGGCACTACAAAGACTCAGTCATCATCCACATGGTCTTCCTTCCATCATATGACTGATCTAACCTTTTGTGGTTGAGCTAATGTTGCAGTTGATCGCGATCTTTCATTTCTTTTAATCATGTTTAGTACTAGACTCACTGTAATTCATTGGTCGGGTTGGGTTTGGCTCTAGGACCTGTAGTTGAAGTGCACTAGTTTTCATAATCTTTAGTCTTTGCTAAGCGCTTACTGGATCCAATATCTATACTCTAGTTTCATCTATTTCTAGTGTATTCTAAGCTTTTATGAGATCCATACTCTACTTTCATCATTTCTATTGTTGCCTGTTTTAGTTTGTCAATTCTTTTTCTCTCTGATCTTGTGAATTTCTTGTGTCCTATAATTTCAATAAATACTAGTTTGATTTGCACCATTTCTTTTGGTGATGTTTCTTATTCTAAACAAACAGTTTACAGTGCACCTTTCTGTACTCCTTGGTGTATTTCTCCTGCTAATCGTGATGAATATCTACTTATTGAGTATCGAACTTGCTCTATATACTTCAATAAATTATGATTATAGTATGATGAGGATCCACAATTATAGGCAACTTCAGCTTCATGGAGAGGTTAATTGCCAAGTACAGCGGAGCTGCAGCTATGTATATGGTGTCGAAGAAGTTGAAGAAGAGACACAACATTACAGACGAACGCGCAGCCTTGTATGAAGCTGCTGAAACATGGGTGGATGCTCTTAAGGGGAGGCCATTTTGTGGTAAGCTCGAATGGTTCTGCTCATTGGTTGGTCAGAAGCAGTGAGAAGAATGCTGCAAGACTTGACTCTCTTTTCTGGTCGTTATCTGCAACAGGTGGCGCAGAGCCTAATTTAGCTGATCTTGCTGTTTTTGGCGTGCTGAGGCCGATCCGGCACCTCCAATCTGGGAAAGATATGGTTGAGCATACTCGGATAGGTGAATGGTATGACAGAATGCAGCATGCCGTGGGGAATTCTACTAGAGCAATGACTCAGTCGTGGCAGGAGTCTAGGGAAAAAATTTAGAGCAAGGCAAATGATGTTGTGGAGTCGGCAACGCCCTGAGTCTCATAAAGAACACCCCCCCTTCTTTTTTTCTGTTCTTATAGCGTCGATAGAGTACCGTGCCAATAAGTTGTTTTCGCCATTTTGACACGCACTTCAATGAATTGTATGCACTGATTGCACTCTAAGCCGGTGATAAAATCTGCAAGCGGTGGTTAGTGTTCTACGAATGTATGTGCACTGGTGACCTGATGCTTGTTTTGCGGTCTATGCTCCGCGGCTCGCCCTCTGCTGCTGCTCGACTGTGGAGAAGCTTTCTAAGGATCACAGAAGTCGCCATGGCATGTGGTGAGACATTGAAGTCAGACCCTTGTCGAGAAAATGATAGCAGAGTGTATGCATCTTCTAACCGAGTTGTTTGGGATTTCGACCCTTGATTGGATCCTTTGGTTCCTAAACAGTCAACGGGCCAACCAACTCCAGGGATCATTCGTATTCACTTTTCTGCATTTTCTGCACCCAATAAAACGATAATATAATAAAATCCTCAAATTGTCATGAGCGAAGGTACTTATATTTAGTGATTATACTTGATAGTTATAATTCTCCGATAAGTTCTTACAAATGACAAGTTAGAACCGGCCCTTCACATCTAGCAATTTTAGTCTCGCACGGTTGAATATTTTCTCACTGGCAAATTTCAGTGAAAGATAATAAGAAATCTGAATTTAGTGCAATTTTATTTTGCTTTTTCCTCTTCGAACTTGCTTTCATGATCACGACTCTCTTTAACGGAAAGCCTTAGTAGGATGTAATTTGATAACTTTTTTATCTTTAGAAACAATTTTTGTTCAAAAATAGTTTATTCATTTCTATTCTTGGGAACAAATAAATATATTTGTTTTTTCCTTTTGTTTCTATTCTATATCTATTTGTTGGCTACTTTTCTATTCCAATAAAATAGAATAATTAACTGACAATTTCTATTTTTTTTATTCTGAGAAATAAAAGAATAGAAAAAAAGATAATTACAAAACATATCCTCAATGGTAATTATTTTTCAAAATTTTAGTTTTTATACTTATGGTTAGTAAAGTTTTACAAAAAATTCATAAAATTATTGCCTTTTAGCATATCCAACATTTGAAGATTTTTATTACTTAATATTCCAAATTTACATACCAAACCCATTGTGTTAATCGCCAAACGGAGTGGTAAAATTAGAGGTGTGTAAAATAGAATTCCTCGGACAAAAATAAAATAAAATAGAATTCCCGAATGAATCGATTAGTCGGTTTTGTTTAAGTGTCGGTTTCTAAAAGTGGAATTAGTATCTAGATGATTCATTTCCAGGTGATTAGACCAAACCGAACCGACTAAGTATATTTTTTATTTTATTTTATTGTTTCTTTAAAAAAATTAATAAAATGTAAGCTAAACACCACCTCAATTTGGTTTCAAATGATGAGAAAAAATTTAATGGAAAAAAAGTAATAAGAAAAAATAAGCAATCAATTTCATTATATCGGATTGGAACTAGACCAAATTATTGGTTCAGTCTGGTCCCGACCTTAAGATCAGCCGATCCAGCCCCTAAGAATCGAATCGGGAACCGCCTCTACAAAAAATTTCATCAAAAGTCAACCGAGCCACACCATCGGACGCCAGACGAGACGGCCGTGGAAAGACCGGCGCTATGGACCCCACCGCCACCGGCCTCTCCTGTCGGCACGCGTGTCCACGCCCTCCCCACCGCCCCGGAACCCCGAAATTCCCATCTTGACCTTGACCTCGTGGAGCAACCACTCAACCAACGCGGGCTCACCATAACTCGGCGTGTGCCGGGCTCCACCCGATCTCTCCTCTCCCCACAGAACGAACCCCTCCCTCTTTTCTCTCTCCTCTCGTTTCCGCGATCCTAAGCAACCGGAATCATCTTTCCTCCTCCATCTTCTTCGACCGAAAATCCAATCCAATCCAATCTCTCTGCCCCTCATCATGCAGCAAGGCGACTACTCCTCCGCCCCGTACTTCCACTACCCTCACCTCCCGCCGAACCCCAACCCCGCCGCCGCCGCTGATCCGCCGCCGATGTCCTTCGCCTCCGCGCCCCCTTCTCCTCCGGCTACTCCCCCTCCGATTACCCCGCCTACCCCCTACGGCGCCCCCGCCCCCGATCCGATCGCCCCCGACCGCCCCCTCCTACGCCCCGCCCCCGATCTCCAGCTCCAACCCCCAAGCGCCCCCGCCGCCCCCGCCGCCGGTGTCCTCCTTCGTCCCTTCTACCCCGCAGGCCCCTCCTCCTTCCCTCCCTTCGATTCTCACGCCCCTACCAGCCGCCCCCGCCGCAGCCGCCGCCGCAGCAGTCTTATTACGCGCCGCCCCCGCCCCCTCCGCCCGCCCCCGCGCCCGCGCCTCCCCGCCCGGGCCCTACGATCAGCTTCAGGCCGCCGCGAGCTACCCTCCGCAGACCTCGATCGCGCCCCCGCCCTGAACCCTAGCTCGGTCCCCAATCAGAGCACGAATTCGACGTACTCGTCCATCTACGCCTCGTCGGCCCCGTACAACCCACCGTATGAGCCGACGTATGATAATTCCGTGAAGTACGATCAGGGGGGGATCGTTCCTCGATGATAGGTATGGCGGGGGATACGGTCGTAGCATGTCCGATTACGGGTCGGATTTCTACAGGAAGCAATCGGATGTTTCGCAGTATGGTTCGGGTTCGAGGCGGGAGGACGCGTATGGAGATGGTGTGTTTGCTTACGAAGGAGGGAAAGTCGAGCCATATGGTGCTCGAGGCACTTCTTCGAAATCATCGACCTGGTCTGCGTTCGATGATTATGGAAGACCAATCAGTTTTCCCTCTGGGAAGGAGTCTTCAGTCAGCTCACCGAAGATTGTAAGAGCAGTGCCCAAGGCGGAGACGCAGCAGGATGTAAAGAGTGGGGTCCAGAAGTTTAGGGTGAAGCTCTTGCCTGAAAGTGGTTCTCAAAGTACAATGGATGTTCTCTGTCAGGTTTGTCTTTGCTTGTTCATTTTCCTTAATTTCTACCTTTAGAAGTTTATAGCGTGCGGAGTAGTAAGTTCATCGTTATTATTTCAGCGCTACTGAATTTGACTCGTTTAATGCCTAGTTCGTCTTAAATCAGAGGCTAACCTAAGATTCTTTGGGGGTGTTCTAGGACAGATAGACCGTTTGAGCATCAAAGTGTTTCATTACAAAAAAATAAATCTGCAATGTATGGGTACAAATCATCTGATGCAACTGAATATATTACATCTCTTGACTGATCGAGTTGTAATATTATGATAGTTTTCACTGTGATTTTACATTGCAAGTGAACTGAAGTAACTGATGTTTTGGCTAAACCGCCATAATGATTTTAAAATAAAAAGCAAAGAGCTTTCCTTTATCGGGCAACACCTGTTGTTGTTCTGGAAAACTTTAGCACATTTTACACTAATAGCTTGTAAGAGATGCAAGGTTGTAGTTTTGTACTGTCTTCGTTATTCCAGTTCCTGTTATACTCTTTGCTTATTGCTTATTACTGAAGCAAGTAAAAGGATTGCCTGCCTTAGATGCTAATGCTAATTTCTTTTTTTCCATTAGCTCATGTCTTAAGAAGTTGAAGATATGCCCTTTTGATCTTTAAATGTCTTGAAGATCACTGTTTGACGAAATAATTGCTTGATAGATGTGTTATGTGGATTTATCATAAAATGGTGGATTATGAGGATTGTAGATGTTAGAGATAAATGCGATGTTAGCAATCACTGTTTGTAGATGCCTTCAAAAGACTAATATAATAAAAATTACATAAGTCACCATAAAATCAATCAATAATGTAACTATTACTGACCAAATTATATAATGGGGGAAGGACACTGACTGCATTTGCTGTAGAAAACGTTAGTAAACAACCTAGACTAGCTAAAAGAGGAATGGTGAAAATTGGTATACCTTGAAGGTTTCTTGTTTAGTACCCATATTAGCCCAAATAGTTAGGTCCTCTTTGACAGCTTAATTAAATGCCGATAACTGAAAACTTTGACACTTAATAAGATTAAAATAGTCTGGTAATACTGACTAATTTTGACTAGACAGATTCATTTAAGCAAAAATTTCACTCAAGATGAAGTAAGGAAGCAGTTACTTAATTTGTCTGATGGAAAAACTTTTGTGGGAGTTAGAACTTTACCAATTATATTGCCAAAGCCTATTATCACATCTGCAACTCCTTTTTGCTGAGAAACTAACAAGATGCAATGTTTATCTTCCAAAGCTTATATTAAACAATCTTTTGTTAAGTACTTGTTTTGTTTGCTTTAAAAATTTTCTTTACTACTAATTTGAAAATTTAACATTTTATAGGTGTATACATGTCGATATTTGCATTTTTTTGAAAGATGTCGTGTTTTGCATAAAATAAAAATCGAATTATAAGCACTGCAGGATTTGGAAAAAAATAACTTAAAATCCATACAAATCAAACATATTCAGTGTCTAAATTCTGAGAACTTATTTTTCAAATTTATCATACAAGCTGTTCATTGATTTCTCAATCTCATCAATAGTTACTTTCACCCTCTTGCTGAGTGCCAATTATTGCAAGAGGAGGAATAGAACACCTATTAGTAAATCAATATGATTCCCTTTGGCATTGATAAATCATGGTGTACGTGCACTCTGTGTTTCGTTCCCGCGCAGCTGGGGGGAAATATGAGGTGGAGAACACCCATAATTGAACTCACTGATTTCGTTACTATTCATAGTATCTCCTTATCACGTTCTTAATATTAATTCAAAGATCTTAAACATCTCTTTGTTTTGTTGTAAGATACCTATAGTAAACAAGAGCTGTGACCAATACAGTAGATCATTTTGTCTCTTTCTTGCTTTTATCCTTCAGTCATTTGGTGGTTGATTCTATTGCAACTGATTCTTGATATTACGTATTGTCTTTCAGATAGGTTTGGATGGAATTCGTATGCTTGATCCTTCAACAAGTCGGACTTTGAGGATATACCCTTTAGAGACCATCACCAGATGTGAAGTGAGTTGATTGTCCTCTTTTACACGTTCTTTTACAGTTTATAACTTAATGTTGACCTATGGATGCATTGTGCCACGCAGGTGACAGATTCATCTATATTTTCATTTTGGTCAAAGAGTTCTGTGGATATTGAACCCAGACGTATTAGATTACAATCAAATCGTTACACAACTAACACACTCCTTGATACGGTGACAGCTGCGACTGTTCAGGTAGAATGCTACATCTGCATTTACCAATTATGTGCATGATGTGGTGGATGGATAAATTAGTGGGCTGACAACGCTTGTCCAATGTGTGTGTGAAGAAGACTTTTTACCCTGTTATGTTAATATGTTATAATTTGTAGCTGCTTATGAATGAATTCTCACACTCTATCACCGTTGCTTAGATATTGAGTATTTCCTGCCTTTTTCCTTGCTTTCATGTGCATACTGGCGCAAGGCCAAAGTCCTTCCTTTCACATGCATATTAGTGGGATTTGCAAGGCCTTGCAGAAATGCAAGTCAGGCCTTCACTCATTTCTAAACTTTGAAACCTCACTGGACTGGCTGGTTTGACTGGAACTGGTCTTAGGTCTGGTCAGATTTAGACTACTAAATTTTCTGTGGCTAAACTGGCATTGGATGTTTTAGAGTTTTCATCCAGGGACTTACTATTGGATGTACATTGTTCACACCAGCCGTTCATTGGCTGAACCATAGTCTTTGTGGATTTGAATCTTTGACCGGGGTCCAAGGATTGAGATGCACTTGTGCGCTTGAACTGTTAGACCACACGTTGCCCATACTTGCAAAGAGATGAATTCATTTAATGATCCATATCCCTGCACTGGACCATCAATAGAAAATAGCTCCATAGTTAATTTTTTTTTTTTTTTGGTCGGTTGTGGACCTTAAATAGCTCCATATATATATATATATATATTTTATATAACTTTAAATAGCTTCATAGTTCAGCTGATGGTTTATGTGCTTTCTGGACTGAAAGTAAATGTTTTACATGCTCCAGTTAAAGGAAATGGGTGGAAGGACCAGGCCTTCTGATCCTGTAAAGACAAGTGAACAGCCTGCAGATAGGAAGAAAGGTATTGCTGACTGGATGAATTTGATGAAGCCTGGCAATGAGGAGAAGGATCACTGGGTATAATGCAAAATTCATTTTTATCTTCTTCATCCCCCCCACTCCCCCACCAACCCCTTCTCTTCCCCCAGGGCGTATGCTGATGGAATTGATGTTATTTTGTTGCATTGGCTATTTGAGCAAGCATGCGTTAGTTTTTTTTGTTGCTTGTGGCATTTTCCCTGATGCTGAGGTAAAAGTTCCTTCAGTCGGTGGCAGCTTCTGTTTAAGCTTTGGTTTAATTTTTGCTGCAATGGTTTGCAAGTAGGCTTTTGGGAAAACAGGATTGTTTGGAGATCCTGATCTGTCTAGATTTGTGGAACTCTATTGAAGAAACAAACTTGCTTCATGTGGACTTGAACGCATGCATTTACATGAACTTGGAAGCTCCATTAGGCAAATGGGATGGAAATTTTAAACTATTTAGAATTCTTCCAGCTTTGCTAGAGTCTCTGTACAGATATGCTTACCTTACGTCTTTGCACACCTGTTTGATTGGTTCTCTTGTGGCCTAACCATAAAATTGCCTTTGTTTCGAAGCATCTAGTGGTAGTCTTTGAAATGGACTTTTAAGGAGGTTTTTTATCGTCTTATTTTATGTGGCCCCTCCAGCTTTTTTAAGGATTTCCATTTCGAGCTATATCAATTCTCGAGCAATCACACATGCTCCAAACATCTTCAAATTGCTTATGCATATTTGATGCCTTGAAATCCATTTGGCGTGAGTATTTTCCAGAGTGTGCTCTACAAGATTTTGCACTTCATCATCCCTATTTTATTGTCCATTTCATGGAAGATCTGACAATTATAGATGTTGACATCCTTTTGTATCCTGGATCTCCCTCTTTATGAGGGCTTAGACTAGCTACATAGAGATCTTGTGCAGACCAAACTTGGCTAGCAACTTGTGCCATGCCATCAAAATAGTGTTTTTCTTTTTGTATTTGTGTTGGTCATTTATGTCATCAACATAAAGTGAAAATATGGATCAAAACATGTCAAGTGTGTCGTTTTTGAATTAATCATAGTCACTAAATGCTGATGTCTCTCAGTAAATCCTTTTTGTGTAAAAAGTTATCACCTTTTGAAATAGTATTATATCGTGTTTTATCAGGCGTTTTGTATGCATTTATTCTCAATCTTAGTGAGAAGAATGAGAAGTTACTATCAAAAGCATGGAAGTATCAAATCATTGGTTTCCTTAGAATCTCACATCAGCCTTGTTTGCCATAAAAGCTACTCACATTCCTTGGTTTTTCCTTATTAGGTTCCCGATGAAGCAGTTTCAAAGTGTACAGCTTGTGGATCGGATTTTAGTGCTTTTATTCGCAGGGTACATACTTTTATATCACTACTAGTCTCTTCAGTGTTCATATGTATTGTTTTCCCTCATGTCTGGTTTTTTTTTGGATTCAGCACCACTGCAGGAATTGTGGAGATATTTTCTGCGATAAATGTACCCATGGTAGGATTGCCCTAACTGCTGAAGAAAATGCTCAACCAGTTCGCGTTTGTGACCGTTGTTTGGTATATTTCTAGTTTCTTTGAAGTGAATGTACCCCACATGTATCTTAGTATGTGCATGGGCCTGAGACCTGTTACAACTTGCAATAGGCTGGCATATTACATTCCTCATACCTTGTCACTCTAAACATTGGGGTTTTGTAGGCTGAAGTTACTCAGCGACTGAGCAATGCGAAGGAAGCATCCAGTAAACCGGTGGGATTTCAGAGTCATGAGGACCTTGCAAGAAAGCTTCAGGTAGTCTTTCTGATCCTTTGCATAGATAGCTTCAGGTAGACATGTTCCCTGTAATTTCTTTGTGGCAAAGTCTTCGGACAACTTTGCGCAATCTTTTGTGAGGCTCTTTTGAAGAAAGTGTGTTGTCACGCTATAACTTTCTGACATTATTTGTATGTGACAGGAGGAAATGGAGAGGAATCGCAAAGGATCAGCGGGTAATTCTCTAATCTTAACTGGATACATGTGTTCTCAACGCAGCTGTTTCTTTTCAGAGGATCCGTTCTTTTAATGTACCTGATGGATTCTGTCATGAAAGTACCCTTTTTTGGCTCGTTGTTAGTTGAGCTTCTGTCTAGTGTTGACAGAGGAACTGTCTTTTTACAGGCTCCCAGTCTGATGGTTCTGGAAGGAGGATGAAGGAAGTTGCCTGTCCCATATGCACTGTTCATTTGCAGGTATGAGACCCTTCACCAACAACAGCTCGGATGTGTTATGTTGGTCCTATTGTTAAATACTTCGATATTAAAAGGGGTGTGCTCTGGAATAATTGCAGGTCCAGGTTCCAACCTCTGGTTCTGAGACTATTGAATGTGGAGTATGTCAGCATCCCTTCCTCGTGAGTGCCCACTAGTGCCACCCTGTTTGGGCGATGAGGCTTCTGCATTATAACTTCTTTGAATTGTTTAGCATGTGGAAAAGGGCTTTGGATGGCTACAATGAGATTAGTGACCTATTTAGTAAATTCCTTTGCTTTCTTTGGAGAATTTGAGCCAATGTTGGTAGTTCACGATATATTACTGTAAATTGAGATTTGAGTTGGTGCTGAGTGTGATAGTGACTTTTGTACATGGATGAACTGCAGAATTGTTGGTGCGGGTATTGTGGTATGCATATCGCATGCCAGTGGCTTGTTGCAAGTTACCTTTCGATGTAAAAAATATTTGATCATGTTAATCCTGTGACTTATTTGCATTTTTCTTCTTGCAAGTATCTTCTTTGTAGTTTGAATTATAGCTACCGTTTGCTTGGGCGTACCCTGTAACATACCTCATAATCATCAAGATCCAATGGATAAGTTGCAATAAAGTGGCTTAATTGTGTTGGGATGCAGTTTAATCATGTTCATTTATGCCATGGGTCAGGTGTTTTTATATACTATAGAAAGGTATTCATCGTCCCACACTGTCTGAGGATTTTCTTGGTGGTTGTGAGCGAGACACCGAGGACGATAATCTGTGCGCTTCCCCCCCTTAGTGAAAAGTCGACTCCGTTCCGCTACAGGGTATTCAAATGGTCCAAGAAATTGGACAAAGTCTAATAGGGAATGCTCGTCCTCTAAAATGAGCACTCTAGCTCTTTCTAATCATGGAATTATGCCTGGAATGAAAATAGGGAATACCTATTAGAGTGATGAAAATAGGGAGTGTTAAGAGTGGTTCTAGGTTCAATACAAGTTCCATTTGGAACTTAGGGCGCGTTTGTTTGCGTTTCGTTTAAAAATTGTTAGGAAACGAAATAAAAAAGTGTTTGTTCAGGAACAATTTCGAACAAAAAACGCGTTTGCAGAATCGTATAAAATTTCGTTTTACGGAATAGAAAAAGAATGTAAAACACGTTTGGTAATTGTTAAAAAATTATGTTTGGAATAGAAAAGTAAAACACGTTTGGTTATGTACAAAATTGCTGTTCCAGTAATTGGGCATTACTACTTCCACAGCTAAAGCTAAAGATGTTCCTACAGCTTTTTCTCGATGAACAAACAAAACTCCCAATGTATGTAGATTGCCTATTGCCGAAATAGACCAAGGGTCGCCTCAATCGTTTCCTCTTCCCAATATTTTCAGCTTCCATGACAAAGAATGCAAGAGCTAGAACTGCAGAGAACAAAGGCCCCTCCCCCTATTGAAGTATCGACTTCAAGAAAAACGTTGTCCCTTGAAGGAAATGACAAATAGCATGCATTAGCCTCATAAGCGCCCGGCAAAATTCGTAATGCAAAACAGAATTTAGTAATGAGGCGCTTATTTCAATCTGAATGAGTGCCGATCTTGTGGCCTTACCTATTTCGTTGGTACCAGTTTTGGACCTTGAAAGCCTACATATCTTCTATTAAAAGGAGAGGGGAAAGAGGAAGCATGAAAAGACAGAATACATTCATATGCAGTGTTCAGTATATCATTTTAGTCGGAACAAGGCCTAGATCTCGGTCCCCTATGCAAAATATGCAATCAAATTGAAGCCAGCTACGCGAGAGTTCTATGATGAACATCTTCGGTCCCACTTGAGACCACAATGTGAAATAGCATCATTCAGCTTCTCTTTTTTTTGGGGGAGGGAGGGAGGGAGGAGGGGGCTCAAGGGGAGAGAGATCATCCATTCAATCAAGAGCATCTTCAAGCTCTCAAAATAGCCATACAAGCCATAGTTTCCTTGTACATTTGGTGACAACTTTTCTCGACAAGATCAAGCAGCTTTCCCAAAATTTTTGCCCACAAGTTCAAGATGTCATTGCTGTCTTTTGTCATCTGTTCCAGATGAGTCCCATTGACCGGTCTATCTTTGCCACCAAGGAGTTGGAAACAACCATGTAGGAGAGATGCTTCTCGGCTTCCTAAATTGATAATATAGAATTAACAGGCCATGCCGATAGGATATCATCCAAGCTTGTATAAATATCATCATATCGTCTATCATCCAAGCTTGATTTAATTAGTTGAGGCATGTGATTTTGATTAAAGCCCTCTACAATAGTGACAACAGAACCCCAAAAAACTGAGCTCTTCTCCTTGAGTGAATCATACAACAGTGGTAACACAACCCAAAAAAAACAGAGCTCTTTTCCTCAAGTGAATCATCTATGCAGAATTTCTAAACACATTAAGAAAGCTCTAGTAGCGAGATATACTTTTGTAACACATGCAGTGGTGAGTGTTGATACTAGCAATATAGCGAGCTCCTCCACCCTTCAAAAGCGCATTAGAATTTCAGGCTCCGTGGGACAAGAAATGGTTTCATGATGCCGACAATGACACTTATAGCCCCAACAAATATATTAGAAGAAATCGACTAAGCTGAGAGTACCCATATTTGTCGGGTCAGAAATTCATGACAAGCCCTCGGCTTTCAATGCACCAAACTCTTTTTCACTAATTCGGAACTTATATCCAAGTCCGAGTAAGCATGCCCCAATCGGGGATTGAAGGCGTAGGTTGACCAAAGCTAAATGAGGGGTCTAGGCAACAATTCAAAAAGATTGACATTGATATAGAATATAAACAAAATGTTCAACACAATCGAGCCTAGATCCGAGGCATAACATTTCTGCAAGTCTCTTCGAGGTAATCCTCGAGTAATACTTTGAAATGAAGATAATATTCTGCAGAAAATAGATTGAGTCACATCCGAATGATGATCCGAAAAGAAGAAAATGACAGTTACGCAAGTACCAAGTTCAACGATTCTCTGTCTAAGAACTTCGCCGCCTTCTCAACAGGTGGACCTTCCAAAGCATGTTTTTCTCATTCTCAAATTCATCTTTGAAAGTACTCCAAAAAGCGAGGCCATCGGATAACCTCCAACTTCAATTGTTTGAAGCAACTGCGTTCAAATATTGAAGGCATGGTCAACCAATTCTACAGCACATTACTGTGATATTTCAAGATGTACAGCCAATTACCCACAACAATTCATAGATGGTACCTCAATTGGAATTTTCTGAGAGATTTGTATCCTCTAAAGAGGCACTAAGAAGGCTTGACGCATAGGATCATGTGGTGATAGAACCAAGCACCAGCAGATTTTCCCTGGAATCTACAGTAAATTAAATCGCAGAATCAACAGCTAATCCTTGAAACACACAGTGAAGACTTAACAATGAAAGAGCCTCACCAGTGTACACTGCTCCGGGTTTCCCTTCACCAATGTCCACTGCTCTGGGTTTCCTTTCACTGATGGAATCTCAACTATTGCCTTGTAGCATCGACATATCTCAAGTTAATCATTGTTGGGCAAGCAATACCTATACCTACATCGTTAACCACATAAATGCAGGGTAAACTGAGATGCGAGTACAAATCTATCAATTACATCTGGAACGTCAGAGTTTGCACTAAAACTAGAAAGGAACAAGAGAATGTGCCGTGGTTTGAACCACGACCTGAACACTAGGTGGCACTTGATCGGCAAAAAACATCAGTTAAAAGATAGTGGGCACATCACTAGAAAAAGCAGAACACCAATTTACCATATCATGAGTCATAGCATATCCATTTCAACTCCAGAAGTGATGAAATATCAGCTAGTGCTTCTTCCACAATGCTTTCACCTTCTTTAGGCTTTTTTTTCTCTTCGGAAGGAATTGCATCAAACATTCTGGGGCTGATCTTCCTGGAAAGGATATGTGCTGTGCACAGACATAATCCTGGCGATCTAAGCACAAACGAACCTGCAAAATCCATCAATCAGAAAACCAATCATAGTAATAGTGCACAAAAGGCTAAACAAAAAACCCTTACTTGTTAAAATATGGAGGCTCTGGCGTCGCCGAGCCCGAGCAGCAGCGAAGCTCGCTGCTCTGCTCTGGCGTCGCCGAGCCCGAGGAGCAGCGAAGCTCGCTGCTCTGCTCTGGCGTCGCCGAGCCCGACCAGCAGCGAAGCTCGCTGCTCTGCTCTGGCGTCGCCGAGCCCGAGCAGCAGCGAAGCTCGCTGCTCTGCTCGCTCGAGCCGAGCCCGAGCAGCAGCGACGCTCGCTGCTCTGCTCGCTCGAGCCGAGCCCGAGCAGGAGCGAAGCAGCAGCGAAGCTCGCTGCTCTGCTCGCTCGCCCAGATCTCGAGCGAGCAGACGAGCTGCTGTCGCAGATCTGGGGAGCAACGCTCGCCCAGATCTGCGAGACTCGCTCGAGCAAGCGGCTCGCAGATCTGGGCAAGCGATTCCTCGAGCGAGCCCTAACACTCGAGCTCTCGCCGAAGTGAAGACAATCAGTGAAGGAGGAGCAGTGACGACGTTTACCTGGTGAAGGAGCAGCGGCTGGAGGAGGCGCTCGTCGGAGACAGGCGCCGGAGAAGACGATGGATTTCTCTGCTCGCAGGAGGAGGCGCTCGTCGCAGGGGGAGACGCTCGTCGCAGGTCGGAGGAGGAGAAGCTCGTCGCTCGTCGCACGTCGCCGGAGGAGAAGCTCTTCGCCCGTCGCTCGTCGCTTGTCGCAGGTCGCAGGAGGAAGCTCGTCGCGGGGGGGAGAGGAGGCCTGTTCGAGCACAAATCAGAAATAAAAAAGGAACACAATTTTGTTCCTTTTTTGTTTCCGATTTGTGTTCCAGAAACAAGAAACAAGTTTTCTTGTTTCTTGCTTTTGTTCTTTTTGTTCTAACGAAAAGAATAAAAAGGAAAGAAACGCACACAAACGCGTTTGTTCCTTTTTTTGTTCCGAGAACAAAAGAACAGAAATTTCATTCCTTAACGAAATAAAATCCAACCATGCAGGCCCTTACTCGAAAGAGTTTTCTTATATTTTGGAATTTAGAACCTGTTCTGTATACTGAAACCTAAAACCTACCTATCCGAGTTTTAGGGTCGATTTCAAGTTCTATTCAAGTTTGTTTCTATTATTAATTATATAATTGTAATGTTTCTATTATTAATTATATAATTGTAATGAATCTTCATTTTTAATGACCACTACTTTTCCTCTGTACCAATCGAGAATATACAAAATCAAAAGTCACCTTACCAGCACATTAACAATTGGAGCTTATCACACCATAACACTGAAGTATTGAACATATATACTTAAAAATCGAACCCCTATATTCATCACAAGACTTATGCCTTTAACTATTACCTTTGACCGTTCACTGAACTTTACCTCCTTTACTACGACTTCTGAAATGAACGGAAACTGAGGGTATGAAGTAAGATGGCCACGTGGAGATTAACTAGAACGTTTTTACGAAGCATTAGTAAGTGTGACCTCAACTCTAGCCAAGCTCTCACCTTTAACGATCATTTACAGGCATTGGAACATAAAACACAAAAACAACGAACCAAGAGTTCAGAAACAGATTCAGATATTGAGAAATCACTAGGACTTAGACGTGAATGGCTTGAAGACCAGATAAGATCATTGAACCTAAATCACTTTACTTTCAGATTACACAAGAACGAGGTTAACTCCCTCTAAATCCTCAAACATTTCATCGAATAGGTGAATGGGCGTCTTAACTGAATGATGTAGAGGCAACGACTCAATTCCATATGGATACTACAGCTGCTGAATAAGTCATTTTCGTCTGAGTCCTAGAATTCTCATAAACATTTCATCGAACAGGCGATGGCATCTCAACTGAATGATCTAGATGCGACTTGATACTATATTGGTACCAAAACTGCTCAATAAGTTCGAAACACTTATAGATACTCATTGTCATAAACCAAAACGTAATCGGTACTAAAACTCTCTGGCCTACATTTCATAGATCTTTCTTTCCCAACAAATATCCTTCCTCACCCCGAAAAATGTTATCTTTCCTCAAAACTGATTCCTCCTCTCCGTGTTGGTGACTCTCCCAAACGATTATTCGTGGTTATGGGCAGAGGAATTGATCACCGCCTCCTCCACCTTCCGCCCTATCCCTTAGCCGCGTCTGCGTGCTCTGCTCTTCCTCCTCACGTTTCAGACGTGATGGATTGAGCTTTAGAGATTGAAGTTCAGTTCCATGTGTCTTGCTTTTATTTAATAGAAAAGCTTATTATCCTCAAGAACAAGTAGCTTATTTTAAGGAATTTGATCTTATTTATGTTTCATATCTCTTTCCCTATTTACATCAAGCATATCGATAACAGGAAATAAGATGAAAAACTATAAATGAGTTATATTAAAATTCAAATTGGCATAAAGTATATTGTATTAGATTTACAGTACGATGATTTTAATCAAGTTAGTTAGAATTGATTTTTTCACTTGTTTGTGTATATGATAACCAAGTCAAAAATAGGTTACAAGACAATATCGATATTGAGAAGTACACTAAAAATAAGTTATATCAATTTAATCTCTTCTTTACTAAATCCAATAATTTATGTTAAAATTTTAAATAAAGGCTTGAAGTGAACGTTATTTCAAATCAATACATAAACTGTTATCATTTTCTCAAATGAGGGTCTGAAGTAGACAATATTTGAAATAAAGACTTGAAGCGCCTATAATAGTGTCAAAGAATTTTTTTAATCTTTTACCTTTTTTTTTAAAAAAAAGGAAAACAAAAAACGGGAGGGAGCTGCTCCATTGTCGATGGGGCGATGACAAAGGCCGGTGGGGTCGTTGGTGCCTGGGCGAGGGCCGACAACCCTCACCAACTAAAGACGAGGGCCGCTAGCCCTCATCGAAAGTACGAGAGGATGGGGACTCACTCCTAGATCTAGGCGAGGGTTGCTCACCCTCACCCTAGCCTTAGCCTTGATGACCCTCGCCCAAATCTGAGAGAGGGCAGCCCTCTCCCACTTCTAGTGAGGGCGTGCTGGTCCTCACCTTTGGTCGGTGAGGGTCGCCGACCTCGCCTAGGCACCAGCCTTTCTGCCGCCCCACCGGCGATGGGGCGGCGACACCCACTTGTGTTTTTCCATTTTCCTTTAAGTTTTATTATTTTAAAATTTTTTCATCTAATTTAATTTAAATTTAACTTGTGTTTAGACAAAAATATCACTTTGGCCGCAATAAAATTTCTGATCAACAAGCCAATGAGACCAAGCCCTTATTTGAAACAGCTATAACGGCTCTTCTTTGGGATCAATATAGCCACTTCAAGCATTTATTTAAATTAAAATCAACTCCTTGCCCTTATTTGAGAAAATGAGAGCACTTCGCATCCTTATTTGGAATTTTCTCTTAAATTATCTTTATTACTTTTCGTAAATCTCCAATTTTTCCTCATTTTAAATGAATTTTTGAGGTTCAATCTTCATTTGAGTCTTATAATTAAAAAAATCTAGTGTCGTACTTCTTACTCAGTAGTAAAAAGTGTAGTCAATTTCATGTATATTGAGTAGATTCCATTTTCTAGGAAAAAAATGGCATCGGCAGAAAGATGACGGCCAATTGAATATTTATGAAAAAATTTAAAAATCAATTGACTATGAGATAGTGGGTAAAACGTTTAGGATTTGTTTTGTACTTATCCCAAAAGTTTTTTTTTTTTTTTTTTTGTTGATTCGTGCTAAATGAAGAGCTTATGAACTTGGACTTACTCCAGCAATTTGATGACACGTCCTACGGAAAAGTACTAAAAAGTCATAAACATATTGTATTGGTACCAATTCAATCTTAAACTTTTCAATCAGACCAATTTAGTTCTACATTGGTACCAATTCAGTCCATCCGATAAATTTTGGTTGACCGGCGCGACGTAGTAATTTTTAATTTTTTTTTTCATTTAATTCATTTTTATTAAATTTTTTCTTTTCTTTTTCTTTTCTCCTTCTTCCTCCTTGGTTTGTCTTGCGGTGGCCGGTGAGCCTCTCGCCAACGGTGCTCGAAGCTCTTGTCGGCATGGGTTGCGGCCCTCACCTGGCCTTGACCATGGCTACGGTCGAGGTGGCTTTGCCTAGATTTGGGTGAGGTTAGCCTCGCCTTGGCCTTGTGGCGGCGAAGGCATGGCCTTGCTAGCCATGGGCGAGGCCGCCTTCGCTTGTTGCAAGGCTAAGGTGAGGGCTGTGCTGGCAAGGGCTTCGTGGCCCTTGCCTAGTGGCCAGCGAGCCTCACCAGCCATCGGGAGGACAGTCCAAGGAGGAAGAAGAGAGAAAAGAAAAGGAAAAAAAGAAAAAACAAATTGAAAATTGCTATGTCAGCGTTCGGTGGATGTCCACATTAGCGTTTGACCATCGGTTGGCATTCACGTTAGCATCAACGGGCCAAAATTGGCCAGATGGATTGAATTGATACCAATGTGAAAATGTTTAAAACTAAATTAGTTCAATTGAAAAATTTAGGATTAAATTAGTACCAATACAATAGGTCTATAACTTTTTTGGTACTTTTCCTCATGTCCTACCTAGATGAAGAATGTGACTGTGGCGCCTTAAGATGTTTGCACATGAAATTGTAAACTCCTAAAATCTTATGATCCTCCATAACAAGTAGGTTATCAATGTGGTATTGCTAATTTCTCTTAGCTATTTTCTATTATGCCATTGAGTTGTTGATTTCTAGATTCCGCTTTTTGGTCATTTAAGCTCCGAACCAGGTTATTAGGGGACGTCCAAACTTGTTTGTTTTTTTTTTTTTTGGGTGACCCGGAAACCCCGCACGGCCGGCAGCTGGAGAGTAAACCTTGGGGGCACATGTGCTAGCCACCACACACGTGCACCGGGTAAGTCGCCTAAATGTCTCTGCCAGCCTCCCCTGCTTTGCAGGGGAGTCGAACGCTCGACCTCTTCGGCAGGAGAGGGAGCGCCGTGCCAGCAGAGCCACCCTAGCGGGTGGTTGTTGCACCTTGTTCTTCATTCGTAGTAAATTAAATAAAATTTGCACTGACGTGCCATTAAGTAGGGGTGGTTGTATCTTTCAGAGTCGCGTGTGATTCCCTCTCGTTCGCTGCCGCAACTGATAGTAAGATAGATTTTCAGATGTAAGGACGAATATAGAGACGCAATCACAGGAGGAGAAATCGCAGCAAAAGCTGGGGACGATATGATCGCGGCAGGTACAGAGACAGGGAAAGGAGTTACCGTCACCGGAGGAGGAGCTATAGCAAAAGTCGAAATCATCGTGGAGACTAAAAAGGGCGCCCAAATATGATCACGAGGATCGAAAACTCATTACGTAAGTGTAATTGCATTTCAAAAACTTTCAAAAAATATGATTAAATCATAAAAATTGTCATACTGGTTCAATAAAATCCTTCTGTTAATTGCATTTATTAAAATTTTAGAATTTAATTGTATTTTTGTGATAAATTTTAGGACTCGTTTCTATTATACATTTTGAAAGTTTTGAAAATTAAATTACACTTTTTAAATAAATTTTAAGATCTTCGGTGCCTTTATCGTTTTTTATATTTTGATCGTGCTCTCGGTGCCATTTGGCTAGATCATTGGCCGTCGTTTTTGCAAGAACGGGTCAACCGGGGCAAGATTTTGCTTCATTAATGCCAAGTGAGTAGACTCCCCTTTTGTGCGCTTAAAATTGCATAGTGTGTGACGCAACCTACGTTTTGATCCCTTGGAAAGTCGAGTGTTCACATAGGTCACGAAAGGCCATGACTTTTACATCACTTTCCTAAAAGAAATCTCTGCCAAAGTCTTTGGATTTCATTTAACAAGTGGGACTCGATTCCAAAATAGAAACTGATCAAGTTAGTAGAGTCACCAATGAAGACTACAAAATAAAATATTCCAAAGTCTTCAAGGAAGCAAAATTACAATTGATATAGACCTATATATGAAATCCAACCTAACTAGGGGTCATCACTAGTCTATTGAGGCTGTCTAGGAGCCAAGTGAAAAATAATTTTACGTAACTAAAGATATGAGATCAGGCACTTGATTATACTAATTCTTGAACTAGTGTTCTTTTGGTATGCTAACTAATGTCGGCTAATGATATTACCTAGTGGGGGTGAATAGGTGATTTCTTTGACATTGACAAGAATTGCGGAATTAAAACGATCCAGTTTGATACAAGCTTAATCGGATGAATTAAAGTCTTGGTATAAACAGTCTGTTCATATTCTTATAGCGGTAGGTGTTCCACTCTGGCAATTTTTTTGGGTCCTGACGAATTTTCCAGAAAACGTGTTCGATTCGTTGGCCTTACTTTCGGCCAACGCATTAGTTGCGAGATTCTGACATGCCACGGCGATGAAAAGTCTTGGCATTAGCGGTCTTGTAAAAGATATAGCGCGATTGATCTTATTTAAGTGTTCGGATTCCGTGACCATGCGCTGCTTCCTTTTCTCTCGATTCTTTACAAGGGTCTCCTCGTACCTGAAATTGCAAGATCAAACCGTAAATATGGTGGTTTTGTGAAGATTCAGGGCGACAAGGAATATAGGATGGGACCAAAAGTGCGCCATGAAGCCCTTATTGAATGTATCTGCCGGAGGTTGGGGTGGCCCAAATTGGTGTTCTGGTTGGGGAATTAGCATCGCATGTTGTGATCTCGGAGCAACGAATCCGAGTGCCCACATCTAACATATAATTTTCATGAGCTCGGCTATCTTATTAGTGCCGTACTTTTAATTTTCTAACCCTCTAATACCAGCCTCGGCTTTCAATGGAGGAAAACAGGACAATGCTTTGATCGGTTTCTTTCTTTTTTTCATTTTTACATTGTTTCCATTTTCTCTTGGCTTAATTTAGGATTAGAATATTTATGAAGGCCCAAAAAGCACCTATCTGAATGGGGGAAACTCTACGTATCCCATTAAGTTCAAACCCTTGAATTTGAAAAAAAGAAAAAGAAAATTACATTCCACAAAACAGATAATCACAAGTAAAAATGTATTATCACTAAGCTAAAAGAAATCGTTAATGTCATTAGAAAAATCTATTAAATTCCAAAGATGGAAACCGCTTGAAATGTTGGCTTTACAACTAATAACAACATCATTGTGCATTGTGACTTCTAATTCGTTCTGCTCGATTCATTGCTCTAAAAGGACTCTCTAGTGGCCTAAAAACATTAACTTTCATTACTACTGACTTAGGATTGCTTGGTGTCATATCTCATTCATCGCTAGCATCTTCAATTGAATTGTTCATCTCATCTTAATCGCTAACATTATTTTCATCAGTAGAGCATTGTGTGTCTATAATATGTGTGTGTATCAAAGAAGTACATCTTACTTTCTTGTAATCAAAGAAGTAAAGATTAAAAAACTTTCTCCACTGTCATGTGTTAATCCATTGCAATATCCTCAAATAATCAAAAGTTCAAAGTACACTAGATATTCACCTTCATATTTTTTTTTTTTTGAGTTCTTAAATTTCTTTTATTTAGGAACGAAATCCACCAAATCTGTTTTTTTTTGTTGCCAGAGATTAATATTAACTATTCAAAAAGTTGCTATTGAATTCTTCCTATACTACTTATTGTTCAAATATTATCACTTTGATTTTTTTAAAATAAAAGAGAAAAATGAATAAATCCCACCAATTTGTTGACAAAAAAAAAAAATTATGAAATCGACAAGTCAGTATCATTGCTCCTATTTTCAAAATCACTGGCTGACATTCCACTATCTATTTTATAAAATGACCATACGGTCATGTATTCACTTTCTAGTTTCAATTTACTATCATCTTGAATGTTCTAAGTTGCGACAAAATGGTGGGTTGTATTTGACCATATTGAAAGCTTATCTTTCCTCCAAGCTAGAGAACCTTGTGAAGCCTTAGCTTTATTCCAAAGAAGTAAATTCTAGAATTTTAAGAATAGGTAAATAGGATTAGCTCATTAGCAGCTCGAGCTCATAGACATTTCTATTTTGTTTGGATTTGAGGTCCTTTGGAAATTATGGTCATTTAGGAAGGAGAGAATTGCCTGAAAAATCGAAGTGCCTTTGTGGTTATCTAAATAGGTCTTAAAGAAATTTGGGCTACATCATACAACATTTATTATAATATAATTATTGATTATAGTTTTCTTTACATTTTTAGAATCGATAATCTTTTAAATTTATCTGGTATTATTCCTAATAAAAGATAGGTTAAATATGAATGGATAGAAAAAGATTCAATCTAACCACTACTTTTGTAATATAATTATGGCAATCCACACTCAATCTCACTTGGACCCAAATCATATTGAACTCAACGCAAGCTCCAAATTTTAGCAGTTTTTCACTTCAAATATGCTGTTAGTTTTCTTTTTTACCGTGTTCTAGATCAGCTGTTCTTGATCAGCTGTCATTTCTGCAAGAATGGGGTGGACCGCGTCTTGATTTGGCATCGTGAATGCCGTGGGAGAACACTTTCCTTATACGCTTTGAATTCAAAATCGTGCAGCACGACGTGGGGTCTGATCTTGCGGAAAATTGGGTGCACCCACACCTCACGAAAGACGTTGACTTGACATCACTTTCCTCAAAGACCTCTCTGTCGAAGCCTCTGCTTTTCGTACAATGGGAGGGTGGGACTCATAAATAGGTCAGACCAAAAAAAAACAAAAAACCTCCGAAATGGGGACTGACCCAGTCAGAAAAGTGACATACGAAGACTTCAAAAGTAACAAGTCTTCAAAGAACCAAAAATTCTCCACTTACGGCCTAAAAGTAATGTAAACGTACCTTTTGTCAGTCTCCACTTAGGCCATTTTATTGCATTCCCATTATCATGGAAAATGATAGGATCGTGACTTTTTTCTCAGAAAAGATAACTACCCCAGTCCACCTACAGCATAAAAGTAATATAAACGTACCTTCTGTCAGTCTCCACTTAGGCCATTTTATTGCATTCCCATTATCATGGAAAATGATAGGATCGTGACTTTCACAACCTATTTAAGCATCGCTTGTAGCCTCAGGGAAACACAAACCAACTTATCCGAACTAAAACAGGAGAAGGAAAAAAGAATCCATGAACCCTTCATCAGAATTCAAGAGGGTCATGAGCCTTGCAGCTGCTCTTGTCCTTTTCACTACCTTTGCCATTCCACTCCCTGTTCATGCTTCTCTTGCAGAAGCACAAGCTCTCCTCAAGTGGAAGTCTGGTCTTGGCAACCATTCGCTTTCTTCCCTCTCTTCGTGGACTTCCTCTCCTCATAATGTCACTGGTTCCAATTCAACCATGAGTCCGTGCACTTGGCGTGGCATCTCCTGCAATCGGGCAGGAAGCGTGGTCGGCATTAATCTCACCAGTGCCGATGTTGAAGGTACGCTTGATGAATTTCCATTCCCATCATTGTCTCATCTCGCGAATATGGACCTAAGTATAAATAGTCTTTCTGGCCACATTCCTCCTCAAATTAGTCTCCTGAGCAATCTCACCTATCTTGACCTCTCTGTCAATCGGTTCTCGGGGAAAATACCACCAGAGATTGGCTGTCTAAGGAAATTGGAGGTCTTGCACCTAGTGTCCAATGAGTTAAATGGCTCAATTCCCCAAGAAATCGGGCAATTGCATTTGCTTAGTGAAGTTGCGCTATATTCGAACAAGTTGAATGGACCCATACCTTCTTCATTAGGCAATTTGAGCAAATTAGCTGTCTTGTATCTCTATAACAACTCCTTTTCTCGGTTCTATTCCCTTTGAAATAGGAAATATGACAAATTTGGAATTGCTCCACATGAATTCCAACAACTTGACAGGATCAATCCCTTCTACTTTGGGGAACTTAACCAAATTAAGAGAGTTGCAGCTATCTGCTAATAAGCTTACCGGTTCCATCCCCCTAGAACTGGGGAATTTGAACCTTCTTAGCTCATTGAGCCTAGATAGAAATAATCTTACTGGTTCAATCCCGCCAATATTAGGCAATTTGACGAATCTTATCATTCTTTATCTCTACGGTAACCAGCTTTCCGGTCACATTCCTAATGAGTTAGGAAATCTCCGCTCTATGCTTGACTTAGAGTTGAGTACAAATCAGCTCACTGGCCCAATTCCTTCTTCGTTGGGTCACTTGACCGACCTATTATATTTGTTCCTCCGCGAGAATCAACTTTCTAGTTCAGTTCCTAAATCCTTGGGGAATCTGATGAACTTAAAGATGTTGGAACTGGATGCCAACGAGTTAACTGGCTCCTTACCAGAAAACTTGTGCCAAGGTGGATTTCTTGAAAATGTCTCAATGAGTGGCAACAAGTTAACTGGTTCTATCCCTAGAAGCTTGAAAAATTGCACAAGCTTAGTCGGACTTCGCCTCGAGAAAAACCGGTTATTTGGAAACATCTCCGAGATCTTTGGTGTCTACCCCAACCTAACCTTTATCGACTTGAGTTCCAACAAGTTCTATGGAGAAATCTCAACAAATTGGGGAAGTTGCATGAGTTTAAGTGATCTAAACATTGCTAGAAATAACATCACTTTGGTAGCTTGCCTCTTGAGATCGGAAACGCGACTAAAGGCGAGTGTAATTGATCTATCTTTCAATAGTTTAGTCGGGAGGTTCGAAAGAATTTGGAAAATTGACTTCTTTGGAGACTTTGAATCTAGCGGGAACCAACTTTCTGGCCAAATAAGTCCAGAGATTGCATCGCGACCTAGTCTTCTAAAATTGGATTTGTCGTGGAATAGATTAAGCAGGTCTATCCCGCAGGCTATTGGGAATTCTTCAAAATTGACCCACTTGTATTTGAGCAACAACCAGTTGAGCCAAGATATTCCAGGGCAACTAGGGATGCTAACTCATTTGAATGAGCTAGACTTGAGTTGTAACTTGTTAAGCGGTGACATCCCAATTCAATTCAACGAGCTGGAAAGCCTAGTGAAACTCAACATTTCACACAATAATCTTTCGGCCTTATATACAACACTTTCAAGGATATGCGAGGGTTGGCAGAGGTGGACATCTCCTACAACAAGTTTGAGGGTCCCATCCCCACCACCATGGCATTTCAAAATGCAACAAAAGAAGCGTTTGAAGGCAACACTGGATTATGTGGAAATGTCGAAGGACTTGAGCCATGTAATCAAGCGGTGGTGGATAGGGAAAGCTCTCGGGCTAGAGGTAGAGTGTTTCTTATTGTGTTTCCTCTGGTAGGAGCAGTTCTTCCGTTTATTTTCTTTGGAATTTTCTTCATTTTCCGTAGAAAGAAGATCCATCGAATAGTGGAACTAGCACCCAAGACAACTGAAGTCTTTTCTCTATCAAAGTACGATGGAAAGATCTTATACGAAGACATCATAGAAGCTACTGGGGCATTTGATGAGATTTATTGTATTGGACGGGGGGGCTGTGGAAGTGTCTTCAAGGCCAAATTAAGATCGGGTGATATAGTAGCTGTAAAGAAGATCCATCAAACGGTTGATAGTGGGCAAGCGGATCAAAAGGAATTTCTGAATGAGATTAGGGCTTTGACAGAAATTCGACACCGCAATATTGTGAAACTCGAGGGCTTTTGTTCGCATCCACAACACTCTTTCTTAGTGTATGAGTACTTGGATAGAGAAGCTTGTCTACAATCTTGAGCAATGAAGAAGAAGCTAAAGAGTTGGACTGGAACAAGAGGGTGAATATCATAAAAGGCGTGGCATATGCTCTTTCTTATATGCACCATGATTGTAACCCTCCAATCATTCATCGAGATATTTCTAGTAACAACATTCTGCTTGATTCTGAGTACGAGGCGCATGTTTCTGACTTCGGCACGGCTAAGCTTCTTAAGCTGGATACATCAAACTGGACTGCAGTCGTTGGCACATATGGTTATGTAGCTCCAGGTAAACTCTAAAATCAACTCTTGATTCGAAGATTGAGCTAAAGCAATGTCTTCGTGCTAATAGATATATCACCCTCTTTGTGTAGAGCTTGCTTATACAATGAAGGTGACGGAGAAATGTGATGTTTATAGCTTTGGAATAGTGGCCATCGAGTTGATCAAAGGAAGACATCCGGGTGACAGATTTTCATCTCTAGTAGCTCCAATCGACATAGAGATCTCGGTTGTTTTGAGGAATATATTGGATTCACGCCTGCCAACACCCACACCAGGCATTGAGGATAAACTTCTGACCATCTTCCAGCTTGCAGTTGCTTGCTTATCTGCTGATCCCCAACTCAGGCCGTCGATGGACACGATTGCTCAGAGACTATCAGCTCGTTCAACCACTTTCCATGGCGTTCAATTTTCAGAGACAGCCGCTGATCCTGTGAGAGATACAACAGCTTCAAGCCATTTCCTGGATCAATTCGTAGAAGATATCGTCTGATTAATGATGTTGCTCTGTCAACCACACGCAAGAAGGTCTAAGATCTTCTTTAATGAAAAATAGAGTCACTTGAACTAATTGATTAACTCTCAAACTTTTTTCAATATATTGTTTCCCTCACTTATGTGTTTACTTTATTTGCATTTAGGATAAATATTTTGACCGTCAACCAAAGTGGAGCGTTTCATATCAGCATGAGGATGCGGACTATGTTTCGTTCATGCCCAAGTAAGTATAGAACTGCCTTTTGTTTTGGAAGAAGCAAAACTAGAACATTCTGGCATCTAGTTTCGTTTGTGGAGACAACAGCTGAACTCAAGTGATATTTCAAACTGTTTCTGTATCTAGTCTTAACCAGACTAGTGTCTATGGAGTCAATGTATCCATGTCAAGTTAGACTTAGAAAGTATTACTTTTGTATCAATGTAAAGTGTTGATGATGTATCCAGTGTTGTTATCTTGAAACCGAAATGTCCATGTAAGGATGAAATGGAACATTTATATGAAGTCTCTAAACTCTTGATGATTATTAGTCCTTCTATATGTTTATTTTTGATTTATGTAGATGCAAAATCGACCTACTTGTAGAAGAGTTTCAATTATGGATCTTTTCAGAGTGCATTCAATCAGAAACTAATTGTTCCAAATCATGGCCATCAACCATAATTTTGGGTTTCATGCAATTACTACAACCGTGTATCATGACAGAGGGCGATCAATCCGTTCCTATTCGGAGTGCTATGTGCATGTTGCCATGGCATGAGTTGTTAATAGAAGTTCAGTAGCTTTTGATTGTCCAAAATAGAGAAATCCGGACTTCGTTTTCATTAGAGCTTCGAACTTGAAGTGCTCAAATTAGGAAGATCACTGATCACCATTTCATCTCAAGAGGAAATTATCCATTGTCTCAGAAAGACTACAAGTTCTGTTCTAGCGCTACCTTACATTTTAAGAGCGTGAAGGTAGATGATATCCAGCCCTCCAAAATCTTGGAGGTTTTAAATCATGATGGGCTGGTTTTGCTAGGCCTAGCTCCATTGTCAAATACAAGTAGAACTCATTTGGGTTTTAGCTCATCATCAACCATCTTTTCTATTTTTCAGAACAGAGAACTTACATCTGGAAAATAGCCACTTACATCTGGAAAATAGCCTTGCGCAAAACATGTCAGAACAGAGTCCCTCATAAACTTCATATGGAAAACAATAGACTTAGCCTCTGAGAGCTCATAGTTTTGTGAATTTGAGAAAGGAAACCATAGTAGACCAATGTTTGACGCCACCCTCGATCACTCTTGTGTAGAACCCACATCGTAAAATCAAAGTTCCAAAAACTTACGCCAATGAATAGTATAAAAGAAAACAATGAAGGGACAGCTATTTGAATCAAGGCGTAGCGAGAAAACGAGTTATGTGCATCCAACCTTCTCGAGTAGTTGTGTCAATTCATCTCAATTCTTGATTGTTCTACTTAGAAGAAAGGCAACAGGAAATATGCAATGTCAAGAAAGAACCACCCGGTGGGAATTGTCAACATTTTCATTATGCCAAATGGCATATACCAATATGCATTCCACGAGTTAATGCTTGCCGATACATTTCCATTGTCAAATAGGAAAATAAGATCGAGGAATACTCGTGAACCTGAGAAAAAAACGACTTCCAGACCAAAAGAGAAAAATGGCCATGTATTCACAAGGCTTCAAGATAGTCACAATTAGGGGTATGTATGGTCCGGATGGGCAGTTCCCGGCCTAGAACTGGGAATTGCCCAATAAGGATCGGTTTCAAAAAATTGGAACCGAGAACTGCTCATTAGTTATATGGATCCACACGAGAACCGGATTGCCGGTCCGGTCAGTTAGGGTGGATCCATGGAACCGTTCTCGTCAATAATAATATTGTTTTCCAAATTCTGCCGTGAGTACTCTTCATATCAAGTAATATTTTTTTAAACCGAACCGGCTTAATTAATAGTACCATTTTTCTTTATTTTATTGGAAAACACTACCAAAGAAGAGAAATAGTTTTTTTTTTTCCTATTTTTGAATCATTTCAGTTGAAATCTAAATATTCTTTAAGTTCAAGATTTTGGATGATTGTCATATGTAGATCATTTTTTCCTTTATTTCCTAACAATGCTCAATCTCTTATAACCTTTGCTTTCTTGAATTCTTTCTGCAAAAACAATTCCACTGATACTTCACTTATTCTTGAACACGGTGTCCTATGTGAGTCTCGGAAGTATCTTTTGAAGGAGCCATTTGTTAAGTTCTTGAAAGGCAGCTTACACACTTTACTATATTCTTGTAAAACATGGAAAGCTGTGAGAGGAAATGGAGCCCTAAAATTTTGGTTTGCTAATTGGTAATTAAATTTTTATTTTAATATTAAAAATTAATATATTATAATAAAATAATCGGTCCGGTTTAGGTGGGCGGATCTGCCTATGGAATTGGAAACTGAATCGGTACCCACTAGTTCCCATAAATTGGATTCGGGAACCGGACCAGTTCCTTCAAGAACCACCGGTTTCAGGCGGTTCGGCGGGTCTCGGTTCTTTTGCACACCCCTAGTCATAATGCTTCTAGCTTCCCTAGCCATTTTCAGTTTGAGTCATTCCAACAAGTGCACTTCCTACTTGATGACGGGCTGGGTTCGCCTCATGGGGCCTAGCACATCTTTAAAGAGAAAGAAATAAAAATGAGGGTGGAATGTTTTTATGGTGAAAAGAGAAAAATGACCGTTTGAACAAAAAAAGAAATAAAAGAGGGAGAGTGACCAAGGTTTGAAGGAGAAGAGGCAGTTCAGATTTATTGGTGAAATTTTGTTAGAATCAGCTGAAATTTTAATATGTTGTTCGTGAGATCAAGATCATCATTGAGATCCTTCTTAGATTTGTCTTTCAATTTTTGTGAGAGTTTTTTTTACTTCTTTTGTTAATCTACTAATGATATATTGTTGTATTGTTGATGTGTTCATTCTCTAGCCGTGTGATTATAGATGAACTATTGAATATTCTGCTATTCTTGATAATTAGTGGAAGTTTTGAACGATCTGTAGTTTTTTCCACATTGAGCACGTAAAATTTTTGTATCGTTTTTGTACTTTACATGACATTTTGTTTGAAGGAAACATTGGATTGTGTGGAAATGTCGATGGACTTGAGCCATGTAATCAAGCGGTGATGGATAGGGAAAACTCTCGGGCTAGAGGTAGAGTGTTTCTTATTGTGTTTCCTCTGCTAGGAGCAGTTCTTCTGTTTATTTTCTTTGGAATATTCTTCATTTTCCTTAGAAAGAAGATCCATCGAACAACAGAACTAGCACCCAAGACAATTGAAGTCTTTTCTCTATCAAAGTACGATGGAAAGATCTTATATGAAGACATCATAGAAGCCACCGGGGCATTCGATGAGATTTATTGTATTTGGGGGGCTGTGGAAGTGTCTTCAAGGCCGAATTAAGATCGGGTGATATAGTAGCTGTAAAGAAGATCCATCAAACGGTTGATAGTGGGCAAACGGATCAAAAGTAATTTCTGAATGAGATTAGGGCTTTGACAGAAATTCGACACTGCAATATTGTGAAACTTGAGGGCTTTTGTTCGCATCCACAACACTCTTTCTTAGTGTATGAGTACTTGGACAAAGGAAGCTTGTCTACAACCTTGAGCAATGAAGAAGAAGCTAAAGAGTTGGATTGGAACAAGAGGGTGAATATCATAAAAGGCATGGCACATGCTCTTTCTTATATGCACCATGATTGTAACCCCTCAATCGTTCATTGGGATATTTCTAGTAACAATATTCTGTTTGATTCTAAGTATGGCGCATGTTTCTGACTTCGGCACGGTTAAGCTTCTTAATCTGGATACATCAAATTGGACTGCAGCCATTGGCACATATGGTTATGTAGCTCCGGGTAAACTCTAAAATCAACTCTTGATCTTAAGGTTGAGCTATAGCAATGTCTTCATGCTAATACATATATCACCCTCTTTGTGCAGAGCTTGCTTACATAAAAAAGGTGACGACAAAATGTGATGTGTATAGCTTTGGAATAGTGGCCATCGAGGTGATCAAAGGAAGACATCCGGGTGAGAGCATTCCATCTCTAGTAGCTCCAGTTGACATGGAGATCTCAGTTGTTTTGAGGAATACATTGGATTCACGCCTGCCAACGCCCACGCTAGGCATTGAGGATAAACTTCTGACCATCTTCAAGCTTGCAGTCGCTTGCTTATCTGCTAATCCCCAACTCAGGCCGTCGATGGACATGATTTCTCAGAGACTATCAGCTTGTTCAACCACTTTCCACGGCGTTCAATATTCAGAGACAGCCGCCAATCCTGTGAGAGATACAACAGCTTCAAGCCATTTCCCGGATCAATTCGTAGAAGATATTGTCTGATAAATGATGTTGCTCTGTCAACCACATGCAAGAAGGTTTAAGATCTTTAATGAAAAATAGAGTCGCTTGAGCTAATTGGTTAAGTCTCAAACTTTTTTCAGTACACTGTTTCCCTCACTTATGTGTTTACTTTATTTGCATTTAGGGTAAATATTTTGACCGTCAACCAAAGTTGAGTGTTTCATATCAGCATGAGGATGCGGACCATGTTTCGTTCATGCCCAAGAATAGAACTGCCTTCTGTTTTGGAAGAAGCAAAACTAGAACAATCTGGCATCTACTTTCGTTTGTAGAGACAACAGCTGAACTCAAGTGATATTTCAAACTGTTTCTGCGCCTAGTCTTAACCAGACTAGTGTCTTTGGAGTCAATGTATCCATGTCAAGTCAGACTTAGAAAAAATTACTTTTGTATCGATGTGAAGTTGACGATGTATCCAGTGTTATTATCTTGAAACCGAAATGTCCATGTAAGGATGAAATGGAACATTTATATGAAGTCTCTAAACTCTTGATGATTATTAGTCCTTCTATATATTTATTTGGGATTTATGTAGATGCAAAATCGACTTACATGCAAACGAGTTTCAGTCATGGATCTTTTGAGAGTGCATTCAATCAGAGACTAATTGTCCCTAGTCGTGGCCATCCACCATAATTTTGGGTTTCATGCAATTACTACAACCGTGTATCATGACAGAGAGGGCGATCAATCCATTCCTATTTGGAGTGCTATGTGCATGTTGCCGTGGCATGAGTCGTTAATAGAAGTTTAGTAGCTTTTGATTGTCCAAAATAGAGAAATCCGGACTTCGTTTTCATTAGAGCTTCGAACTTGAAGTGCTCAAATTAGGAAGACCACTGGTCATCGTTTCATCTCAAGAGGAGATCATCCATTGTTTCAGAAAGACTACAAGTTCTGTTCTAGCGCTACCTCATATTTCAAGAGCGTGAAGGTAGACGATATCGAGCCCTCTAAAATCTTGGAGGTTTTAAATCATGATGGGCTGTTTTTGCTAGGCCTGGCTCCATTGTCAAATACAAGTAGAACTCGTTAGGGTTTTAGCTCATCATGAAGCATCTTTTCTATACTTCAGAACAGAGAACTTAGATCTGGAAAATAGCCTTGCGCAAAACATGTCAGAACAACGTCTCCTTATGAACTTCATATGGAAAACAATAGACTTAGCCTCTGAGAACTCAGAGTTTTGAGAATTTGAAAAAGGATACCATAGTAGACCAATGTTTGAACCCACCCTCGATCACTCTTAAGTAAAACCCAACATCATAAAATCAAAGTTTCAAAAAACTTTGTGCATGAATACAATGAAGGGACAGCTATTCGAATCGAGGCGTAGCAAGACAATGAGTTCTGTGCACCTAACCTTCTCACGTAGTTGTGTTAATTCATCTCAATTCTTGATTGTATTGCTTAGAAGAAAGGCAAGAGGAAATATGCAATGTCAAGAAGGAACCAGCCGGTGGGAATTGACAACATTTTTATTATGCCAAATGGCATATACCAATATGCGTTCCACGAGTTAATGCTTAATGCATTTCCATTGTCAAATAGGAAAATCCCAGGAAAATAAGATCGAGGAATCCTCGTGAACCTGAGAAAAAAAGACTTCCAGGCCAAAAGAGATAAAGGCCATGTATTCACAAGGCTTCAAGATAGTTATAATGCTTCTAGCTTCCCTAGCCATTTTCAGTCTGGGTCATTCCAACAAGTGCACTTCCTACTCGATGATGGGCTGGGTCCGCCTCATGGGGCCCAGCACATTTTTAAAGAAAAAGAAATAAAAATTAGGGTCGAATGTTTTTTATAGTGAAAAGAGAAAAATGAGTGTTCGAACAAAAAGATAAATAAAAGAGGGAGAGAGTCCAAGGTTCGAAGGAGAAGAGGCAGTTCAAATTCAGAATCAGCTGAAATTTTAATATATTGTTCGTGAGATGAAGATCATAGATCCTTCTCCGATTTGTCTTTCAATTTCTCTAGTAATGGTTAGAGTTTTCTTGCTTCTTTTGTTAATCCACTAATGATATATTGTTGTATCGTTGATATGTTCATTCTCTAGCTATGTGACTAGAGATGAACTATTATATATTCTATTATTTTTGGTGATTAGTGAAAGTTTTGAATGATTTGTAGTTTTTTCCACATTGAGCGCATAAAAATTTTATATTGTTTTTGTACTTTGTCCTTAAATTTTTATATTAGTTGATTGAGTTTTGGAGAAAATATTCATACTGGACAAGTTTTAAGTTCTCAGTGAATATTTGCTCTTCCATCAATTGATATAAATAATCTTTTAGATTTCTCGGGTATTATTCCTAGTAAAGGATCATGTCAAGTATGAATGGCTGGAAAATGGATCCAATTCACATTGACCAATATAACACATATCAACCCATATTTTTGTAATACAATTTTGGTAGCTCACACTCAATCTCACTTGGACTCAAATCATACCCAACTCAACCCAAGCTCCAATTTTTAGCAATTTTCCACTTCAAATATGTCGTTAGATTTTTCATTTTTATTTTTAACCATGCTCTCAGGGGCCATTTGGCTAGATCATCAGCTGTCGTTTCTGCAATAACAGGGCCGACCGCGTCAAGATTTTGCTTCATGAATGCCAAGGGAGAAGACTTTCCTTTTGCGCTTAAAAATCAAAATTTTGTGCAGCACAAATTAGGGTCTGATCTTGTGGAAAAGTGAGTGTTCCCAAACCACACGCGAGGCCTTGACTGACTTTGCCTCACTTTCCTCGAAGACTTCTCAGTCAAAGTCAAAGTCTCCGAATTCATATAATGGGTGGGCTCAATTCCGAAAAGAGGACTGACCAAATCAGAAATGTCACTACGAAGACTACAAAAGTAACAAATTCCAGAGTCTTCAAAGAACCGAAAATTCGTCTTAGTCAGCTGTTAGATGACTACCCTGGTCCCCTACGGGTACAAAGCAAATAAACGTACCTCTTCTTAGTCTCCACTGGTTAGTCGCCATTTTATTGCATACCCATTACCATGGAAAATGATAGGATGGTGAGTTTTCGCCGCCTATTTAAGCATCGCTTGTTGCCTTAGGGAAAGACAAACCCACTTACCCGAACCAAAACAAGAGAAGGAGAAGAAGAATCCATGGATCCTTCACCAGAATTCAAGAGGGTCATGAGCCTTGTGGCTGCCCTTGCCCTTTTCACTACCTTTACCATTCCACTTTCTGCTCAAGCTTCCCCTATAGAAGCCCAAGCCCTCCTCAAGTGGAAGTCCAATCTTGGCAATCATTCAAATTCTTCCCTCTCTTCGTGGACTCCCTCTCCCCGTAATGCCACTGGTTCCAACTTGACTAGGAGTCCATGTGCTTGGTATGACATCTCCGCATCGGGCGGGGAGAGTGATCGGGATAAATCTCACTAGTGCCTATGTCGATGGTATGCTGGACGAATTCCCATTCTCATCTTTGTCTCATATCATGTACATGGACCTGAGTATAAATAGTCTCTCTAGCCGTATTCTGCCTCAAATCAGTCTATTGAGCAATCTCACCTATCTCGACCTCTCTATCAATCGGTTCATGGGGAAAATACCGCCGGAGATCAGCCATCTAACTAGACTAATAGTCCTACACCTAGTTTCCAATGAGTTAAATGGCTCCATTCCCCAAGAAATTGGGCAATTGCATTTGCTCAATGAGGTTGCGCTGTATTGTATGTCTACAACAACTCCCTTTCTGGTTATATTCCTCCTAAAATGGGAAGTATGACAAATCTGGAAGTGCTCCACATGGACACCAACCTCCAAACAGGACCGATTCCTTCCACTTTGGGGAACTTAACCAAATTGATAGAGCTACACCTATTTGCTAATAAGCTTACTGGTTCCATCCCACTGGAGCTAGGAAAACCGAATCTTCTTAGCGAGTTGTGCCTTAATGATAATAATCTTATTGGTTCAATCCCACCAACATTAGGCAACTTGACAGAACTCGCCCTTCTTTATCTCTATGGTAACCAGCTTTCGGGGCAAATTCCTAATGAGATAGGTAATCTCCATGCTATGCTTGACTTAGAGTTGAGTACAAACCAGCTCACTGGCCTAATTCCTTCTTCTTTGTGTAACTTGACCAACCTGAGATCTTTGTTCCTTCACCATAATAACCTTTCTGGTTCAATTCTTGGTTTCTCAAAAACCTCATTGTCAACAATTATTTTGTCTTACAACAACTTTGAAGGTCCACTTCCACTTCCATCACCATTCACAAATTCCTATAATATTGCATATAATAAAATAGCGGGGAAGATCCCTTCATCGATATGCAATGCCACCAACCTCAGCATCCTCATCTTGTCTAATAATAGGTTAGTTGGTAGCCTACCCAAGTGCTTATCAAACTCGAGCATTGGTTTATCGGTTTGAACTTGCGAATGAATAGTCTTTAGGGTACAATCCGAGAACATTTTCTCAACGAAGTAGCTTGGGCACTCTTGATTTGAGTGAAAATCAATTTGAAGGAGCATTGCCACAATCCCTTGTCAATTGTACAAGGCTGGAAATTTTGGATTTCAACAACAATAAGATAGAGGATAAGTTCCCAGCATGGTTGGGAAAACTCTCTAAGCTAAAAGTTCTTATTTTGAGGTCCAACAATTTTAAGAGTTTATTAGATTTTCCAAGGGCAGCTCATCTCTTTCCCTAGTTGCAGAATTTTGGACCTCCGAACAACAACTTTGTTGGTCCTTTACCAGCCGATTAGATAGCGAAACTTCAAGGGATGATGAATGGACAAAATACACATGAGCCGCAAGACAAATCATTGTACATGAGGCGGAAAGTTGGATATGGATGGAGGTACTATGAAGATTCTGTGACTATGATCATGAAAAGAAAGGAGATTCGGCTAGAGAGGATCTTGACCATGTTCAGAACCATAGACTTATCGGTTAACTCTTTTCAAGGGAACATCCCGAGTATTATTGGAAATCTTCAGTCTCTCATAGGGCTCAACCTTTCTCACAACCACCTCATGGGTTCCATTCCTTCAACCCTTGGAAATTTAACTAACCTTGAATGGTTGGATTTATCTTCAAACAAGCTTAGTGGGAGGGTTCCTAGAGAACTGGGAGATTTGTCATTCCTTGGGTGTTTGGACCTCTCAGAGAACCAACTTATAGGCCCCATACCTCAAGATAAGCAATTGAGCACATTCACAAGTGATTCATTTCGTGGAAACTCGAGTTTATGTGGAACTCCATTACAAAACATATGCCGCAGTGATGCTTTGCCTTCTCCATCATCATGGTCATTCTTTCCAGAGAATAGTACAAGAAAGCATGGTAATGGTTTTGATTGGAAAGTAGTCGGGATAAGATATGCATCCGGAATTGTGATTGGAATCTCCATAGCATACATTTGATGTGAAATTGGAAGACCCAAATGGCTTGTGAGAGAAGTGGGAAGGATGGAGACTGGAATCAAATTGATGAACAAGCCAAAGCAAAAGGCCATCAAATTTCATGGAGGCCGATGAAATTGCTGGGAAGTGGTCCCTTTGAACTATGTGTAATGTAGTTCAAGGAACACACTTTTTGTCGAATTGAAATGCAATTTTGCATATGTATGCTTATCTTATTATGCTGTCATCTTCTTCTTTTAAGTGTGATTTCTGAATCGGGTTGAATGAACAGATGAACACGAAAGAGATCTTTCAAAAACTCGCCCTACATCATTAACACCATATATGTCCCTTTCTTGTTTAGTGTATGCCACTCTTGTTTATCCATGGGAAAGAAAGAAAGATGAAGAGCTGTCGAAGCCCATTTAGCCTGGGGTTGCATGATTGAATGTGTCATTGAAGTATGTCCTTAAGGATTTCTAAATCTGCCATTGTCCCACTACACATTTTTGTTGAAGTTGCAGGCCGGTATTAGTTTGTTGACTTGCTTATGCACCTATTGTACTTGTCTACAATAGGGAACAGGGGCACTAAAGGTTCAATGCTCAAAGAATCTTTGAAATTTAGATTCAAGGTTAACTAATTGCAAAATTCTCGAGTCTTCTAGGCCAAAAAACTGATTTTTTCATGTTCGTTGATTTTTGAAATTGCCAATAATTTTCAAATACTGTTGGCAAAAAAAAAAAAAAACTGATAGCTTGCTCATAACTTAAATTGTTGATAATTACCAACATCATCATGAATTTATCAAGTCCATAGTCAATTAGTAACTTCTTCTAAATTCTGCCGTTAGTATCACTTAAAATCTCAAATTGGTATATCTATATCACAATTTAACCAAACAACAAAAAATCCTAAACTATAATCGTATCATATTTACTTCAAATTAATTTTTGTGTTGCAAAAAAATTCGAAACTACTACACTCTCGTGCCACATCTATTCCAAACTAATTTTCAAGTCATAAAAAATTATGACTTTTAGCATAGTTCTGAAACTTGAAGGAGCTCTTAGAGCAAAATCAACATATTTTGGCAAATTTCCCAATCAAAGATTTTGATGATTTGGGATTTTTTATGACATAAATTAGTTTAGGAAATATGTGTCACTGGCATATTAGTTTCGCATTTTTGTAACATGAAAATTAGTTTAGAGTAAATAGGATATGGATATATCAATTTGGAATTTTTATGACACGAAAATTAATTTAAGGTAAATGTAACACGGGTTTGTTGCTATGATGCAACCCTCCCGGTAGACAGGTTTAGAGTTAATTTCAAGTAGAAATCTGATAGTCCTCAATTGGCACGGCTTCTCCCAAACCTTTATCTCACATGAGGTTGGAAAATTACAATTAAAATGGATCAACTTATGAAGTCCAACATAACTAACCATCACCACTAGCCTATTGAGGTGAGTTTGGAGCCAAGTGAAGCACGGGAGTTACCTAACTTTTACACAACAAAATATTTGAAATTGGGACTTGATTACACTAACTCTCTAACTATTGTGCCTTTTTGGTACCTTAAGTTGATTGAATAGTTGCTTGAATAATTCACACGATCCTTATCCATTTTATAACTCTACGCCATTAAATGATGTCCATTTACACTAACTCTCTAACTATTGTGCCTTTTTGGTACCTTAAGTTGATTGAATAGTTGCTTGAATAATTCACACGATCCTTATCCATTTTATAACTCTACGCCATTAAATGATGTCCATGCATGACTGTGCAATTAGAGAAAAAAAAAAAGACAATCACAATCAGGATGATAAGAACAATGTTGGGAAAAATCTCTTGTGATGTTTTGAAGATGACGAAATAATCAAATGTTACTAATGTGTTTAATGGTTGAGTTACTAGGTGAAAGACGTACAAACCATCATGCATATGATATCCTAATAAGATTGTCTAAAGATGAGGGGAACACTATCCTATCAATGGTGAACATGGCATCGGGTGTAGAGGTGTCTAAAATCTAGAGGTACTTAAGTAGAAGGTAATTAAGCCTAGGTAAAGCTTGGAGGTACCATGGATAGGTGAATGATGAGGTAGAGTTACGATTGCTAATATACTTGGAAGGACCAAAAAATAGAAGCTAGAGTGAAAATTGAATATTAGCCACAAGCTTGATATAAGCAATGGACCATGTGGATATCAATAGTGTACTAAGTGGATATCAGCAGAATATTACGAAAGTGGGACATAAGCAACATATTGCAAAAGTCTGATATCATCATATAACTAGAAAGCTAAATATAATTAGAATTGCTAATATAAGCAAAACACTCAAACTACCTACTACAACAATCTTGTTACGAACTTCAAGATTTTTATTTAAAGATATTTTATCTCATCCCATGACAGCTTATGATCTAATATGGATTCCTTATTTAGAACATCTTGATTGATTATCAATGTTAAATATTATCAACATGAAGTATTCAATCTCATGAGATATCTAGATTGATTGACAATCATCCTAAAAGCATGATACTTTCGATAGTTGAGGCACTCTATTCTTTGAAACCAAGATTTGATTGTATGGGCGATAAAATCTACGGAATTCCGATTGATCGACTTCAATGGCTAATTAATCTTTTCAACAATTGTCCAACGGCTAGTTTGGAAATTGATTGTCTTAAAGATTGTCTAATGGGAAGTCTGGATGGCCATAAGCATAAAAGGAGATCAAGATATCAAAGAAGAGAGATAGATCAATAGTTCATAAAATTAAAATTTAGAGAGAGCTTTACATTGTCTTATGTGATCTTTAAAATTGTAAACATTTGAGAAGTGTTGGCAATGTTATAGTTTGTGCTTATGTGTAAGATAGTGAGTCCTATAAGCTTGAGTATAAGCAGCACTGGCTTTGAGGAGAAGTTCTTGAGTACAAGCATATTTCTACTGTAACTTCAAGAATATTTCTAATGCAATCCAGTCAATAGGTTGTTAGTGAGGGAGAGTGAACGTAAGCTTATATCAAGCTGAACCACTATAGTCTTTGTGTGCATTGTTCTTTATCTCTCTACTCATATTCACTTATTGCCTGATAGAAGCACTGCACTACGTTACTTGATATAACTAGCTTGTGCTTATATTAACACATTGTCTCACCTAGTTTAGCTTATATTGAACTTGATTGTCTTAATTTTGCAATATTTGTCAATTTCCTTGAAATCAACTTTACGCCCCCTTTTAGGTGATACTTGTAGCCAACGGCAAATAAAGCATACATAAGTAAATTCAATGAAGTGTCAAACAAAGAATATATATATAGCCTTGTTATTAAGCCCTGGGACAACATCCACATTAACTATGTTCAAATTAAATCCAATTTTTTCTACTCTACCTAAACCTAAACTAAACTAAACCATAGTGCTATGACATGAATCCTGTGCCTATGCGGCTACGTGAACTAAGAAATTAAGTCACCAATCACATCAATACATTCAAAATCACGCCCAATATACAGCCCGCACCATCGTTCGGTATGCAAATAACCCATTTCCCCCATCCAAATTATTTTCAACCATGCCAAATTGACTAGGAATGAATTACATGCTTTGTGTACAAGCTTAAATTATACTCAAATGGGACCAAAACTTTCGCATAACAAGCCCAGGTGTCTCCAATCAGCAACATTCTAAGTGCAAAACCAACAATTCATCTAAACATTCGACATAAAAGCATGCCAACATTGCCAGGAAATCGACATGCTAATATTTCAACGTGAGTAATTAAGCCAACACCTAAACAGGGTTTGACCCAAACGCCCAAAAGAACAGAAGTGACCCACAACGTTCAGTATGAAGATAGAAGCAACAACCTTGAGTTTCACATGAAAATAACGACTAAGCATACTGAAACGACCAGAAATTGAAACTTGGCACAGAAAATAATATAGCTAATATGTTGACAAAGCCTTTGCTTATTACCAAATTCAAGCATTGCTTGGATTTAGTTAATGTTTGTTGCAATTGAGTTTTACTATAATGGGAGGAGAAGATTTTTTTGTTGCTTTTGTAGACTTCAAGCCAAGGTAAAGATTTGTTGAGTAGGTCTTGAATTTTTTATGGACTTGGGCCAATGTTAGGGCTTGGGGAAATATAAATATTATTTTTCTCAAGTTATTAGGTTAAGAAGTTGAGACCGAAAAAGTTTTTGTTTATCATAGTCACATTTTGTAGTCCTTGAAATTCTATAGTGGATTTTGCTTTTCCTCCCCCATGGTTTTTCCCGAAGGGTTTCCACACAAATTTGTTGTTTTTTTAATTCTTCTCAGCTTCAATTTCGATAAAGCTTTCACATATGCCATAACAATTTTCTTTCCTAGATTCATCACAAGACCCATGCCATCAGCTATAATATTCGACCATTGCCGTTCGCCAGACATTAGCCCCTTTACTACGACTTACTGGAATGGATGGAAACTGAAAATATGAAGTAAGACCACCATGTGGAGATAAACTAGAATTATTTACGAACAATCTGTAAATGTAACATCAACTCCAGCTAAGCTCTCACCAGTAGCCATCATTTATAGGCATTAGAACATAAAACACAAAAATAATGAACCTAGAGTTTAGAAACAAATTTAGCTATTGAAAAATCACTAGGACTCAAAAGTAAATCGGTATACTTTTAGATTACACGAAAAACACGGTTAACTTGCACTAAATTCTGATAAACATTTCATCGACTAGGTGATGGGTGTCACAACCGAATGATCTAGATACAGCGACTCAATTCCATGTTGATACCAAAACGGCACAATATGCTCGAAACACTTATAGAAACTCGTTTTCATAGATCTAAACATAATCGGTACCAAAACTCACTGGCCCATATTTCATAGATCTTTCTTTCCGAAGAGAGATCGTTTCTCACCCCCGAGAAATGCTCTCTCTCCAGCGTCTAAACCAACTCCCCCCAGAAAGAAAAAATCCGGCGTTCGCCCCCTCTCTCCTCAAAACCGATTCCTCCTCTCTATGTTGGTCACCCTCCCGAACGATTTCTAGTGTTTATGGACAGAGGAATTGATCACCGCCTCCTCCACCTGCTGCCCTGTCCCTTGGCCGTGTCCGCGTGCTCTGCTCTTCCCCCTCGTGTTTCAGACGTGATGGATTGAGCTTTAGAGATTGAAGTTCAGGCTCGATGGGTCTTGGTTTTATTTAATAGAAAAGCTTATGATCCTCGAGAGCAAGTGTGTTATTTTAAGGTATTTGATCTTTATTCAATGTCTCATTTCTCTTTCGCTTTTTTCATCAAGCATATTGAAAACAAGATATAAGCTCAAAAAACTATAAATGAGTTATATGAATTTTCAAATTTTGTAAAGTATATTGTATTAAATTTACAGTATGATAATTTTAATCAAGTTAGTTATAATTGAATTTTTCACTTGTTTAAGTATAAAAATAAGACTATCGATATTAAAAAAGTACACTAAAAATAAGTTTTATCAATTTTATCTCTTCTTTACTAAATCCATTAAATTATCTTTACTAATTTTCGTAAATCTCCAATTTTTCCTCAATTTAAATGAATATTTGAGTTTTAGTCTTCATGTGAGTCTTATAATTAAAAAAAAATCCAGTGTCTTATCTCTTACTTTGCAGTAAAAATGTATAGTTAATTTCATATTTATTGGGTGAATTCCATTTTCTAGGGAAAAAATGGCATCGGCAGTAAGATGACGGCCAATTGAATATTTATGAAAAGATTTAAAATTCAATTGACTATGAGACTGTGGGTAATACGTTTGAAATTTGTTTTGCACTTGTCCCAAAAGTATTTTTATTAATTTGTGCTGGATGAAGAGCTTATAAACTTGGACTTACTCCATCATCAGCAATTTGATGACACGTCCTAGTTTGATGAGGAATGTGAACATGGCGCCTTAAGTAATATTTTGGCGCATGACATTGTAAACTCCTAAAGTCCTATGATCCTCCATAACAAGTAGGTTATCAATGTGGTATCGCTAATTTCTCTTAGCTATTCTCTATTATGCCATTGAGTTGTTGGTTTCTAGATTCTGCTTTTTGGTCTTTCAGGCTCCAAACCAGGTTATTAGGGGACATCCAAGCTTGTTGCACCTTGTTCTTCGTTCGTAGTAAATTGATAAAATTTGCACTGACGTGCCATTAAGTAGTGGTGGTTGTATCTTTTAGTGTCGCGTGTGATTCCCTCTCATTCTCTGCTGCAACTGATAGTAAGATAGATTTTCAGGTGTAGAGACGAACATAGAGACGCAATCACAGGAGAAGAAGTCGCAGCAAAAGCTGGGGACGAAATGATCGCAACAGGTACAGAGACAGGGAAAGGAGTTACTGTCATTGGAGCAGGAGCTATAGCAAAAGTCCAAATCGTCGTGGAGACTAAAAGGCGCCCAAATATGATCACGAGAATTGAAAACTCATCATAAAAGTATAGTGTATTCTAAAAACTTTCAAAAAGTACTATTAAATCATAAAAATTGTCATAGTAGTCCAATCAAATTCTTCTGTTAATTGCACTTATTATAATTTTAGTATTCGATTGTATTTTCGTGATAAATTTTAGGACTCGTTTCTATTATACTTTTGAAATTTTTGAAAATTAAATTACACTTTTTCAATAAATTTTAAGATCTTCGGTGCCTTTATCCTTTAAAAAAAAAATAAAAATTGGCCGTGCTCTCGGTGCCAGTTGGCTAGATCATTGGCTGTCGTTTTTGCAAGAACGGGTCAACTGGGGCAAGATTTTGCTTCATTAATGCCGAGTGAATAGCCTTCCCTTTTGTGCGCTTAAGATTGCAGAATGTGTGGCGCAACCTACGATTTGATCCCGTGGAAAGTTGAGTGTTCACATAGGTCACGCAAGATCATGACTTTTACATCACTTTCCTAAAAGAAATCTTTGCCAAAGTCTTTGGATTTCATTTAACGAGTGGGACTCAATTCTGAAATAGAAACTGATCAAGTTAGAAAAGTCACCAACGAAGACTATAAAATAAAAAATTCCAAAGTCTTAAAGGAACCAAAAATTCGTTTAGTCAGGTTTCGTATGCTATCTACAACCTAACCTTTTTAAGCATCGCCCACTGCCTCAGGAAAAGAAAGACCAACTTACGAGAACCAAAAAGAGAAGAAGGAGAAGAATCGATGGATACTTCACTAGAATTCAAAAGGGTCATTAGCCTGACGCATGTGATTCCCTCCCATTCTCTACTGCAACTGATAGACAGATTGATTTTTAGGTGTAGAGATGAATATAGAGACCGCAATCACAGGAGGAGAAGTCGCCGCAGGGGACGATATGATTGCGACAAGTACAGAGACAGGGAAAGGAGTTACCATCACCGGAGTAGGAGCCATAGCAAAAGTCCAAATTGTCGTAGAGACTAAAGCGTGCCCAAGTATAATAATAGGATCAAAAACTTATCACAAATTGCAATTGAATTTTAAAAATTTTCAAAAGCATAATTAAGCCATAAAAGTTATCATACTAGTCTCATCAAATTTTTCCGTTGATTGCACTTAAATAAATTTTAGGCCATGATTGTTCCTTTGTGACAACTTTTAAGACTTGTTTATATTTGCTTGATAAGTTTTAAGATTTTATTATATTTTTAAAATTTTAATATTAAATTACACTTTTTAAATAAATTTTAAGATCTTCGTGCCTTTATCCTTTTTTTGTTGACCGTGCTCTCGTTTCTACAAGAACGGGTCAACCGCGGGGGGAGGGGGCGGGGGAGAGATTTGGCTTCATTAAAGCCGAGTGAGTAGACTTTCCTTTTGTGCGCTTAAAATTGCATAATGCGTGGCGCAGGTTACGATTTGATCGCGTGGAAAGTTGAGTGTTCACACAGGTCATCTAAGGCCATGGCTTTTACATCACTTTCCCGAGAGACTGTCAAAGTCTCTGGATTTCTTTAACGAGGGGAACTCAATTCCGAAATAGAAACTGACCAAGTCAGAAAAGTCACCAACGAAGACTACAAAATAAAAAATTCCAAAGTCTTCAAGGAACCAAAATTCGTTCAGTCAGCTTTTAGATGCTACAGACAAACTTTTTAAGCATCGCTCAGTGCCTCGGGAAAAGAAAAACCAGATGGTACCCTAGGGGGACCGCGCAAATAAACGTACCTTTTCTTAGGGTGCCTTTAGAAAAGTTTTCGGGAAAATATAAATGTCGTTGAGTGGAAGGTGTTTTTAAAAATGTAAATTGTGTTTGGTAAGTTGTATTATAAAATTCCTTTGTGAATTACCTTTGAGTAAAATAGTATTTGGAAAAAAAGAAAAGATGGCCAGCCAAGAACAAGAAGTCGCCGGTGAGGAGCAAGCGGTCGACGAAGGGCGGATGGTCTGATGCAGGCCGTCCGACGAGAGTCATGGCGACCAGATGGGTCATGCAAAGGTCGCAACCTCTGCGGAGGTTGCTTGAAGGTCATGGCTGATGACCAAATCTGCATCGTGACCTTTGTAGAGGTCGTTTGAAGGTCGTGGCCGACGACCCATCTAGTTGCGGCGTGAAGGTCGCGACCTTCGTGGAGGTCGCCTAAAGGTCACGGTTGGTGACTAGATTTGGTAGTGACCAGATCTGCGTTGCGACCTCTGCGGAGGTCGCCTAAAGGTCGCGGTCGGCAACCCATCTAGTTGCAGTGCGAAGTTTGCAGATGGCGACTAGATTTGCGACCAAATAGGTCGCGACCAAATCTGCGACCAAATGGGTCACGCGAAGGTCGTGACCTTAGCGGAGGTCGCGACCTTAGCGAAGGTTGCTTGAAGGTCACGCTTGGCAACCACATTTGGTCGCGACCTACGCGGTGACCTCTTGATAAGAGGTCGCGACGTGGTGGGCGTGACGATTGCCAGCAACTACCTGTTCTTCGTCAACAATTGCTCACAAAGAAGAAGATGAATAGTCAAGGCAAAACCGAAAAAACGAAAAACCAACGAGGACAATTTGGGAAGAGTTTTTTATTTTTTATTTTATTTTAGGCCCTCAGCTCTGCACGCTGAGAAGGGTGGCATTCCCCAGTAGGGTTTGAAATTTTTTTACCAAACACCCATAAATTGGCCCAATGAGTTTTGGGTGTTCAAAGTGGCTTTTAAATGCCACTCCCAAACGCATCCTTAGTCTCCAGTGATTAGTTGCCATTTTATTGCATACCCATTACCATGGAAAATGATAGGAAGGTGAGTTTTCACTGCCTATTTAAGCATCGCTCGTTGCCCCCAGGGAAAGACAAACCAACTTACCCAAACCAAAACAAGAGAAGGAGAAGAAGAATCTATGGATCCTTCACCAGGATTCAAGAGGGTCATGAGCCTTGTGGCTGCCCTCGCCCTTTTCACTACCTTTGCCATTCCACTTCCTGCTCATGCTTCCCTTGCAGAAGCCCAAGCCCTCCTTAAGTGGAAGTCCAGTCTTGGCAACCATTCAAATTCTTCCCTCTCTTCATGGACTCCCTCTCCTCATAACACCACTGGTTCCAACTCGACTATGAGTGCATGTGCTTGGTATGACATATCTTGCAATCTGGTGGGGAACGTGATCGGAATAAATCTCACTAGCACCTGTGTCGAAGGTACACTCGATGAATTCCCATTCTCATCTTTGTTTCATCTCATGGACATGGACTTGAGTATAAATAGTCTCTCTGGCTATATTCCACCTCAAATCGGTCTCTTGAGCAATCTCACCTATCTCGACCTCTCTATCAATTAGTTCTTGGGGAAAATTCCGTCGAAGATCAGCCATCTAATGAAACTAACAGTCCTGTACCTGGTTTCCAATGAGTTAAATGGCTCCATTCCCCAAGAAATCGGGTAGTTGTATTTGCTCAATGAGATCGCATTGTATTCGAATTAGTTGAATGGACCCATACCTTCATCATTGGGTAATTTGAGCAAATTGGCTACACTGTATGTCTACAACAACTCTCTTTCTAGTTGTATTCCCCTTGAAATGGGAAATATGACAAATCTGGAAGTGCTCCACATGGACACCAACCTCCTAACAGGACCGATTCCTTCCACTTTGGGGAACTTAACCAAATTGACAGAGCTACACCTATTTGCTAATGAGCTTAGTGGTTCCATCCCACTGGAGCTAGGAAATCTCTGCGCTATGCTTGACTTAGCGCTAAGTGAAAACCAGCTCACTAGCACAATTCCTTTTTCTCTGGGTAACTTGACCAACCTGGGATCTTTGTTCCTCTGCCGAAATCACCTTTCTGGTTCAATTCCTAAATCCTTAGGTGATCTAGTAAACTTGGTGGTGTTGGAAATGGATACCAACCAGTTAAACGGCTCGTTACAAAAAAACTTGTGCCGGGGTGGGTTGCTCCAAAACCTATAGTGAGTCACAATAACTTAACTGGTTCTATCCTTAGAAGCTTGAGAAATTGCACAAGCCTAGTCAGAGTACGCCTACAGGAAAACCAACTCACTGGAAACATATCCAAGACCTTTGGTGTTTACCCCAAATTGGACTTTATCGACATGAGTTTCAACAAGTTCTTTGGAGAAATCTCAACAAACTGGGGAAGTTGGACACGCTTAACTAATCTAAGAATTGATTGAAATAACATCACTGGTAGCTTGCCTCCTGAGATTGGGAACGCGACTCGATTGGGTGAAATTGATCTTTCTTTCAATGGTTTACTTGGTGAGGTTCCAAAAGAATTTGGAAAATTGACTTCTTTGGTTAATTTAAATCTAAGCAGGAACCGACTTTTTGGCCAAATAAGTCTCGAGATTGTATCATTACGTGGTCTTCAAAAATTGGATTTGTCCAGGAATAGATTAAGCATGTCTATCCCGCAGACTATAGGGTTTTCTTCAAACTTGGTCTTCTTGTATTTAAGCAACGACCAGTTGAGCCAAGATATTCTAGGGCCATTAGGGATGCTGATTCACCTATCCGAGCTAGACTTGAGTCATAACTTGTTAAGCGGCGGGATCCCAATTGAATTCAACAAGCTACAGAGCCTAGTGAAACTTGACCTTTCACACAATATTCTTTCTGATCTTATATATGAAACTTTCAAGGATATGCAAGTTTTGATGGGGGTGGACATCTCTTACAACAAGTTGGAGGGTCCCATCCCCAACACAACGGCATTCCAAAATGCAACAAAAGAATTGTTTCAAGGCAACAATGGATTGTGTGGAAATGTTGAAGGACTTGAGCCCTGTGATCAAGTGGAGGTAATAGGGAAAGCTCTTCGACGGGAGGCAGGGTGTTTCTTATTGCATTCCCCCTGCTAGGATTAGTCCTGATTATTTTCTTTGAAATATTCTTCATCTTCCGTAGAATGAAGTCCTATCCAATAGTGGAACTAACACCCAAGACAATTGAAGTCTTTTCTCTATCAAAGTACGATGGAATGATTTTATATGAAGACATCGTGGAAGCCACCGGGGCTTTTAATGAGATTTTCCGTATTGGAAGGGGAGGCTATGGAAGTGTCTTCAAGGCTAAATTAAGATCCGACGATATAGTAGCCGTAAAGAAGCTCCATCAAATTGCTGATAGTGGGCAAACAAGTCAAAGGAGTTTTGAATGAGATTAGGGCATTGACGGAAATTCGATACCGCAGTATTGTGAAACTTTTGGGCTTTTGTTTGGATCCTCGACACTCATTCTTGGTGTATGAGTACTTTGATAGAGGAAGCTTGTCTACAATCTTGAGCAATGAAGAAGAAGCTAAAGAGTTAGACTAGAACAAGAGGGTGAATATCGTAAAAGGCGTGGCTCATGCTTTATCTTATATGTACCATGATTGTATCCCTCCAATCGTTCATCGAGATATTTCAAGTAAGAACATTATGCTTGATTCGGAGTACGAGGGGCACGTTTCTGACTTTGGCATGGCTAAGCTTCTTAAGCTGGACACATCAAACTGGAGTGCAGTCGTTGGCACATATGGTTACGTAGCTCCAGGTTAATTTCTAACATCAACTCTTGATCCGACGGTTTAACTAAAGCAATGTCTTGTACTAACACTCATATCTCCTTTGTGCAGAGTTTGCTTACACAATGAAGGTGACAAAGAAATGTGATGTGTATAGCTTTGGAATATTGGCCCTTGAGGTGATCAAAGGAAGACATCTGGGTGATAGCCTTTCATCTCTATTAGCTCTCGTCGACATGGATATCTCAGTAGTTTTTAAAGAATATGTTGGATTCACACCTGCCAACGCCCGCGCCAGGCATTGAGGATGAACTTCTGACCATCCTAAAGTTTGCAGTTGCTTGCGTATCTGCTAATCCCCAACTCAGGCCGTCGATGGAAATGATTTCTCATGTGCTATCTGCGCGTTCAACCATCTTCAATGGAGTTAAAAAATCACAGAAGCCCACTGATGCTGTGAGAGATGCAACAAATTCCAGCCGTGAACTGGATAAATTTGTAGAAGATGTCGTCTGATAAACGATTTTGCTCTGTCAACCACATGCAGGAAGGTCTGGTCTCTAATGAAAAACACGTTTAAACTAAAAAATTTAGTTTCAAACTTTTTTCTAATGTATTGTTTCTCTCACTATTTGTGAACTTTATTTGCATTTAGGAGAAATATTTTAACCGGAAACAAAATTACGTGTTTAGCGTGCACCAGCATGAGGATGAGGACTGCGTGTCCTTCATGCCCAAGTAAGTACAGAACTGCCTTTTCTTTTGGAAGGAGCAAACCCTGAAGTTACTAGCATCTAGTGTCATTTGTAGAGAGAACAGCTGAACTCGAGATATTTCAAACTATTTATGTATCTAGTCTTACTCAGACTAGTGTCGTCGCAGCAAAAGCTATGTACCCATGTCTAGTTATAGTTTAGGAAAAATGACTTTCGTGTCAGTGTAAAGTTGCTTATGTATCTAGTGTTATCATCTTGAGAGCAAAATAGTCGCAATGGAATATTTATATTAAGTCTCTGAAATCTTGTCCTTTGTTACTCCTTTTATAAGGGTCATTGTGGATTTGTGTAGATATAAAATTCTTCGACATGCGGAAGAGTTTCAATCATGCATCTTTTCAAAGTGCGTTCAATCAGACACTAAACGTTCTAATCGCGGCCATCAACCAATCCTTTGACGTGCAGAAGAGTTTCAATCATGCATCTTTTCAAAGTGCGTTCAATCAGAAACTAAACGTTCTAATCGCAGTCATCAACTATGTTTATTAAATGTTATTAAGTGGTGTAAGAAGACATTACAATACACCCTCTTACGTAAATGCACTTATATGAAAGAAATGGCATTGGTTCCAATACCATGTAAAAGTGCTTAAATTACGAAGATCATTGATCATCTTTTTGTCTGGAGTGGAGATTCTATGGTACAATGCTTTGTCTCTGAAAGAATGCAAGTTTTGTTTTGTTACTATCTTATACTTCAAGAGCGTGAAGGCAGACTAGTTTCAAGATAGTCATAATGCTTCTTGCTCCCCAAGTTACTACCTCATAATCACAGTCATAATGTTTCTCTAAAGAAAACTCTTGGCACATGCTCTTTCTTATATGCACCATGATTGTAACCCTCCAATCATTCATCGGGATATTTCCAGTAACAACAGTCTGCTTGATTCTAAGTATGAGGCGCATGTTTCTAACTTCGGCACATCTAAGCTTCTTAATCTGGATACATCAAATTGGACTGCAGTTGTCGGCACATATGGTTATGTAGCTCCAGGTAAACTCTGAAATCAACTCTTGATATGAAGGTTGATCTATAGCAATGTCTTCGTGCTAATACATACATCACCCTCTTTGTGCAGAGCTTGCTTTCACAAGGAAGGTGACAACGAAATGTGATGTGTATAGCTTTGGAATAGTGGCCATCGAGGTGATCGAAGGAAGACATCTGGGTGAGAGCATTTCATCTCTAGTAGCTCCGGTCGACATGGAGATCTCAGTTGTTTTGAGGAATACATTGAATTCACGCCTGCCAACGCCCACGCCAGGCATTGAGGATAAACTTCTGACCATCTTCAAGCTTGCAGTCGCTTGCTTATCTGCTAATCCCCAACTCAGGCCGTCGATGGACACAATTTCTCAGAGACTATCAGCTTGTTCAACCACTTTCCGTGGCGTTCAATATTTTGAGACAGCCGCCAATTCTGTGAGCGATACCATAGCTTCAAGCCAATTCCCGGATCAATTCATAGAAGATATCATCTGATGATGTTGCTCTGTCTACCACATGCAAGAAGGTGTAAGATCTTTAATGAAAAACAGAGTCGCTTGAAATAATTGATTAAGTCTCAAACTTTTTCAATATATTGTTTCCCTCACTTATGTGTTTACTTTATTTGCATTTAGGATAAATATTTTGACCGTCAACCAAAGTTGAGTGTTTCATATCAGCTTGAGGATGCGGTTTATGTTTCGTTCATGCCCAAGTATAGAACTGCCTTTTGCTTTGGAAGAAGCAAAACTACAACATTCTGGCATCTAGTTTCGTTTGCAGAGACAACAACTGAACTCAAGTGATATTTCAAACTGTTTCTTTATCAAGTCTTAATCAGACTAGTGTCTTCGGAGTCGATGTATCCATGTCAAGTTAGACTTAGAAAATATAACTTTTGTATCTATGTAAAGTTGATGATGTATCCAGTATTGTTATCTTGAAACCGAAATGTCCATGTAAGGTTGAAATGGAACATTTATATGAAGTCTCTAAACTCTTGATCATTATTAGTCCTTCTATATGTTCGGATTTATATAGATGTAAAATCTACTTACATGCAGAAGAGTTGCAATCATGGATCTTTTCAGAGTGCATTCGATCGTTGTCCCTAATCGTGGCCATCCACCATAATTTTGGGTTTTGTACAATTACTGCAACTGTGTATCATGACAGAGAGGGCAATCAATCAGTTCCTATTCAGAGCGTTCTGTGCATGTTGCCATAGCATGAGTCGTTAACAGAAGTTCAGTAGCTCTTGATTGTCCAAAATAGAGAAATCCGGACTTCATTTTCATCAGAGATTCAAACTTCAAGTGCTCAAATTAGGAAGATCACAGGTCATCGTTTCATCTCAAGAGGAGATTCTCCATGATTTCAGAAAGAATGCAAGTTCTGTTCTGGCACTACCTTTCATTTCAAGAGCGTATAAGGCAGACTACATCTAGCCCTCCAAAATCTTGGTAGTTTTAAATCATGATGGTCTGTTTTTGCTTGGCCTAGCTTCATTGTCAAATACAAGAAGAACTCATTTGGGTTTAGCTCATCATCAAACATCTTTTCTGTTCTTCGAAACAGGGAACTTAGATCTGGAAAACAGCTTTGTGCAAAACATGTAAGAACAATGTCCCCTCATAGACTTCATCCGTGAAACAGTAGACTTAGTCTCTGAGAGCTCAGAGTTTTGTGAATTTGAAAAAGGAAACTATAGTAGACCAATGTTTGACCCCATCCTCAATCACTCTTACGTAAAATCCAACATCGTAGAATCAAAGTTTCAGAAAACTTAATTAATGAACGGTACAGACGGAAAACAATGAAGTAACAGCTATTCGAATCAAGGCATAGCGAGACAATGAGTTATGTTCACCCAACCTTCTCAAGTAATTGTGTCAGCTCATCTCAATTCTCGATTCTACCGCTTAGAAGAAAGGCGACAGGAAATATGCAATGTCAAGAAAGAACCTCCCGGTGGGAATTGTCAACACTTTCATTATGCCAAATGGCATATACCGACATGCATTCAACCAGTTAATGCTTGCCAATGCATTTCCATCGTCAAATAGGAAAATCACGGGAAAATAAGATCGAGGAATCCTCGTGAAGCTGGGAAAAAACGACTTCCTGATCAAACAAGAAAAATGGCCAAGTATTCGTAAAGCTTCAAGATAGTCCTAATGCTTCTACCTTCCCTAGCCATTTTCAGTCTGAGTCATTCCAACAAGTGCACTTCCTACTTAATGATGGGCTGGGTCCGCCTCATGGGGCCCAGCACATCTTTAAAGAAAAAGAAATAAAAATTATGGTGGGATGTTTTATTATAGTGAAAAGAGGAAAATGAGTGTTCGCACAAAAAGAGAAATAAAAGAGGGAGAGAGACCAAGGTTGAAAGGAGAAGAGGCAGTTCAAATTTAAAGTTGAAATCTTGTCGGAATCAGCCAAAATTTAATATGTTGTTTGTGAGGTCAAGATCATTATTGAGATCCTTCTTTGATTTGTCTTTCAGTTCTCTAGTAGTGATTAGAGTTTTCTTAGTTCTTTTGTTAATCCACTAATGATATATCGTTGTATTGTTGATGTGTTTATTCTCTAACTATATGACTAGAGATGAACTATTGTATATTCTGCTATTCTTGTGAATAGTGAAAGTTTTGAGTGAAATGTAATTTTTTTCCACATTGAGCATGTAAAATTTATGCGTTGTTTTTGTACTTCGTCATTAAATTTTTATATTAGTTGATTGAGTTTTGGAGAAATTATTGATACTGGACAAGTTTTAAGTTCTCAGTGAATATTTGCTCTTCCATGAATTGATATAAATAATCTTTTGCATTTATCTAGTGTTATTCCTAGTAAAGCATCGGGTCAAGTGTGAATGGCTAGAAAATGGATATAATTCACATTGACCAATATAACACATATTGACCCATATTTCTGTAATACAATTTTGACAGCTCACACTCAATCCCACTTGGACTCGAATCATACCAAACTCAACACAAGCTCCAATTTTTAGCAATTTTCCACTTCAAATATGCCATTAGATTTTTTATTTTATTTTTTTTAACCGTGCTCTTGGGGGCCACTTGGCTAGATCATCAATTGTCGTTTTTGCGATAACGGTCAACTGGGTCAAAATTTCACTTCATAAATGCCAGGTGAGAAGACTTTCCTTTTGCGCGTTGAATTCAAAATTTTGTGCAGCACAAATTAGGGGCTAAGCTTGTGGAAAGTTGAGTGTTCCCAAGCCACACGAAAGGCCTCGACTTTACATCACTTTCCTCGAAGACTTCTCAATCAAAGTCAAAGTCTCCGATTTCATATAATGACTAATGAGTGGAGCTCAATTCCGATAAGAGGACTGACCAAGTCAAAAATGTCACTATGAAGACTTCAAAAGTGAAAATTCCAGTCTTCAAGGAATAAAAAATTCGTCCCGGTCAGTTCTCGGATGACTACTCCTACGGCGTGCAGACCAATATCACCCTATCATTTTTTAGTCTTCAATGGCTAGTGGTCGTTTTATTGCATACCCATTAACATGGAAAATGATAGGAAGGTGAGTTCTCACGGCCTTTTTAAGCATCCCTTGTTGCCTCGCGAAAAGAAAAATCAACTTACCAGAACCAAAAGAGAAGAAGGAGAAGAAGAATCGATGGATTCTTCATTAGAATTCAAAAGGGTCTTGAGCCTTGCGGCTGCCCTTGCCCTTTTCAATACCCTTGCCATTCCACTTCCTACTCATGCTTCCCCTGCGGAAGCCCAAGCTCTCCTCACGTGGAAGTCCAATCTTGGTAACCATTCAATTTCTCGCCTCTCTTCGTGGACTCCCACTCCTCATAAAGCCATTGGTTCCAATTCGACTGTGAGTCCATGTGCTTGGTATGGCATCTCCTGCAATCGGGCTGCAAGCGTGATCAAGATAAATCTCACTAGCTCTGGTGTTGGAGGTACGCTAGACGAATTTCCATTCTCATCTTTGTCTCATCTCATGTTCATGGACCTGAGTATAAATAGTCTCTCTGGTCATATTCCGCCTCAAATCGGTCTCTTGAGCAATCTCACCTATCTCGACCTATCTATCAATCAATTCTTGGGGAAAATACCATCGGAAATCAGCTATCTAATGAAACTAACAGTTCTACACCTAGTTTCCAATGAGTTAAATGGCTCTATTCCCCAAGAAATCGGGCAATTGCAGTTGCTCAATGAGGTCGCATTGTATTCGAATAAGTTGAATGGACCCATACCTTCCTCATTGGGTAATTTGAGCAAATTGGCTAAACTGTATGTTTACAACAACTCCCTTTCCGGTTCTATTCCTCCTGAAATGGGAAATATGACAAATCTAGAAGTGCTCCACATGGACACCAACCTCCTATCAGGACCGATTCCTTCCACTTTGGGAAACTTAACCAAATTGACAGAGCTACACCTGTTTGCTAATGAGCTTACTGGTTCCATCCCACTGGAGCTAGGAAAATCAAATCTTCTTAGCGAGTTGTGCCTTAATGATAATAATCTTATCGGTTCAATCCCACCAACATTAGGCAATTTGACAAAACTCTCCCTTCTTTATCTCTATGGTAACCAGCTTTCGGGGCAAATTCCTGATGAGATAGGTAATCTCCATGCTATGCTTGACTTAGAGCTGAGTACAAACCAGCTCACTGGCCTAATTCCTTCTTCTCTAGGTAACTTGACCAACCTAGGATCTTTGTTCCTCCGCCAAAATCATCTTTCTGGTTCAATTCCCGAATCCTTAGGTGATCTAGTAAACTTGGCAGTGTTGCAATTGGATACCAACCAGTTAAACGGCTCCTTACCAAAAAACTTGTGCCGGGATGGGTTGCTCCAAAACCTTACAGTGAGTCACAATAACTTAATTGGTTCTATCCCTAGAAGCTTGAGAAATTGCACAAGCCTAGTCGAGTACGCCTAGAGGAAAACCAGTTCACTTTGGAAACATATCCAAAACCTTTGGTGTCTACCCCAAATTGGACTTTATCGACATGAGTTTCAACAAATTCTTTGGAGAAATCTCAACAACTGGGGAGTTGCACACGCTTAACTCATCTAAGAATTGCTGGAAATAACATCATTGGTAGCTTGCCTCCCGAGATTGGGAACGCAACTCGATTGGGTGAAATTGATCTTTCTTTCAATGGTTTACTTGGTGAGGTCCCGAAAGAATTTGAAAAATTGACTTCTTTGGTGATTTTAAATCTAAGTAGGAATCGACTTTCTGGCCGAATAAGTCCCGAGATTGTATCATTACCTGGTCTTCAAAAATTGGATATGTCTAGGAATAGATTAAGCATGTCTATCCCGCAGTCTATAGGGTTTTCTTCAAACTTGGTCTTCTTGAATTTGAGCAACAACCAGTTGAGCCAAGATATTCCAGGGCAATTAGGGATGCTGATTCACCTATCTGAGCTAGACTTGAGTCATAACTTGTTAAGTGGTGGGATCCCTGCTGAACTCAACAAGTTGCAAAGCCTAGTGAAACTTGACCTTTCACACAATAATCTTTCTGGCCTTATATATGAGACTTTCAAGGATATGCGAGGTTTGATGGAGGTTGACATCTCTTACAACCAGTTTGAGGGTCCCATCCCCAACACAACGGCATTCCAAAATGCAACAAAAGAATCATTTCAAGGCAACAATGGATTGTGTGGAAATGTTGAAGGACTTGAGCCCTGTGATCAAGTGGTGGTGGATAGGGAAAGCTCTCCGGCGGGAGGTGGAGTGTTTCTTATTGTGTTCCCATTGCTAGGAGTAATTCTTCTGTTTATTTTCTTTGGAATATTCTTCATTTTCCATAGAAAGAAGCTCCATCCAACAGTGGAACTAGCACCCAAGACAATTGAAGTCTTTTCTCTATCAAAGTACGATGGAATGATTTCATATGAAGACATCATGGAAGCGACCGGGGCTTTTAATGAGATTTTTTGTATTGGAAGGGGAGGCTATGGAAGTGTCTTCAAGGCCAAATTAAGATCTGGTGATATAGGGCGTGCATGGTAACACTCCAAAAAGTGTTTCCGGAACACTTCGTACGGAAAGTGTTCCGGGGAACAAAAAGGAACAGAAAACGCGTTTGGTTGCGTTTTTGTTCCTTTTTTTTTTTTGTTTCGGAACGGAATAGGAACAGAAAAAAGAAACAAAAAAGTTGTTTCTCCAGAAAAGAAACACTTACGGGAAGAAACAAAAGAACAAAAACGTCTCTTCTCTCTCTTCTTCTTCTCTTCTTCTTTTCTTCTTTTTTTCTTCTTTTTCTTTGGCCGGTCGCCGGCCTCGGCCATGGCCGGCGACCGGCCGTCGAGGCTCGGCGTCGCCGGCGCGGGCGAGGCCGATCGTCGCCCGGCCCCGGCGAGGCTCGGGCTCGCCGGACTGGGCGAGCTCGAGCTCGCCCAGCCATGGCGAGGCTCGGGCTCGCCGGATCCGGGCGAGCCCGAGCTCGCCCAGCCAAGGCGAGGCTCGGCGTGGCCCGCGCCGGCGAGGCCGAGCCTCGCCTTGGCTGGGCGAGCTCGGGCTCGCCAGATCCGGCGAGGCTCGGCCTCGCCATGGCCGGGCGAGCTTGAGCTCGCCCAGATCCGGCGAGCCCGAGCCTCGCGGGGCGGCGACGCTCGGCCTCGCCGGATCTGGCGAGCCCGAGCTCGCCCAGCCAAGGCGAGGCCGAGCCTCGCCCAACCACGGCCAGCTCGGCCTCGCCGTGGCCGGGCGAGGCTGCCGGCCCCGTCGGCCGGGTCGCCGGAGGCCGGTGACCGGCCGGAAAAAAAGAAAAATAAAAAGAAAGGAAAAAATAAAAATAATAAAAAATGTTTAAAAAATTAAAAGAAACAAAAAAATAATAAAATTTAACCAAACGTGTTTCTGTTCATTTTTTATTCCCGGACCAAACGTTACCAAACGCGTTCTTTTGTTCAAAAATTGTTCCCCGGAACAGAAACACTTTTTTTTGTTTCTGTTCCCAGGAACAAAAAAAGCACAGAAATAAATCCATGCGCACCCATAGTAGCCGTAAAGAAGCTCCATCAAATGACTAATAGTGGGCAAACATATCAAAAGGAATTTTTGAATGAGATTAGGGCATTGACGGAAATTCGACACCGCAATATTGTGAAACTTGTGGGCTTTTGTTCGCATACACAACACTCATTCTTGGTGTATGAGTACTTTGATAGAGGAAGCTTGTCTACAATCTTGAGCAATGAAAAAGAAGCTAAAGAGTTAGACTGGGACAAGAGGGTGAATATCGTAAAAGGCGTGGCTCATGCTTTATCTTATATGCACCATGATTGTATCCCTCCAATCGTTCATCGAGATATTTCAAGTAACAACATTCTGCTTGATTCAGAGTATGAGGGGCATGTTTCTGACTTTGGCACGGCTAAGCTTCTTAAGCTGGACACATCAAACTGGAGTGTAGTCGTTGGCACATATGGTTATGTAGCTCCAGGTTAATTTCTAACATCAATTCTTGATCTGACAGTTTAGCCATAGCAATGTCTTGTACTAACACATATATCTCCTTTGTGCAGAGCTTGCTTACACAATGAAGGTGACGGAGAAATGCGATGTGTATAGCTTTGGAATATTGTCCATCGAGGTGATCAAAGGAAGACATCCGGGTGATAGCCTTTCATCTCTATTAGCTCTGGTCGACATGGAGATCTCAGTAGTTTTAAAGAATATGTTGGATCCACGCCTGCCAACGCCCACGCCAGGCATTGAGGATGAACTTCTGACCATCCTAAAGCTTGCAGCCGCTTGCGTATCAGCTAATCCCCAACTCAGGCCGTCGATGGAAATGATTTCTCATGTGCTATCTGCGCGTTCAACCATCTTCAATGGAGTTAAAAAATCACAGAAGCCCACTGATGCTGTGAGAGATGCAACAAATTCCAGCCGTAAACTGGATAAATTTGTAGAAGATGTCGTCTGATAAACGATTTTGCTCTGTCAACCACATGCAGGAAGGTCTGGTCTCTAATGAAAAACACGTTTAAACTAAAAATTTAGTTTCAAACTTTTTCTAATGTATTGTTTCTCTCACTATTTGTGAACTTTATTTGCATTTAGGAGAAATATTTTAACCGGAAACAAAATTACGTGTTTAGCGTGCACCAGCATGAGGATGAGGACTGCGTGTCCTTCATGCCCAAGTAAGTACAGAACTGCCTTTTCTTTTGGAAGGAGCAAACCCTGAAGTTACTAGCATCTAGTGTCATTTGTAGAGAGAACAGCTGAACTCGAGATATTTCAAACTATTTATGTATCTAGTCTTATTCAGACTAGTGTCATCGCAGCAAAAGCTATGTACCCATGTCTAGTTATAGTTAGAAAAAATGACTTTCGTGTCAGTGTAAAGTTGCTTATGTATCTAGTGTTATCATCTCGAGAGCAAAATAGTCGCAATGAAATATTTATATTAAGTCTCTGAAATCTTGTCCTTTGTCACTCCTTTTATAAGGTTCATTGTGGATTTGTGTAGATATAAAATCCTCTGACATGCGGAAGAGTTTCAATCATGCATCTTTTTTAAGTGCGTTCAATCAGAAACTAAACGTTCTAATCGCGGCCATCAACCAATCCTCTGACATGCAGAAGAGTTTCAATCATGCATCTTTTCAAAGCGCGTTCAATCAAAAGTTAAACGTTCTAATGCAGCCATCAACTATGTTTATTACATGTTATTAAGTGGTGTAGGATGACATTTCAATACACCCTCTTACGTAAATGCACTTATATGAAAGAAATGGCATTGGTTCCAAGACCATGTAAAAGTGCTTAAATTACGAAGATCATTGATTATTTTTTATTTTTTATTTATCTTGAGTGAAGATTCTATGGTACAATGCTTTGTCTCTGAAAGAATGCAAGTTGTGTTCTGTTCTATTACTATCTTATACTTCAAAAGCGTGAAGGGAGACTAGTTTCAAGATAGTCATAATGTTTCTTGCTCCCCAAGTTACTACCTTATACTAAAAGAGCGTGAAAATGGACTAGCATGATTTAAGTCCCTCAAGTTACTGGCATCTAGTTTCAAGATAGTCATAATGTTTCTAGCTTCCCAGCCATTTTCACTGTCTTAGGTTTCTCCACCAAGTGCGCTTCCCACTTGATAATGAACTTATAGGTTCCATCCAACCAGAGCCAAGGAATTCGAAATTTCTTCAATAATTGAGCCTTTACAATAATAATCTCACCCTTTCAATCTTGCCGTCGTTCGGCAACTTGGCAGAGCTTACCCTTTGGTTTCTCTTTTGGGTAACCAGCTTTCCAGTACCATTCCTAATGAGATAGAAAACCTTCAGGCTTGACTTAGAGCGGAGCGAAAATCAACTCACTTGGCCGGTTCCTTCTTTCAGCGAGACAAACCAGAAATATGTATTCCTCCATTAGACTCAATGTTCGGGTTCTATTCCAAGAAACTTGACAAATTGCATCTGCTAAGTTGTTGATTCTTATTCTTTTAGTATTTGAGATCTAAGCAACATATCTCGGCCGAAGCGTCACCGGCGAAGCCAACATAGCCAGGGCTACGACATTAACTCCTCGAAAAGAGCTAACTTGCAAGAGGAAAAGAACAACAGGGAAACGCTTACCAATCACATGCAAAAGGCCTATTCCGGCATTAATTTAATGTTTTCCAACCAACCACCGCGATTTCCCTCTCTTTATTTATTTATTTATTTACTTATTTTATCTCGGTTCCTCAAGGCTCTGTTTTCTCCTTTCTCTTCTATGTAAGAATGCAACAGCAAGAGGAAGGAGAAGACTCTTGAAGCTAATTTGGGCTGAGGAAGTATACTGGGCTGGGCCTCTCTTGTTTATTTGAAGTTCGCTTTCTTTAAGCTCATATTTTGTAAAAATGGCACTGAACGTTTTTATTTTACAGTATTATTGATAAAAATTGTAATTGTCTTGAAATACCAATGTTAGATACTTGACCGAACCTTACGACTCGATTAGATCCCGAATAATTTCAAGATCTCAATTCCCGATAGATATCTTGATTTAACAGCCATGGTAAGGGTACATCTTGACAAAAAAAAAAAAAAGAAGGAAAAAAATCACCAAAATCTTAACTTATGCTCATTGTAGTATATTTACTCCAAACTTTTTTTGCAATATCAAAAATCTCAAACTTGTAATTTAAGTATTGATTATGCTTCTCTATGTCCTTTTAGGATTGATAGTCTCTGAAGTATATCTTGTATTTTTCCGATAAAATTGACGATCGCACTACCTTTGTATAGACTTGTCAAACTGTTAGGTCAAGTTAGATCAAATAAAAAACGAGTTTATTCAAATTAACCCATTTAACTCATATAGTTCCATCTTTACATAATACAATTTTAGCAATCTACACATATCTCCATTGGACTTAACTCATATTCAAGCCAATTAGGTTTCAATTGTCAGTAATTTTTCCCTTGGTTATGGAAAATAGCATACGGAAAGAGATAACCAATTAAAAAAATTTCCATCACTTTCTTGCGGCCATTGGATTTTTTAATCAAAGCAAGGCAATGGTACTCACTAATTTGGTTTATTACAAAAATAATTAATGCAATAAACTAAAGAAAAAATGAATCGCAATGCTTATAAATGAAGGGATAATGAGTTCTTATTATGCGTAGATTCCAGTGGTTGTCATTACATTTCGATATAATACAACAACACAAATTCATAATCCAACAACAAAATCATTACTCCGTGTAACGTGCGGATATATTTGTATTGGAGCCATCGAGCACTTTAAAATTCCAAAATAATCATAGGGAAATCTTTCTCAATAATTGAATAAGGGTCCATTTATTACATTGAAAATTTCATCATAAAAGAAAAAAATTGAAAATTATTTTCAGCTAGAATGGTTAGTTTTCATTTAATTAGTGGTTTAGGAAAAGTGATTTCCTTCTTGGTAGAAGTCAAAGTGGTTTTATTTTAATGTAAACTTGTTGTTTTTAATCCATAAATTTTTTTTTCCGCAATTCGATTAGTTTTTGTCATCTAATGCAAAAATTTGAAAAAGAATTTCCGTAATAGTTTTCCTTCAAATAGGTAGACCTAAATCATGATTACAAATATACTTCTACTTTTAAGTATAATAAAACAAGAAAAATTTCAAATAAGGACATGAAGTGGAACCATTTTTTCAAAAAAAAAAAAAAAAACTTGAAATAGGCATTATCTCAAATGAGGGTCCTGGAATGACCAATTTTGTCTCAAATAAAGGACTCAACTTACAAGTTACCCAAATCTTAGTTGCAGGTAGGGAATTTTACTCTTGGATTTCTTTATTTTTCTTTCTTTCTTTCTTTTTTCTTTTTCCTTTATGTTTTTATTTTCTTTATTTTCTTCATCTTGCTTATGCCTCCTCCTTCACTTTGTATCACCTCTTTCTTGACATCAGCATCAGCCTCCTCACCAACGAGCTTGCACAGGAGTGAAACAATTTGAACAATGTAGGAAAAGAAAAAAGAAAAAAAAAATTCGAGAAGTGTGTGCAGTTTTGCAAAATTTCAAACTACGTGATTCAGTCCTATGCAAGCTTGTTGGTGAGGAGGAAACCCCGAGAGAGTGTTTGAGTGACTTGAGTGTGTAATCTCCTTGTATCGCTTGATCTCTAGTGAAATTCGGTGCTGCTCTCCCCGTGGATGTAGGTCTTTATGACTGAACCACATAAATCTGGTGTCTGATTTATTTTCTTCTTCCGTTTATATTATTATTCGATCGCTCGCTTAATCTCAACAATTGGTATCAGAGCCAGGCTTGGCTAAGTTGAAGCAAATTGATGACGACAGAAGAAGTAAAGGTGAAAATCGACAGATTTGATGGGAAGGATTTTAGTTTCTGGAATATGCAGATTGAAGATTATCTTTACCAGATGAAACTACACTTGCCCTTGTTTGGGGAGAAACCAAAGTCGATGAAGCAAGCTGATTGGGATTTGCTAGATAGACGAGCTATGGGTGTTATTCAGCTGACGTTGGCTCGTAACGTCGCATTTAACATCTTGAAGGAGAAGACCACTGCTAATTTGATGCAAGCCCTGTCGAATATGTACGAGAAGCCCTCTACGATCAACAAGGTCTGTTTGATGAGACATTTGTTTAATTTGAAGATGAGCGAATGTGTGTTAGTTGCGAGATCATATCAATGAATTCAATGTGATTGTTAGTCAATTGAGTTCGGTTGAGATTGACTTTGAAGATGAGGTACGTGCTTTGATTCTGTTATCTTCATTGCCTGATGGTTGGAATATTACTATTACTGCTATTAGTAATTCCTTTAGGTCAACAAGTTTGATGTTTGATGGGGTTCGAGATTTAATTCTGAGTGAGGACATTCGTAGAAGAGAATCTGCTGCTTTAGTAGGTGAAAATATAAAAAGATCTGTAACATGTGTGGATAAGAGTAGTACTAATATGAACAGACGCAGTCAATCCAAGACTGGTAATGTTGTTTATTGGAGCTGTGGCAAGATTGGGCATCTTAGAAGGGATTGCCTTAAGTTGAAGAATGATAAGGGTAAGGGAATTATGGTTGATTTTGCAGATAATGTTGCAGCTATAGCAAATAATGCCGATTATGTCTTGTCTATCACTAATAATTCATCGTTTGATAGATGAGTTATGGATTCTGGTTGTTCTTTTCATGTCACATCGAATAGAAATTGGTTTATCACTTATCAGTACAAGGCTAGTGATAAAGTCCAGTTAGGGAACAACGCTGAGTGCAATGTTGTGGGTGTTAATGATGTTAAAATCAGAATGCATGATGGTATTGTGAGGACATTGACTGGAGTCAAGCATGTTCCAGAATTGAAAAAGAACTTAATTTTTTTTGGTGCCCTAGATTTAGCTGGTTATAGGTATTCTTCAAAAGGTGGAGTTCTGAAGGTTGTTTGATGTGTCCTGGTGATAATGAAAGGAATCAAGCATGATGGCCCGTATAAACTTCAAGGTGAGACAATGACAGGTTTTGCCCCGTAGACATCGGATGCATCTGCTCGCGAGTCTTTTGATTGCTCGAAGAAGACTTGGAGGTTTGTGCCAATGCACAAGTTTGATGCTGGTGTCAAGATCTCGCAGTTAAGAGCTTTGATCGAGATGGAGACTAGTAAGTCGATCAAACATGTGCAGACTGATAATAGCATGGAGTTTTGCTCGGAACTAGCAAATAAATTTTGCATGAAAGAGGGCATAGTGAAACACCGCACTAGTGCCAGTAAATCACAACAATTTGTAGAATTGATAAGCAAAACATTACTAGAGACGACCCGAAAAATTATCTCTAGTGCTGATATTGCTAGGAAAATCCTAGCTGATGTGCTAAGTACAGTAAGCTGCATGGTGAATAGATCCCCATCAATTGCTATTGAAAGGCGGACTCCTAAAGAAGTGTAGCCAGTGTTCAAACGGATCTGAATAGTGTTCAGCTTGAGATGGAGTTGCAACCAGAAACTCCTGAGGTAGCAAGTATTAGTACTAGCAAAGTAATCGACACATATGGTGCTTGTAGCGAGGTGGAGCTTATAGAGCCAATAGTTGCTGTAACTACTGATATTGACAAGGTACGTATTTGATCTCCTAACATATTGGATGCAATAATGGTTTTACTTTATCTGTGGTTGAGGAGGTTGTGTCAGAAAATTCTTGCGGAGTAGTTAAAGGTGCATGTGGAGTTGGTATTCTGATGAGGTCCTCGGTTATGGTGAAGTTCAAGCGAGGCTTGAACTTGGATAATATCTGTGGCGGTTGAGCCCATCGGGGGCTATGAGAAAGTAGCAGCAGAGTTTGAATTTTTGCGAAGCGATTACGACTTGGCTTAAACGTCGAGCCAAGGTGGAGATTGTTAATTTATGACTCGAGTTTGAGATTCACTGGATTTTTGACGGATTTACAAAAGAGGAAATAATTAAAAGAGGAATTTTTCTTCTTTGGAGTGAAGCTGCCGAACCCCCATGCTCTGCCGAAATCCTTTGACATGAAGCCTCTCTACGTGAATTGAAAATAGGTGGGCCCAGAGTCAAAGTGTTGACTCTGGACACACACACGTTTAGCGAAGCATGGAGCGTAGGTGGGCCCAAGGTTGGGTGCACGATTTCCTTCTTTGGCGTAAAGATGGAGTCCCCTGCACACGTCTTGCACACCCATGTATAAAAGCAGATTTTTGCAAGTCTTTTTTCGGGCTTCTGAAAATTGCCGCCGAACCCTACGTACATAGCCACACGTTCAACGATCAACGAAGCCACAAGTCCTCTGCCAGAAGCTTGAAGAGATACGCGATTTCGTATGTACGCGAACCAGGTGTACATAGAGCGTTGTATTTTGGAGCTTGAACATGCGGTAATTTTGTGCCGTGATTTGGGTTTGGGGTTAAATTGGGGTTTGGGAAATACCAAGAGAGTGTTTGAGTGACTTGAGTGTGTAATCTCCTTGTATCATTTGATCTATAGTGAAATTCGCTGCTGCTCTCCCCGTGGATGTGGGTCTTTACGAATGAACCACGTAAATCTGGTGTTCGATTTATTTTCTTCTTCCGTTTATATTATTGTTTGATCGCTCGCTTAATCTCAACAATTACATCTGATCCAAAACCATATATCAGTGCATACAATGCAAACATTGCACTCTTGTATGCTACAAATATCCAGCAAGCAACTACAACCCTATCACCAAGCTGGACTCCACTCCTCATTCAACAGATTAAACAACGCATCCATATCACAACCGCCTCACCATAACATCGAATTATGGTAGCCCAAGGAACGACGTTCCTCTCAAGCATTAAGTGGAACACCTTGCTGGACTAAAAACTTGCCCCAAACTTTGCGTGGAACATGATCAAGAAGAGGCAATATAAGTATCTGAATTGCACACGTGATCGATTAAGCACTGGGATCTCGAGCCTTATGGTTCTTGCTAGAAGATAGTGAGACCAACATACAAGAAGCTTTACTGTCAAGATCAATTTCTTCGTATAATAATCAATAGAATCATCCATTGATTCAGCCAAATTTCTCTCTTTCTTCTTGTAATCATCTATATCCTTCAAGTTGTGTTTGCGCCCATGAGACGAACCTTTGGGCGCTTTCAAACCATCCCGCCAAGAGGAGACCATCGTGTCCTCAAAAACAGAGTGCCAAATTCTGTGTTATTGCCCACATGATTATCGCCATCAAAATTTAGAGCTTTAGCTAACTTTCCATTAAGCCTTCACAAAATTGTAATTCGGGGAGCTCATTATAACCTTTCTACATGTGAAGGGCCAACAACTAAGCTTTAGCTATCACAAGAGCGAGCCAATCACCTCTGCTAGAAAAGCATGGAGCCAATGTTCTCTCTCTGTTTTTTTTTTTTTTCTCTTTTTTAACTCCAGTAGTTTATTCGGTTCAAAAGAACTCGCACTCATGGTTTCATCCACAACTTCTCTGGAGCCTAACTCTTCTCGAATTCCAATATTTTCAACAATGTGGACGTTTATCTCGTCATAAACATCCTTTGGTATGCAAAAAGCAAGCCAATCCTAACTCAACCCCTCTTGAGATCATCCAAAGAGCAGTTTACAACATTCAAAAGGATCAAAGATCTGTCCAGGCTATCATGAATAGCTTCTTACTTTACCTCAAACCGAAATAGACACCGACAATATATTTTCATCATCTCCTTCTTCTTCTTCTTTTGGCAACTTATAAATAGTTTGGTTCACTCCCACTAAGCTTCCTAGCTTTGAACCTCCATCTACAATAGTTGTCTCCTCAATTGCCTTTTGCTTTTCATTGTCTGTAAGCTGATTATCGATTTCCATTTTATCGATATTAGTTAAACCAACGACAATGATATTAGAAGCTTGTTCTCCAACTTCTCTGTCTTCTACATTTGAATGACTGACATCAGGAGCGAAATCCTCATTAGAGCAAGGTTGGTTATCTTCAACTAGCTCCATAACATCTATAGTTTCATCTAGTGCCAATTCAAAATTTGGTGGTTTAATTTATGGTTGAAGTCCCTCCCTTCATCGAACTCTTTGTCCAACTTGTCGATTGAGTTAACCTGAAGCCTCTCTCTATCTCTAGTTTCTTCCTTAGCATATCAATCTCCTCCTTAGATTGATGTTAACCACTTGGAGGCCACAAGGATCACGAGCAAGAGCTTTTAGTTCTTCAGATTTCTCTATCCAAAGCTCTAGAAAAATAGAGAGAGGTTACCAAGAGGATTTCGTTCTTAGATTATCTTAAGAGTTTCCCTCGGAAGAACATGCTTCCATTTTTTTGAATCTATAATCTTCTCCAACAAAGCTTGGTTTCCGATTAGTTTGTTGGAGTTATCTTCTTGCTGAAAGTGCTAGTATTACCACCTAGATAGGGGGGTAAATAAGTGTAAAAACAAATTAAGCTAATAAAAGCAGTAAAAGTTATTTTCTTTAAGCAAAGTCTGACTGACACCAAACTTCTGATATAAATTCAGACTCAAATATGATGTTTTAGAAATTAGCAGAACTTAGAAAAATATTGCAACAAACAAATCAAAAGAGTTAAAGGAAGAGAAAATTGGACATGAGATTTATAGTGGTTCCACTTAGATCAAGCCTACGTCCACTCTCCCATGCTAACAACCCTCTAGCTGAATTTCACTATGGATTCAACAGAGAAATACAACGATTTGAGTACGATCACTCAGTAAAGAGTTTCATTTTCTCTCACTAAGTCACTCATTTTGTGTTTTTCTCTCTCAAATACAATATGTAAGCACTATCAATAAAGAACAAGTGATTGGAAAGACCTAAAACTTTGGAATTTTTATTCTCATGCTCTCTCCCAAATGGATCGAATGACCTCCTTAAATACTCCTTTATGCCTTTTTAACCGTTGGCACTTTCTAAAAGAATTTCTTCCAATCAACCCATTGTACAGAATTGATTAAGGAAATCTTGTAACCGTTTGAAGATTGAGATGAAAATCCGATGATTCTGGTCGCCCATACAATCAAAATCTAAGTTTCCATAAGTAGATTCTTCCCAAGAATGAACTTGTCTTCGAAATTGATTTTATCAATCCGTGATTGATTTCATCAATATATTTAGAAAATGTAAGTGAGATTCTCTGCCAAAAAGCCAAATATATCTTGCACGTACTGAATCCTTGTTGAAAGATTAATAATCTTAAGTTTGATTATAACTTTGTTCTTGTCTTGAATTCAGTCTGGACTTCGTCAGAGTGGAAAAGACTTCTGATAGACTTTGACAGTATTCCACAAAAGTCTAATATTCTTCATAGTAAGAGTAAGAATAAGAGAATGAAAGTTTTGTCAACCTTAAAACCTTATAAGAGTTTTCTCAACACTTGCAATTGCCAGTAATTTATTAGCACATCAACCAATTTCTTGTACATCACTTTCATATCAGTCTCTAGTGCATTCTATTGTTGCTCTGCCTTGCCTAGATCCAATTTGAAAAGGTTTTCATCTCTAGAAGCTCATGCTTATCCTTTTACAGCATCAAACATTGCTCGATCATGATTCGAAGCTCCTACTTAAGGAAGTCTTCATTTGGCTCGAGCTCATTACACTCTAATTAGAGTCCTTTAAGAAAGGCTACTAGCATGGTGTTCTTGTGACATCTCGAATTTTTCAGTTCTGTTTTTAATTAAATAAATCAAACTTTTTATCGACGCGCTTATAGTACTATTCTCCGAGCTGATCACTCTAAGGATAACTAGACTATGTGGAGAAGTCATTAAAGAATTTTAATGCAATAGACTTGAGAATTCGACCAAGAATCGACTACTCGACCGTGCTCATCTGCAAAGATCATTACGACACAGTAAGATCAATTAGAAATCAGAAACAGGTTGGTTTGATTGAGATATGTGGTTAAACGTAGGTGATTCCACTAAGTTGAGAAATTCTTGTTGATCGGCACTAGATTGACTTTTTTGTCGTTTTGGTACCCTGTGTCCATATTTGAATCATCGAGATTTTCATGACAACCAAGAGTCACTAATGTATCAAAGAGGTTCATTGTGGCTCGAAGAAAATCGACCACGTGTCATTTGCACTAAAAATTTCTAAAAGCTACCTAGTAACCTAGGTTACGCTAAAATCGCGCTAGATTGAAATTAACTGCGAATTTGAATTCGATTTCAGAAATTAAAAGTTCTGTCATGTTACAAGTCATTTTAGGAACGTCGACTCAGTCTTCGAAGATTTTTCTGCAAACCGAGGTTTTGGCGAAAAAAGTCGACATAGGGCCGTTTTCAATCGGAAAATGCAGATGATCGTTTTTTATCGCGAAATTGGGATGCAAGTGGGATCTATTGGCGAGGAAAAATGCCAATTTGATCATGAGTTCGATAATGGAATTTATAGAGGCCGACTTGAGTTGAATCGAGTGAAAATTTAATCCAAATTGAGCCAAAGGTTGTGCAAATTCGTATGCCTCCCTTGGACCCAACCTTTGGACTACTTTAAGGCTTCTAGAAGGAAGTTAGACTGCTGGAAATGTGCTGAGGAAGTCAGCTTGGTGTGGGGCCAAGTCAAGGGGACCAAATGAGATAAGAGAAGACTAAGGTGGCCCCCTTCTAGCCTAACCGGTTCCCCCTCTCCTTCTTCCCCATTTCTGTAGACTTCTCCCCCTTTGCCAGCTCCTTGAAACTTCTAGCAAGCCCAGGAACCGAACCAGTAAGCTGCCGAAGCAACCCAGCAACCCGTCTGACCACCACACGCCGTCGCTCGCGCTGCTCGCCCACATGCGTTCTCTCGCCGTCTACTTGCACTGCACGCTGGTTCCTCCTCCTATTTGTGCCCAGCAAATCGTCAAGCACCATCAGAGCCCGTCCAAGCCTCCTCCGCCGCCATGAAACACCGCCATAGCTCGCCTAGACCCGCAACTAGCCCCACCACCCGTTTCAACCTCAACTAACCACTAGAGCATCTCCTTTAGCCATTGTGTAGAATCGAACGGTGTGGGTCTCCAAGCCGCTGTTTGGCCCGTTTTTGTGGCTTTTGGGACCTTGAAAGGCGATCCCGCTTTGAAGTATCTCGAACTTCGCCGCGTCCTCGTTGTTTTGATCTAAGCGGATCTTTAATCAAGCAATTTTAACTCACTAATCCTTGCTTAATAAGTTAATGATGCTTAATGGTTGATTAGTTTAGACTGAGCATGGATTAGGTGGATAGTTATAATAGATTAGCAATTTAATTAACCGTTATTGCATGTTAGGTGATTAGAGTAGTTTAATTAGAGCTTAGACAAGCTCTAGTATTTATCGAGAGTGGTTTGAAAATTTTCGGGCCCGTCTCGGCTTTTAATTAGGCTTTTCCGGCCTAAGTTGCTATTTTGGTATTTATTGGCATTTAATAATTAATTTTCATATTTATTTATTTATTTATTTTTTTGAAAATTAGACCGAGATAGTCGGTGATCGAAATTTTATGCTGATTGCAATGGTATAATTGAATTATTTATTTGACTGCTAATTTGTGCTGATTGAGTATGATTTGCAATTTTGGATATTTATCCCAAAATTTATTATTTTCGGTAATTAATTAGAAAATCCCGGGCGTCGGTTTACAGCGCCAAAAATATGTTTATGGACTATTGAAAATAGTGGGATTTTATAAAGTAAAGATGTTATATTTTTGACTGAGGTCGACCGTGTACCCACACATGATTATTTTTATCGGGTATCCTTAACACGAGGAAAATAAGCCAAGATATGATTTAAATTGGGGAATTGAAGTGTGAGGCACAATGGTCATTGGCCGTGGGTAAATAATCATGTGATGGATTATAGTCGTAATAAGATGACTATTGAGAGATGAGGTGACGTATGTGGTGCATGATGATATGAGTTGGGTTAAGAAAACCGCTGAAGCAGGCTGTGCATATAAGGCCGTAATTAACGCCGAAGTATGGTTGTGCCTATTGGGCTGTAATTTACCGTCGAACTTGGAACAAGTTGTACCCATTAGGCCGTAATCCACCGCTGAACTTTTAGTAGGCCGTGCCCATTAGGCCGTAATTAATAGTTGTGATGAGTAATTGAAATGACTGTGTGATGGTCTTGATGACATGAAATCAACTAGGTCGATTGATCGATAAGTCGATTGGGTATGATGATTTTATTTGTTGATGTGATTCCATGAATTTCAATTATATTGACTTGCAGGAAGAAGAGGAGGCAAAGGTAAGTCCTCGAACTCATGTTTGTGCTTAGGCAGCCCTTGGAGCGTATTTTTTTCTGAGTCAAGTCTTAGGGGATTGAACTTGCTGAGACATTGTCTCACCTCATTGTGGGATAACAATTTCACGTCCATAGATAGTAGCTTCTCTCGAGCGTTTTGGTCAACCGAAGAAGATCACATAACAGGTAGTCTATATTTCGATTCATGGGCACCCTAGGGGTTTGGTCTATGAGCTCGTGAAGTCTGTAATCTGGGTGGATGAGGCTCTACCCCACAAGGTGCCCCATTGATACAGATCATGGTATTGTTGTTAGCGGCATGGACAGAGAGAGGGACTCATATCTGAGTCGGAGATACATGTGTGTGTTGGAGGTTGCTTTTTGGAAAGATACTGTAGATCCCCCTGGTGGTTTGATGGTAGACCCAGTGGACCCCGATCTTGAAGATTCAGGAACTCCGGTGTACTCAGAGGAAGGCTCCAATGATAGTAAGGAGGTGGAGCAAGAGAATCTGTAGTTTTATGAACCCCGTGTTTTGCAGACCTTATGTTCTTAGACTGGCTTTGTGATGACAATATATATATTTGAAAAATTTATGACCCTACTTTTCTATCACATCTTGTTGTTGCATGGGGATTATTTATCTACTTCCGTATGTGTATTAAATGAATGGGTCGAAGATGCGTTTTGGGATGTCGCTATTTAATCGATCATGGAAGAATGAGCACGTGCTCGGAGGATCGGGCGTGACAGTTCTCAACTAGTGACTTTTGCTCTTCATCCTTGCTCCTTGTGAGTGATTCTTCGATTGCCCTATTTTGTCCAAGATATGCTCTCAAAGCAATCTGTCAAGTTGGGAAAGCATTTGTTGTTTCGTGATCTCACCTTCACAGCCTACTTCCACATCAATTTGAATTGTTTTGAACACTCCATAAAATGCCATCTTCAGCCCTCCAATTTCATTTGTCGGTATTTCCCTTTCTACTGATTGCTTGAGATTTTTGCTCTCCAGTTCATTAATCATTTAATTCGATAATTGCAAGGCTTCAATGTATTTCTCACATTCTAAATAGAGGGGTAAATTCTTTGCTTTCAGCTACAAACTTATGTAAGATAAAAGTCTCAACTTGCATGTTTACTCCACTTCTTCCTCAAATTCCTTCTTGCAAAATGTGCACATAGTTTTGCAAAAGCACCAAACGTGCCTCGCTTAAATGTACATAAGTTGCACGTTCTTGTTTTACAACTCCTTCACTATTTATCCGACACATGCAAGGTCGAGACTTGCCTACCCTCCTTGGGAGAGAACACTTTATAGCACCAATTTAAGCTCTTAATTTCTTCTTGCAAAGACTTTGCATCTCTCTTTAACCTCCTATTTCCGCTAGTCAATGCATCACACCTACCTTAAACGTTTAGATTCTCTTCATCACTAGGTTTGCAACCGCCATTTACAAAGACTTCAAAATGCGAAACCTTGACTATTAAGTCATTTCCATTATTAAATGCACATTCCTTTGCAACAGTTTCCACAACAAGGCCCCTCCTCCGACCTTGACCACCAAAATCCTTGGCTCCATCTAAGGTTTCTTCGCTTCCACCACTAATTCTATCTTAGCTTGCTGACACTATACTTTTTAATGCACTAGAGACTAAAAGCTCCTTGTCTTCTTGCTTGTCCATGTGGATGACAATTGGGTCCCATTCAAGAGTACACCTCTAGAGTCGTGACTCACCATATATTTTCCCCTTTAGTTTCCTATCAAAACTACACGTTGAGAACCTTAAGATACACCATTGTAAATCAGAATCAATGACCGCTTGGACCTAAAAAGAAACGTACAAAAGACTGACGCATTACAAACTAACACACCTCACAACGTCCTATAAAATCTACACCAAAATAGATCATTGAAAGTGCTAGTATGAACACCTAGAGGGGGTGAATAGGTGTAAAAACAGATACTGCAAAATGCAGTGAAAACCTTTACTTTTAATCTGAGTCTAAATAATAATAGACTTTTGAAACTTAGTCTGAAGAACAACAGACTTTGAGTGAGTTCAGACTTTAGCAGTTAAATAGAACTACGAACAAAATAAAGGAGTTCAAGGAAGAGAATGAGAACAAAAGGTTTATAGTGGTTCGGCTTAGATCAAGCCTACGTCCACCTTTCCCACGTTAACAGCCTTTTAGTTGGATTCCACTATGCAATCAACAAGAGCTTACAATTTTGAGTGCAAACACTTAGTAGTAGATCACACTATCTCACTAAGTCACTCTTTTGGTATTTTTCTTATGATCACAAACGTTTAAGCTCACCAAAGACAAGTGTATGATCGAAGGTCGCTCGAACTTTGGAATTATAAATTCTACGCCCCATCTCTTACTTGCTCATCGGTTCTTGATTTCCTTAAATACTCCTCCACTTCAAAACTAGCCATTGGACAATATCTTGAGGATCGTCTTCCAATCTACCCATTGGACAGATCTGTATCTAGAAGATTTGGTAGCCGTTGAGTGACAAAAGTAGAATCCCAAATTAATTCTGATCGCCCATACAAATAGAATCTTGGTTTCCATAAGTAGAGCTTCTTCGTATAGAAAGTTTTTGTCTTCATGATCCATTTGTCAATAAATTAGATTTAGTCAATCAAATCAATCTTGATGTAGAATCCCAACCAGATCACTAGCCGTTATACATTTAGGGCTTGTGTTACGTTCTGTCAAATCTGGATGTAAAGTCTGATTGTAATAGACTTTACAATTTGAATCTGAGTACAATAGACTTTATAATCTGGGTCTAAACATATTCTGCTTTTGAATAGATTTAGTTTTAAGATCTGAACACAGTCTGAATAAGTTCAGCTTCAGCATAAAGTTTATCTTCTGGTTCTTCATTCACGTTCAATCTGGAATTTGTCAAAGTAGGCAAACTTCTGATGTAGAACAGACATTGACACTAAAGTCTAGCGGTCTTGAGACTTTGACACAAAATTCTGGAAATCTTCAAAATAGACTTTGAACAATATCCTTTACATATTCTATCATCTGCATAGTCTACTACTCAATAATTAAACACATTAGTAGCCTTTGATTTATTTTTTCATCTTCAAAACATCATAAGGGATTTCCCTAACAATCATAACAAAAGAATATCATCATTTAAGAGATCATCACTTATGGCTAAATGCCTATAACTCCTCAAATCGCTCAGATAAGAACTTAGCTAGCTTCCATTAAATCTAATGAGCCTCAAGTTCTCAACTTAAAGAATCATCACTTAAAATTTATCACTTCTTAAATCAAAGACTTAAATATTCACCTTGCCTCCAGGAAAACTACAATTGAAACTAACCATGTCTATTAGCTCCACAAAGTTGCTTAAAGTAAGATCATCACCTGCAATTCAAAAGTTCACAAACCGATCCCACCTATTCACCATAAGTAAATTTATGTCTCACATGACCATTCAAGTTTATGACTTCTAAAATCAATTCTTATTACACCAAATATCATCATGTAACACCTCAAGACTTTCAAGATAAATTCTCCTTATCAAAATTGCACCTCAAGAACCATAAGATCCATTTTTGGTATCAAAGATAATAACTCACCCATCTCTAATCAATGAGCACTTGCACCAAAAGAAACATATATCCAAGTATCTCCCAAAAAACTAACGCATTATACGATAGCACACGAGCTCACTATGACCCAACGAATCTATACCCAAAAATCATAACTTAAACTCTGATATCACAAGATATCACACCCCAAACCCTACGAGGATGGAGATGACATGGTTGTCCTTCCACTCGAAGGATGCAGCCTCAAACCATCAAAATTCAACTCCCAAAAGCCCACGTCGATAGCACTCTTGCTCTACTAGCTGCTAACCAAAGAACTTGAGAAGGTTGGGAAAGAGAGAGGTGACCAACCATAAGGTCAATGAGTTGTATATCTTCTAAACAAATCGAACAACTACTATGCATGTAAATAAAAACAATACCAAAAACTCATAATCCAAACTCAAGGTATAAAATATGTATCGAATCACATATGAGTTGTTTAATTTCAACAAGCTTTATGCAATTTAGAAAATAATCATTTAATCATCATAAACATCAATAGTCAAATTAATTGATCAATCTGAACAACTCACGTATCAATGGTCTATTCCGTTGATTAATCTCATCAAATCACACGTCGATGGTCCATTCCCTTGACCAATCTATGGCTCACTATCCTACCATAGTCATGACACAATGCCTAGTTGTCACGCCCCAATCCTCGAGCGTGTGCCCATCCCTCAGTGGTCGATTCAAATAGCGACGTCCCATGACGCATCGCCGACCCATTCATTGTAATACGCATGCGGAAGCAAATAATTAATCCCCAGACAACACAACGATGGGATAGAAAAATAGGACCACAAATTTTCGAAAACCAAACCACAACTTTGTACATACCAGACTAACTTATATACATTACTAGCCGATATTTACAAGGTCTACAAAAATGTCAATTCTCAAAATAAGATGTCCTATGACCAGCTAGTTCGACTCGTTCACTAATTCTTTAGTGTCCACAAGAGCCGGGCAAGATGGCGGGTTCTTCACTACGCTATCAAGAGGGTTAGCTGGATCCTCATCCAAAGCAGCATCAATTACCATGGCGAGAATATCAAAAGTCCTAAGGGGACCTAGCTTGACATCGTTGGAGCGTAATGGAATTGAATCGATTAGGTATCTCCTGATGTGGAACCTCTTTGACCCAGACAATGGTTACAACAAGCTCATAGACCCTAAAACTTCAGGAATCAGGGAAACTAGAAACCCGCTCGGTAACCCTCATGGGACGACCGTGACGCTTAGGGGGATTCGCCATCTAAAACCTGAAAATGTTATCCCACAACGGTATGAGATGATGTCTCAACAAGTTCACCCCCTAACTCCAACCAGGAAGGAAATACGCCCCAAGGGCCACCTAAGTACAAGCACAAGTCATCAACTTAGATTGAATCATCGATCAATCGACCCAATCGATTTCATGCCATCAAAACCATCTCTCGGTCAACTCATTCATTACTATTTATTCAGTTTGATCATATCAAGAACTGATATCCCTAAGTTGAAGATAGATAGTATAGCTCACCCAAAACTGATAATAAATATAGCTCGTCAGAAGCTGATAACAGAGTATATTGCTCACTCTAAGCTGACATATCAAGCCCGCAGGCTGATATAGTATACCATCCTCATCATCTAACAATTTCACCATTTTTATCATATCCGATAAAAATAATCATGTGTGAGTACACGGTCGGCCTTAACCAAAATATAATATTTTTCCTTTTTAAAATCCCACTAATTCCAATAGTCCACAAACACATTTTTGACGCCGTAAACCGACGCCCGGTATTTTCTAATTAAATACTGAAATTATTAAATTTTAGGATAAATTCCCAAAATTACAAATCACACTCAATTTGCACAATCGAGCACTCAATTAAATAAACCAATCATACCATTATGATCAGCATAAAATTCCGGTCACCGGTTATCCTGATCTAATTTCCGGAAAATAATAATTAATTAAGTAATTACGAAAATTAACTAATAAATACCAATAACTAGCAAAAATGCACACTTAGGCCGGCAAAGCCTAATTAAATACCGAAATAGGCCCAGAAAAATTCCGAACCTATATAAATAAATACTACGACCTATCTACTTGCTAATTGCACTACTCTAACCACCTAACATGTAATATCAAACGACTAAATCACTAATCTGTTCTAACTAACCACCTAATCCATACTTAACCTAAACTAATCAACCATAAAACATAATGAACTCCCTAAGTGGAGATTAGTGAGTAAACTCACTGGATTTGCGAGCTAGTGAATCCACGGTGACGGTGACGGTGACGCGACGGTGGCCAACAAATTCTGAAGCGGGAGCACCAAGCGGGGCCGAGACAGCCTAAAGGAAGCTCACGGTTGAGCTTGGCTTTTGCTTCTGTGCTGCTGGACTTGCTGCTTCGGTAGAGATGGAAGACGCAAAGGGTTGCTCGATGGACCGGTTTCGTTGGGGGCAAAAAGCTGGAATGGTGAATAGGCTGCTCGGCAGGGTTGCTGGGCTTGTGGGATGAGAGATCGCTGGGATGAAACTGCTGCTTGGGCTTTGGATGGGCTGGAGTGGGCGAATGACAAAGCAGTTTTGTGCGGAGGAGATGGGCCATGAGGGAGGGTCAACTTCGAGAGGTTTGCTAGGGAGTTTGACCAAGGAAGACAATAGATGGTGGAGCCGGAGGTGGTTCTTCGGTGGCTGCTGCGTGGATGGTGGGGCAGCAATCGTGCGGGGGAAATTGAAAGTGAAAAAGAAGTAGAAGGCTCGGTGGCTTGGTGTGTGAGACAAACAGGAGAGAGAGAGAGAGAGAGAATGAGTGAGCAATGAGTGTCGGCCAAGGGAAAGAAACATGCAAAAATAGAGAAAGGGGGGGAGAGAGAGAGAGAGAGAGAGAGTAACGTACGAGAAAGGGGGATAAGAATGGGCCCACATGGTCAAAGAAACAAAGCAAAGGAAGAGCATTGCACGGGATTGTCAGCTGGTGGGGAGGACGTACGAAAATAAGAAAAAGAAGGAGAGGGGCACGCGAAATGGAGGGACTGAAGGAGGAGGGGAAAATAGATAAAATATCTTATACTCACCAAGTCTTGGTCCCACAAGCTCACATGCATATCCCTAATGTCCCCTAAGCTTTTATGCACATAAAATTCCACAAACAACTCAAATTTGGTGCCAAATGTTGCAACCCCACGCTAGCCTCCGAATTCACAAATTGGACTTCCATTTCTATCCAATTCTCCAATTTAATATCCAATTTTATTATATTTTTGGAAAGAAGCCCACACAATGTTCACGATTTCCCATTGCTAAGTAGCTCACTTTTGAGGCCAAAGATCCATTCAATTTGACCAATCTGAATTTTCGTTTTTTTCCCGAATCGTCCGAATCGATTTTCCATAAAAATCCCGAACTCACCAAATCGGAAGATGAGTCGACGTTTTCAAAATTAATCATGACGTAACCGAACTTTCAATTTTTGAAATCGGATTCAAATTCACGGTTAATTTCTGGCACGATTTTAGCGTGACCTAACCTACCGAGTAGCTTTTAAAAAATTTTGGTGCAATTGACCTGTGGTCAATTTTCTTCGAGCCACAACGTACCTCTTTGACACATTGGCGACTCTTGGTGATCGTGAAAATCTCCAAGTTTCAAATACGGACATAAAAATCGACAAAAAAATCGATCTAATGTTGATCGACGAGAATTTTGCAATTAGGTGGAATCACCCACACTTTGATCACACATCTCAATCGAATCGACCTATCCCTGATCTCTGATCGATTTTGATAATGCCGTAATGACCCTTACAGATTAGCACAGTTGAACAGTCGATTTCTGGTCGAATTCTCAAATCTATTGCATTTATATTCCTTAACGACTTCACCTAATAGGCTAGTTATTTCGTGAGTGGCCAACCTAGAGAATAGCACTATAGGCACGTCGATGAAAAACCCAACTTAGCCAATCGAAAGCAGAACCTGAAAATCATGACGTCACATTGGTAATAAGGTAACCAAGATTCCCCCTTGGCAAAGTCTCTGCCTACAAAGCCGGTGGCTCGGCCTAAAAGGATATCCTAACCCCGATATGCATAACCCTTAACCCCTCACTAGGTTCATAGTCCTATTGAACATAAATATTCATCCTCCAATACTAGGAATCCAATCAAGAAATCAATTTCCTAAACTAAAAAAATAACTTTTTGCCATAACATAATCATCCATCATTTCTTAAGTCATTTATAAACATTTCCATAAGCTAGTTGCAAAGTAGTCACATGTATATATTACTTTACAATACTTTGCAAATACACTTTCTAAACATCCGCAAATAACCAAAGAGTAGTAAATATTCAATTCAGCTTTTATGCAATAACAATGCTTTTTCTTAATTCATATATATATATATATATATATATATATATATATATATATATATATATATAATTTGCAGCATTTTCAAAACATGAGTTTTACAAATTCATGAAGATATAGTACCACTCATCTCGACACTTACAATCAAATAATAATGATACTCATATCGTTAAACTCGCAGCCCTATCAAATAATCAAGAAATAATGTTAAAATCAAATAAAACTTTACATCAACTACGAAATGATTAAACTACACTTCAATGCTAACAAAATGACTCATATGTACTAACAAATCATATACCCAAAGCGATTATTCAAGCCGTTCGCAATGCATAGGTTGAGCACAATTTTGGTTATGTCATAACTTTCTCCTCTAAACCCCGTTCCAAACGTACTTATAGTCAATAGAAAGCTCTTCAAATAGATTACAAGAATCCCAACTTGACCATCCCAAAATCAAGCCGAAAAACAACAAAATAAGGACCCGAATATGCTGGACGCGTACTGTTCATCGCACGCAGGAAACTTCAAAATTTTGTTTTAGGCAAACCGTAAGCTTTAATCACGATTCGTAAAATCCTATGGCTCTACAACACCCTAAACTATCATTTCTATAAATTTATGTGGCTCAACAACTCAAAAATTGAACTTCGCCGCTCGATTTTTTCAAAATTTCGAATTTGAGCGCTAATCCTAGAAAATACTTCGATTGGACGAACAAGGGGCTTAAGTTCTTATTGGGCATTGCATTACAGAATCAAGTCGGCTCGGCGAGGTGTCCACAGCATGCATGCGTCAAACCCTTTTCCTCTTTTTCCTCCTCCTCCTCCTCCTCCTCCTCCTTTTCTTTCTTTCTTTCTTTCTCTGTCTTCTTTTCTCTCTCTTCCTGAACTAGTTTGGTCTCTCTTAAAAGAACTTAGCCCCACTCACTTCTTTTTCCATTTTATTTTGACTTTTCAAACTTCTCTTTTCTTTTTTTCTTTTTTGTGTGGGCCCCACCACTTCTCTTTTTGTTTGATTCAAAATCTCAAGTATTACACTAATCCCCAACACCACGGCATTCCAAAATGCAACAAAAGAAGTGTTACAAGGCAACAATGGATTGTGTGAAAATGTTGAAGGACTAGAGCCAAGTAAGCTGTCATGCCCCAATCCTCAAGCGCGTGCCCATCCCTCGGTGGTCAATTATATTGCGACGTCCCAGGACACATCGCCGACCCATTCATTTGAATGCATATGTGGAAGTGTATAAATAAATCCCCAAACAGCACAAAGATGTGATAGAAAAGCAGGACCATCATTACACAACCACAACACACCTTTATACATAGCTGACTAATTTATTTATAATACTAGTCTATAGACAAAAGTCTACAAAAGATTGGCTCTCAAACCAAGCTATCCAAAGACCAACTAGCCAGACATATTCGCCGATCCTTCTGTCTCCACAGGCTCCGGGGGCGTCGGGTCCTCCACCACACCATTAGGAGGGTCAGCTGCACTTTCACCTAAAGCGACATCAACTATTAGGGGTGTGCATGGTCCAGGCGGGTGATTCCTAACCTAGAACTGGGAAAATCGCCCACTAATGACCGGTTCCAAAAAATTGGAACCAGGATCCACCCATTTGTTGTATGGATCCACCCGGGAACCAGATTGCCGGTCCGGTCTGGTTCTCTGGTGGATCCATGGAACCGGTCTCACCAATAAAGAATGAGCAATGGAAGGGGCAATGTCAAAGAACCAAAAAGACGAGACATTGTAGTGGAAAGAGAAGGCTTTTGAGCTAGAATAAAGATGGGTACTTGGGAGGGTTCTGGTATTTGGATTTGGAGGGGCGGAGGTAGTGTTTTAGGGTTTCTTCGCTACTGTTTTATAGCTTCCTTTCGTGCCGTTTCACCGGGAAGCAACGTAGCTCCGCAACGTCGATGGAGGATGGCGAGCTAGGGAACCTCAAAGTTGAGATCTTTCGAGTTTTTGGGGAAGGAAGGGAGCGTCGAGAGCCATAGGCTCTCGGGACTTGGTAAGGTTTTCGGCGGTGGGTCGACTAACGAGCATGAAGCTGAAGCTGCAAATGGTGGTGATGGAGAGAGAGAGAGAGAGCAAATTCAATAGGGTTTGTTAATTAGTAATTTCAATTTTTTTTAATATTAAAAATTAATCGGTCTGGTCTGGTCTGGGTGGGCAAGTGGACGGATCTGCCTATGGAACCGGGAAAACCGAACCAGTACCCACCGGTTCCCATAAATTGGAACCGGGAACCGAACCGATTCCTTCAAGAACCACCAGTTTCGAGTGGTTCCGATCCGGTTCCGGGCGGTCCGGGCGGATCCCGATTCTTTTGCACACCCCTATCAACTATTACAATAGAAATTTCATAACCCCTGAGGGGACCCATCCTGAATCCATTGGGTCTGTAGTGAAACCACGCTCTAACTCGATGAGGTACCCTATGAGGTAGGTCCTCTTCGACCCAGATGGTGGTCACCACAAGTTCATAGACCCAGTGACTTCCGGGATCGGGGTAGCTAAGAACCCGCTCGATAACCCTCATGGGCTAGCCAAAATGTTCTGGAGGAACCGCCATCTAAGGATCTAAAAATGTTGAGCCCACGACGGGGTGAGGCAATGTCTCAGCAGGTTCACTCCCTAAACTCCAATTAGGAAGAAAATACGCCTAAAGGCAGTCTATGCACACACAAGACAGATGACTTACCTTGCCTCAGTTCATTCCTGCAAGTCAGTACGATTCATATACTCAACCAATCAATTCAATTCAAATCATCGATCCACCTAGTCAATCAACTCAATTCGACACAATCGATATGATTCATACCATCTATCAAATAATCGATTCGATTACTGCTCCCACAAGTTGAAGTATAGATGGTAATAGCTCTCACAAGTTGATATATATATATAGATGGTATATTGCACTAGCCAATATAGATAGATAGTAGCTCGCACAAGCTGATAAATGATCTTTGCTGACACAAGTTGATAAGGTATACTGCTCTCACAAGCTAACATATCAAGCCTACATAGGCTGATATAACATACTGCTCTCACAAGCTAACAATTCAATAATGCTCACCTAAGCTGATACACGATAAATCAATCTCGGCCAAGGACCTTGTGTTTTGCACACCGATTCCTCAATTAAAAAACGAACTTGGTATGTTTTCATTGTGTTGAAAATACCCGATAAAAATAATCGTGTGTGGGTACACGGTCAATCTAAGCCAAAATCCTATATTTCTTTTTTAAAATCCCACTATTTAATATAGTGCCTAAAAAAATTTTTGACGTTAAAAATCAACACCCTGGTATTTTCTAATTAAATACTGAAATTATACAATTTTGATATAAATACCAAAAATTACAATTTCCACTAAATTTGCACAAATTGGCACTCAATTAAATAAACCAAGCACACCATTGCAATCAGCATGAAATTCCGGTCACCGGCTATCCCGGTATAATTTTCAAAAAATAATAAATAATTAAATAAATACCAAAAATAATTAAATAAATGCAATTAATTACCAAAAATAGAAACTTAGGCTGGAAATGCCTAATTAAACACCGAAATAGATCCGGAAAATTTCCGAACCAATCCAAATAAATAGCATGATCTATCTAGTCCCTAATTAAGCTGTCCTATCTACCTAACATGCATAAATGAATAATTAAATCGCCAATCCATTTTAACTAACCACCTAAACCTTAATTAACCTAATATAAACACCCCTTAAACGTCATTAACTCCCTAAGCCAAGTTTAGCAAGTAAACTCACCTGTTTAGCAATCCAATGAGTCCACGGTGATGGCAACGCGGAGACGGGCAACAAACCTCTTGGCGGCGAAGCCAAGCAAGGCTCGGAAAAGGTCCGAAATGGACCTTGAAGCCCAAAGACCCTTGCTGGTCTTCGGCTTTGGTTGCTAGGCCTAGAGGGTGAACCGGGCGATGGGTTGAGCTGGAAATGGCTAGGACGGGCGGCGATGGCTGCAGCGGGTGACGGCGACGCTCGCGGTGGCCCGGATGGCAACGAGAGACGGCTCAAGCGGCTAGACGGAGGCTCGACGGTGGCCGGGATCGTGGGGACGATAAGACGGTGTGGGACAAGCGGGATGTGAATGGGCTAGCACGTGAGGCTCACGGGTGACGCGACGGCGACACGGCGGTCCTGGCGGCTCGACGGGCGTGCGACGGGCTAGGGGGAGCTTGGTTGGTTTCTCTGCAACTTTGGAGTTTCAAAAGGGACTGAAAATGGAGAAAGGTGGCTGGAAATGAAGAAGAAGGAGCTGCTGAAGGTGGAGAGTCCCTCTTTGGCTTCTAAAGCTTTCATTCTATCCATTTGGTCCTTGGCAGGCCCCACCAGCCATGGCTGTCATCCATGGCCCCTTGGCAGCCCACAATCTTCCCTTAGAAGCTAATCAAGTGGTCAAAATGTTCCCCCTCCCATGGCCTACGAATTTTGTAACATTTTCCCCCAAATAGAACCCAATTCCTCTCCAATTGAGTCTAATTCGATCCCCATAAATCCAACCAAAATGTCCTAGACTAAATTAACATTTTTCCTTACTAATTGAACCAACATGAATCCCAAAAACGCGATAAAAAACGGTCCTCGGATTTTTCCAGTTAAAAACGGCCCTATTTTGAATTTTCGCCAAGAATCTCGGTTTGTAGAAAAATATTCGGAGGATGAGGTAATCGTCCTAAAATAAATCGTGATATGACAGAGCTTTCAATTTATGAAATCGGATTCAAATTCGCTGTCAATTTTAATCTAGCGATTTTAGCGTGACCTAACCTATCGGGTAGCTTTTAGGAATTTTTAGTGCAATTGGCATGTGGTCGATTATTTTCGAGTCACATTGTACATCTTCGATATATTGGCGACTCTCGGTTGTCGTGAAAATCTCGAGGTTTCAAATGCGAGACACAAGGTACCAAAATAACAAAAAAATTGGTCTAGTGCTAATTGACGAGAATTTTGCAATTAGGTGGAATCATTCACACTTAATCATATGGCTCAGTTGAGTCAACCTATCTCTGATCTCTAGTCGATTTTTAACTGTGCCGTAATGATTCTTGCAAACTAACATGGTCGAGCAGTCGATTCTTGATCAAATTCTCAAGTCTATTGCGTTAAAATCCCTTAACGACTTCACCAGATAAACTAGTTATCTCATGAGTAATCAGCTCAGAGAATAGAACTATAGGCGCGTCAATGAAAAACTGATTCATTCAATTGAAAATAGAACTGGAAATTCATGATGTCATATAAGCGGTGTTGGATAGGGAAAGCTCTCCTGCGGGAGGCAAAGTGTTTCTTATTGTGTTTCCTCTATTAGGTGCAGTTCTTCTGTTTATTTTCCTTGGAATATTCTTCATTTTTTGTAGAAAGAAGCTCCATCGAATAGCGGAACTAGCACCCAAGACTACTAAAGTCTTTCCCCCATCAAAGTACGATGGAAAGATCTTATATGAAGACATCATAGAATCCACCGAGGCATTTGATGAGATTTATTGTATTGGAAGGGGAGGCTGTGGAAGTGTCTTCAAGGCCAAATTAAGATCAGGTATATAGTAGCTGTTAAGAAGATCAATCAAATGGTTGATAGTGGGCAAATTGATCAAAAGGAATTTTTGAATGAGATCGGGGCTTTGACAGAAATTTGACACCGCAATATTGTGAAACTTGAGGGCTATTGTTCACATCTATGACACTCTTTCTTAGTGTATGAGTACTTGGACAGAGGAAGCTTGTCTACGATCTTGAGCAATGAAGAAGAAGCTCAAGGGTTGGACCGGAACAAGAGGGTGAATATCATAAAAGGCGTGGCATATGTTCTTTCTTATATGCACCGTGATTGTAACCCTCCAATCATTCATCGAGATATTTCAAGTAACAACATTCTACTTGATTCCGAGTACAAGGCGCATGTTTCTGACTTCGGCACATCTAAGCTTCTTAAGCTGGATACATCAAACTCTCTAAACTCTTTATCATTATTAGTCCTTCTATATGTTTATTTGGGATTTATTTAGATGCAAAATCGACTTACATGCAGACGAGTTTCAATCATGGATCTTTTCAGAGTGCATTCAATCAGAGACTAATTGTCCCTAATCATGGCCATCCACCATAATTTTGGGTTTTGTGCAATTACTACAACCGTGTATCATGACAGAGAGGGCAATCAATTCGTCCTATTCGGAGTGCCATGTGCATGTTGCTGTGGCATGAGTCGTTAATAGAAGTTTAGTATCTTTTGGTCGTCCAAAATAGAGAAATCCGCACTTCGTCTTCATTAGAGCTTTGAACTTGAAGTGCTCAAATTAGGAAGACCACTGGTCATCGTTTCATATCAAGAGGAGATCATCCATTGTTTCAGAAAGACTACAAGTTCTGTTCTAGCGCTACCTCATATTTCAAGAGCATGAAGGTAGACGATATCCAGCCCTCTAAAATCGTGGAGGTTTTAAATCATGATGGGCTGTTTTTACTAGGCCTGCTCCATTGTCAAATACAAGTAGAACTCATTGGGGTTTTAGCTCATCATCAAGCATCTTTTCTATTCTTCATGTTGGGATAAAATACGCGGAAATGATAGGATCTTGCAATTTTCGTTAATGCAAAATCACCAGAGAAATAAACGAAAAAAATAAGGACACCAAAAATTTACGTGGTTCGGTCCGAGTATCGGTACCTACGTCCACTGGAAAGCCGGTAGCAAATAATTCACTATAATCGGAGAATCAGAGTTTACAATCATTCACATGCTTGAGTGTTTCCCACACCTAGATTTAATCTCAAACCCAAAGTGTTTATAAATAAACAACTCATTTAGACATAGACTCACGGTAAAAAATTATCGCGCGTTCAAGCTCAAAACAAAACGCTCTACGTACGCCAAAATCAAGAACTCCGGCGTTCGTCTTTGGTCCACGTACGTAAATCTTCACTTTCCTTTGGAAAGCTTCATGTGGCTTCAAGGAAAACTTGCGGCTCTTCTCAAGCAGCATGTACGTGCGGTTCCTCTCTTTCTCTGCTTTCGTAGGGTTTTTTTTTTTTTTTTTTAAACCGCTTCACGCACGCCTGAAGAAGAAAAACATGTGCCCAAAGGTCAAATAATTGACCTAGGCCCACCAGCTCTCCTTTTTTTCCGGCTCCACGTGCAGACTCCACCCTTTAATTTCCATAGCGAAAAGGAAACTCCGGCGTGGAATATATGTGTGTGCCCAAAGCCAAACATTTGACTTTGGGCCCCACATAACTAACCTTATTCGGCCTTCTTGCAACGAAAAAGAAAACTTTGCTGCCCTTTTTTTTTAATATCCTATTTTATTTCCTCTTTTGTAAATCTTCAAGAGTCTAACGAATCGCGTTTTGCAAACACTCAAACTCGAGCATAATTTAACACTTCAGAATAGAGAACTTAGATCTTGCGCAAAACATGCCAGAACAACGTCTCCTTATGAACTTCATATGGAAAACAATAGACTTAGCCTCTGAGAGCTTTGAGAATTTGAAAAAAAGGATACCATAGTAGACCAATGTTTGACCCGGCCCTCGATCACTCTTACGTAAAACCCAACATCATAAAATCAAAATTTCAAAAAACTTCGTGAATGAATAGTATAGATAGAAAACAATGAAGGGACAGCTATTTGAAGCAAGGCGTAGCAAGACAATGAGTTCTGTGCACCTAACCTTCTCACGTAGTTGTGTCAATTCATCTCAATTCTTGGTTGTATTGCTTAGAAGAAAGGCAAGAGGAAATATACAATGTCAAGAAGGAACCAGCCGGTGGGAATTGACAACATTTTTATTATGCCAAACGACATATACCAATATGCGTTCCACGAGTTAATGCTTGCTAATGCATTTCCATTGTCAAATAGGAAAATCACAGGAAAATAAGATTGAGGAATCCTCGTGAACCTAAGAAAAAACGACTTCCAGACCAAAAGAGAGAAATGGCCATGTATTCACAAGGCTTCAAGATAGTTATAATGCTTCTAGCATCCCTAGCCATTTTCAGTCTGAGTCATTCCAACAAGTGCACTTCCTACTTGACGATGGGCTGGGTCCGCCTCATGGGGCCCAGCACATTTTTAAACAAAAAATAAAATAAAATAAGAATTAGGGTCGAATGTTTTTTATAGTGAAAAGAGAGAAATGAGTGTTCAAACAAAAGAGAAATAAAAGAGGGAGAGAGTCCAAGGTTCGAAGGAGAAGAGGCAGTTCAAATTTAGAATCAGCTGAAATTTTAATATATTGATCGTGAGATGAAGATCATCATTGAGATCCTTTTCTGATTTGTCTTTCAATTTCTCTGGTAATAGTTAGAGTCTTCTTGCTTCTTTTGTTAATCCACTAATGATATATTGTTATATCGTTGATATGTTCATTCTCTAGCTATGTGACTAGAGATGACTATTATATATTCTATTATTCTTGGTGACTAGTGAAAGTTTTGAACGATTTATAGTATTTTCCACATTAAGCACATAAAAATTTTATATTGTTTTTGTACTTTGTCCTTAAATTTTTATATTAGTTGATTGAGTTGAGAAAATATTCATACTGGACAAGTTTTAAGTTCTTAGTGAATATTTGCTCTTCCATCAATTGATATAAATAATCTTTTAGATTTCTCGGGTATTATTCCTAGTAAAGGATCATGTCAAGTATGAATGGATAGAAAATGGATCCAATTCACATTGACCAATATAACACGTACCGACCCGTAATTTTGTAATACAATTTTGGTAGCTCACACTCGATCTCCCTTGGACCCTATCATACCCAACTCAACCCAAGCTCCAATTTTTAGCAATTTTCCACTTCAAATATGTCGTTAGATTTTTTATTTTATTTTTTAACCATGCTCTCGGGGGCCATTTGCCTAGATCATCAGCTGTCGTTTCTGCAATAACGGGGTCGACTGCGTCAAGATTTTGCTTCATAAACGCCAAGTGAGAAAACTTTCCTTTTGAACTTTAAAATCAAAATTTTGTGCAGCACAAATTAGGGTCTGATCTTGTGGAAAATTGAGTGTTCCCAAACCACACGCGATGCCTTCACTGACTTTGCCTCACTTTCCTCGAAGACTTCTCAGTCAAAGTCAAAGTCTCCGAATTCATATAATGGGTGGGCTCAATTCCGAAAAGAGGACTGACCAAGTCAAAAATGTCACTACGAAGACTACAAAAGTAACAAATTCCAGAGTCTTCAAAGAACCAAAAATTCGTCTTAGTCGGCTGTTAGATGGCTACCCCTGGTCCCTACAGGGTACAAAACAAATAAACGTACCTCTTCTTAGTCTCCACTGGTTAGTCGCCGTTTTATTGCATACCCATTACCATGGAAAATGATAGGAAGGTGAGTTTTCACGGCCTATTTAAGCATCGCTTGTTGCCTCTGGGAAAAACAAACCCACTTACCAGAACCAAAACAGGAGAAGGAGAAGAAGAATCCATGGATCCTACACCAGAATTCAAAAGTGTCATGAGCCTTGTGGCTGCCCTTGCCCTTTTCACTACCTTTACCATTCCTCTTCCTGCTCAAGCTTCTCCTGTAGAAGCCCAAGCCCTCCTCAAGTGGAAGTCCAATCTTGGCAACCATTCAGATTCTTCCCTCTCTTCGTGGACTCCCTCTCCTCATAACGCCACCGGTTCCAACTCAACCGTGAGTCCATGTACTTGGTATGGTATCTCCTGCAATCAGGCGGAGAGTGTGATCAGGATTAATCTCACTAGCGCCTATGTTGAAGGTACGCTTGACGAATTCCCATTCTCATCTTTGTCTCATCTCATGTACATGGACTTGAGTATAAATAGTCTCTCTGGCCATATTCCCCCTCAAATCGGTTTATTGAGCAATCTCACCTATCTCGACCTCTCTATCAATCGATTCATGGGGAAAATACCGCCGGAGATCAGCCATCTAACTAGACTAACAATCCTGCACCTGGTTTCCAATGAGTTAAATGGCTCCATTCCCCAAGAAATCGGGCAATTGCATTTGCTCACTGAGGTCGCGCTGTATTCGAATCAGTTGAATGGACCCATACCTTCCTCATTAGGTAATTTGAGCAAATTGGCTACATTGTATGTCTACAACAACTCCCTTTCCGGTTATATTCCTCCTGAAATGGGAAGTATGACAAATCTGGAAGTGCTCCACATGGACACCAACCTCCTCACAGGACCGATTCCTTCCACTTTGGGGAACTTAACCAAATTGATAGAGCTACACCTATTTGCTAATGAGCTTCTTTTGGTTCCATCCCACTGGAGCTAGGAAAATCGAATCTTCTTAGCGAGTTGTGCCTTAATGATAATAATCTTATCGGTTCAATCCCACCAACATTAGGAAATTTGACAGAACTCGCCCTTCTTTATCTCTATGGTAACCAGCTTTCGGGGGCAAATTCCTGATGAGATAGGTAATCTCCACGCTATGCTTGACTTAGAGTTGAGTACAAACCAGCTCACTGGTCCAATTCCTTCTTCTCTGGGTAACTTGACCAACCTGGGATCTTTGTTCCTCCGCCAAAATCACCTTTCTAGTTCAATTCCTGAATCCTTAGGTGATCTAGTGAACTTGACGGTGCTGCAATTGGATACCAACCAATTAAACGGCTCCTTACCAGAAAACTTATGCCGAGGTGGGTTGCTCCAAAACCTTACAGTGAGTCACAATAACTTAACTGGTTCTATCCCTAAAAGCTTGAGAAATTGCACAAGCCTAGTCAGAGTACGCCTAGAGGAAAACCAGCTCACTGGAAACATATCAAAGACCTTTGGTGTCTACCCCAAATTGGACTTTATCGACATGAGTTTCAACAAGTTCTTTGGAGAAATCTCAACAAACTGGGGAAGTTGCACACGCTTAACTAATCTAAGAATTGCTGGAAATAACATCACTGGTAGCTTGCCTCCTGAGATTGGGAATGCGACTCGATTTGGTGAAATTGATCTTTCTTTCAATGGTTTACTTGGTGAGGTCCCAAAAGAATTTGGAAAATTGACTTCTTTGGTGAATTTAAATCTAAGCAAAAACCGACTTTCTGGCCAAATAAGTCCCGAGATTGTATCATTACCTGGTCTTCAAAAATTGGATTTGTCCAACAATAGATTAAGCATGTCTATCCCGCAGGCTATAGGGTTTTCTTCAAACTTGGTCTTCTTGAATCTAAGTAACAACCAGTTGAGCCAAGATATTCCGAGGCAATTAGGGATGTTGATTCACCTATCCGAGCTAGACTTGAGTCATAACTTGTTAAGTGGTGGGATCCCAGTTGAATTCAACAAGCTTCAAAGCTTAGTGAAACTTGACCTTTCACACAATAATCTTTCTGGCCTCATATACGAGACTTTCAAGGATATGCGAGGTTTGATGGAGGTGGACATCTCTTATAACAAGTTTGAGGGTCCCATCCCCAACACCACGTCATTCCAAAATGCAACAAAAGAAGCGTTTCAAGGCAATAATGGATTGTGTGGAAATGTTGAAGGACTTGAGCCCTGTGACCAAGCATTGGTGGATAGGGAAAGCTCTCCGGTGGGAGGTAGAGTGTTTCTTATTGTGTTCCCTCTGCTAGGAGCGGTTCTTTTGTTTATTTTCTTTGGAATATTCTTCATTTTCCGTAGAAAAAAGCTCCATCCAAGAGTGGAACTAGCACCCAAGACAATTGAAGTCTTTTCTCTATCAAAGTACGATGGAATGATTTCATATAAAGACATCATGGAAGCCACCGGGGCTTTTAATGAGATTTTCTATATTGGAAGGGGAGGCTATGGAAGTGTCTTCAAGGCCAAATTAAGATCTGGTGATATAGTAGCTGTAAAGAAGCTCCATCAAACGGCTGATAGTGGGCAAACAGATCAAAAGGAATTTTTGAATGAGATTAGGGCATTGACGGAAATTCAACACTGCAATATTGTGAAACTTGTGGGCTTTTGTTCGCATCCACAACACTCATTCTTGGTGTATGAGTACTTTGACAGAGGAAGCTTGTCTACAATCTTGAGCAATGAAGAAGAAGCTAAAGAGTTGGACTGGAACAAGAGGGTGAATATAGTAAAAGGCGTGGCTCATGCTTTATCTTATATGCACCATGATTGTATTCTCCAATCGTTCATCGAGATATTTCGAGTAACAACATTTTGCTTGATTCGGAGTACGAGGCACACGTTTCTGAATTTGGCACAGCTAAGCTTCTTAAGCTGGACACATCAAACTGGAGCGCAGTCGTTGGCACATATGGTTACGTAGCTCCAGGTTAATTTCTAAAATCAACTCATGATCCGATGGTTTAGCTAAAGTAATGCCTTTGTACTAACATATATAAATATATATATATATATATATATATATATATATATATATATATATATATCTCCTTTGTGCAGAGCTTGCTTACACAATGAAGGTGACGGAGAAATGCGACGTGTATAGCTTTGGAATAGTGGCCATCGAGGTGATCAAAGGAAGACATCCAGGTGATAGCCTTTCATCTTTATTAGCTCTGGTCGACATGGAGATCTCGGTAGTTTTAAAGAATATATTGGATTCACGCCTGCCAACGCCCACGCCAGGCATTGAGGATGAACTTCTGACCATCCTAAAGTTTGCAGTCGCTTGCATATCTGCTAATCCCCAACTCAGGCCGTCGATGGAAATGATTTCTGATGCGCTATCTGCTCGTTCAACCCTTTTCGATGGAGTTAAAAAATCACAGAAGCCCACAGATCCTGTGAGAGATGCAACAAATTCAAGCCGTGAACTGGATCAATTTGTAGAAGATATCGTCTGATAAACGATTTTACTCCGTCAACCACATGCAGGAAGGTCTGGTCTCTAACGAAAAACACGTTTAAACTAATAAATTAAGTTTCGAGCTTTTTTCTAATTTATTGTTTCGCTCACTATTTTGTGAACTTGATTTGCATTTAGGAGAAATATTTTGACCGGAAACAGAGTTACGTGTTTAGCGCGCACCAGCATGAGGATGAGGACTACGTGTCCTTCATGCCCAAGTAAGCATAGAACTGCCTTTTCTTTTGGAAGGAGCAAAACCTGAAGTTACTAGCATCTAGTTTCATTTGTAGAGAGAACAGCTGAACTCGAGACATTTCAAACTGTTTATGTATCTAGTATTATTCAGACTAGTGTCGTCGCAGCAAATGCTATATATCCATGTCTAGTTAGAGTTAGAAAATATGGCTTTCGAGTCAGTGTAAAGTTGCTTATGTATCCAGTGTTATCATCTCGAGAGCAAAATAGTCGCAGTGGAATATTTATATTAAGTCTCTGAAATCTTGTCCTTTGTTACTCCTTTTATAAGGTTCATTGTGGATTTGTGTTGATATAAAATCCTCCGACAAGCAGAAAGAGTTTCAATCATGCATCTTTTCAGAGTTCGTTCAATCAGAAACTAAATGTTCTAATGGCGGCTATCAACCGTGTTTATTAAATGTTATTAAGCTGTGTGAGATAATATTTCAACACACCCTCTTGCGTAAACACACTTATGGAGAAGAAATAGCACTGGTTCCAATATCATGTAAAAGTGCTTAAACTAGGAAGATCATTGATCATCATTTTATCTCTAGTTGAGATTCTATAGTACAATGCTTTGTCTCATAAGGATTGCAAGTTTTATTGTGTTACTACCTTATACTTCAAGAGCGTGAAGGCAAAGTAGTTTAAAGGTAGTCATAATGCTTCTAGCTCCCCAAGTTACTACCTTATACTTCTAGAGCGTGAAAATGGACTAGCACGATTTAAATCTCTCAAGTTACTGGCATCTAGTTTCAAGATAGTCATAATGCTTCTAGCTCCCCAGCCATTTTCACGGTCTTAGGTCACTCCACCAAGTGCACTTCTTAATTGATAATGAACCTAGAGGTTCCATCCAACCAGAGTTAGGGAATTTGAAATTTCTTCAATGGTAGAGCCTTTACAATAATAATCTCATGACCTTGCCATTTTTAGGCAACTTGGCAGAACTTACCCTTTGGTTTCTCTCTCGGGTAACCAGCTTTTTCCAAATGAGATGGAAAACCTCTAGGCTTGACTAAGAGTGGAGCGACAATTAGCTGTCCAGTTCCTTCTTCTTTCGGCAATGTGATAGACCAGAAATATGTATTCCTCTACTAGACAGCTAGGGCTATGACATTAACTCCTCGAACAAGAACTAACTTGCCAGAGGAGAAAAACAACAGGGAAACGCTTACCAATCATATGCAAAAGGCGTATTCCAGCTTTGATTTAATGTTTTCCGACCAACCGCCGAGATTCCCCCTCCCCTTTTTTTCATTTTTTTCTCGGCTCCTCAAGGCTCTGCTTTCTCCTTTCTCTTCTATGTAAGAATGCAACAGCAAGAAGAGGGAGAAGGTTCTTGAAGCTAATTTGGGCTGAAGAAGTATACTGGGCTGGGCCTCTCTTGTTTATTTGAAATTCTCTTTCCTTAAGCTCATATTTTATAATAACGTTACTGAATGTTCTTATTTCAAAGTATTATTGACAAAACTCGTAATTGTCTTGAAATGCCAATTTTAGATACTTGACCGAACCTTACGACTCGATTAGATCCGAGTAATTTCAAGATCTCAATTCGCAATAGGTATCTTCATTTAACAAGTATGGTAAGGGTACATCTTGACAAAAGAAAGAAAAAAATGAAAAAAAGTCACCAAAAACCCCAAAATATATACCCACCATAATATGTTTACTCTAAACTTTTTTGCAACACCAAAAAATCTCAAACTTGTAATTTAAGTATTGATTACAGTTCTCTCTACCCTTGTAGGATTGGTAGTCTCTTAAGTATATCTTGTGTTTTTCCAATAATATTGATGATTGTACTGACTTTTAGATTGTTGGATGAGGTTCGATCCAATTGCAAATGAGTTTGACTCAAATTGACCCATTTAACTTATACAATTCCATCTTTACATAATACAATTTTAACAATCTACACACAACTCCACTGAACTTAACTCATACTTAATACAATTAGGTTTCAATTCTCAGTAAATTTTTCCCTTGGTTATGGAAAATAGCATATTGAAAGAAATAACCAATTAAAAAAAAGTCCATCACTTTCTTGCGGCCATTAGTTTTTTCAATCAAATTAAGGCAATGGTACTCACTATTTTGATTTATTACAAAAATAGTAAATGCAATAAACTAAAGAAAAATTAATCGCTTTGCTTATAAATAAAGGAAAATTAGTTCTTATTATGTGTAGATTCTATGATGTGTCAAGGATATGGTCCAGCATAATGGAAACGAAAAGATGTGAACTTAGAGTACATCAAAGGCTACGCATAGAGATGGTAGCGAATAAGATCCTATGATAAAGTTCGTGGCCAATATCTAGAGATGTGTTTTGTGGCCATGGTATGCAAAAATCTCTATGGCAAGACCAAACCTTGCGTAATCTTGTCAAGGCCGATGTACTGAATATTGTAATTTCCCTAAATGTTCACAATTTGATGAATTTGTGTTTTCATCATTAATGCCTATGAATCTTTGTTTGATCTTTATGCATCTTAATGCTTAGTGTATTACTTTAAGTTGAGAAGTATGTCGGACGAGATATAAGATTAGCCCACTCACACGGTAATCGCCTATTTACTTGTGTGATAAATAGAGATGAGACCTTTTAAAGCTTATTATATAGGTGATAATCAGAGCTCAAGCTTAAAACACGTATGCCGCCTTAACTAGGTGTTAAGATGAGGATATAATACTTACTATGTCCGAAAGTAAAATACCCCCACATGCTTTACTTTATCTCGTCTAAGATGCCGGATGTGAGTTCCGATGAATTTTGTGAATGAGTAGATACGTGAACTTAAGTTAGACATTGGGTATATCTGAACTATCATCTGTATGGTATAAAAAGGTGTAGACATACGCTTCATGGGAAAGGAGTTAATACCGTAATACGTATTTTATACTACGTATGCATGAGACGACTAATAAGAGTGGCAAAGTTTGATCTCAACTTTTATGTCGTGTGAGACTCTTGAGGAAGAGAGTTCCTCAATTTCTTAGTCCCCTCATGACTCTTACTTATTCTCAAGATTTCTATTTAGTGTTTGCTATCTTAGGATGTTGCCAATGGTCATGAGTGATTCGATCTAATGGGGCATTTCTAGAAAAGCAAGCTGGACTGAAATTGAGAGTTTGAAGGAAAGAGGAAGATCGATTTTGGAGAATCACATTGTAATTTTGTATTCACGGTTAACCAATTATGATTGTCTTTGTGATAATCATAATTGTGAATACAATATATATATCATTGTTTAAAAGAGATCAAGAGAGATATAAATGTAATCAATCGATCTAGTGTACGCATACTAAATCTACTCAGGATGTGATGCCCATTATGAGCTGCTATATATTCCTACGAGATGTATGGCAACGAGCTCAAAGTATGCTGGTCGCACGGATTATTCACCGGTATGAATGTTGAAGAGAGGAAAAGATGATTATGTTCGGGCCACCATGTTAAGTGAGAGTCTATGATGGATTTTTCTCTGATGGGGATGAGTAGGGCCTGTCCGCCCATGTTGGTTTTGGACCACCATGTGCGAGTGGGAGATGATGGATTTATGAGGTGGGCCCAAAAAGGCCCGGCCCACGGGAATAGGGCCCGTGGATGGGGGAAGGTATAAAAGGGAGGAGAGAGAGAGAGAGAAGATACCCTTTGGCACATTCCAACGTGACGTTCTCTCCCACTCTCCTCCAAAAGAAGAAAACGCTTAAGGCGTCCCGTCTTCCCTTCAAGGCAAATTGGCATCATCGGATCAGAATTTTTTCCTCTATCTTCGACATTGGTGTTTAATCTCGTGGCTAACAAGGTACGCTCGACCGTGGTGTGCTTTACAATCGGTGATATGTGTTATTCCTGGGCTTCGTCTTCCGCATTGATTTAGGGTTCGATTAAGTGTCGAATCCGGTTTTCGGGATCCGTCATTCCCAACAATGGATATGTTGGCTACTCTACATGTGGATAATTGAAGTGGGTTCTTTGCTTGTTGAGCTAGTGAATTGGACTACAACGCCACGAAATTGGCATTTTCAGGGGATTTGTGTTGCTTTAGAGATGGGTTTGCGCAGTTTTGGAGATGAGTTTGCCTTTCTTTGTGGTCACAGTCGGCAAAAAAATTATTTTCTCTTTAACCTAACCGTTGTTAATCTAGGATAGGTAGTTTTAGGAGTTCCGTGGTGTGTTTGTATAATGCTTAAACTTGCGAAGTTTATGCATTTGTCATGTATGTGAGTTTCCTTTTTGAATGGTGTGAGATTAAGCGGAGATATTTCACCCAAAGAAAAACCTCTAAGATGCTTCCTTAGAGGTGAATACGGAAATTGTAGAGAAAGGTCCAAGAGGAAGAAAATACTTTATTTCTTAAGTAAATGTTTCCTTTTCTTAGGCGAGCATTTGTTGTTAGTAATGGATTCAAATAGGGTCAGCATAATTTCAGGGTGGTCAAGTAAGGCTCCTTCAGCCTTGCTTTTATCGAGTGTGAAATTAAGCTTTTAAATGTCTTTCTTTATCAAATGTTTCTACTATGGGCTGGTGTATATTATCATTGTAATTGTTTTATGTGCAAGACAATGGAAAGACATTTATAATAGACGTGGTGGCACTATCCTATTTGTATTAATTGGATCGATGCCAATAAACTGTTGAAACATTAACCTATAAGCCTTCTTTCTAATTTGATTCCATGGAGCTCACTTATAGATATTTGGATCCTTGACGAAAACACAAAAAATGTATATATTCGCTGGGACGAAGTTGTGACCAAAGGGTATTCTAGCATCTGCATAGATGTATGGTACATTAGCCATGCAATCCATTGCTCATCCATGATTTCCTACTTTTTTGATGCTTGACAGAATGAGAAAATTTGAAAATAAAATAAAATAGCCATTACTGCACCTTGTAGTGGGTTCACTACTAGTTATTATGAGCAAATAGCTGGGGCATTGATGTAAAGGAATGTTTCTTTTGCTTGCATTATATGGTTGTTTGTACAATCTTATATGAGGATGATTCTCTTTTAATTTTCTTTGTGCATTTTGTTTGATTAATAGTCATAGAATATTATATCGATGTGATATTGACATCAAAGTCTTTGTGCTTGAACTGGTACTTTGATACGGCTCATTTGATGTTAGACTAGTTAAGGTTAAATGGCTTCTTAAAAAGAGGTTTATATGGCAAAGTAGACTAAGTTTTTGACCAATGAGCTTGTAAGTTTGTTGGTAACAAAGGTAAAAAAGGGAAATTGCACCACCTCTACCTGCAACAAAACAAGTATACCAAATTCAAAAAATAGATGGGACTTCATTTTTAGTATAGTTCAATTGAAGAACATGGTCAACAAAATGAAGAGAGAGTATACTAGTTTCGAAGCTATTGTCACAATCTAGATTTGGATGATATAATATAAACAATATGATTGTTGTGGAAGATCAAAGTATGTGGGAGTCTCACATCAAGGTATCAATTTACTTGGGTCATTTTGTTGTTATTGTAGATGTAAGCTTTGATTATGTTGCTAACATATGTCATTATTGTAAAATTCCAGGATAATAGTGAATGGCCTAAATTCAGGAAGGATGGTTTCCTCAATATTCTAATTTGTGTATCGTGTTTGGTGATACATATGCTACTTTGGAGAGTATGCAACAAGAAATGCAAAAGAAGTGATAGTGTCCATGGAGAGAGATGATAATGGTGGTAACAATGGTGATAGTGGTGATGGTGGTTATGTTCATGCAATAATTGATTCGGAGGAATTTGATGAACATCATATTGATGAGGAAGTCTTTACACCTAATATGACTACTACCTCAGATCATACAAAGCACAAGTAAGATAGGACTCCAAATTCTAGGAAGAGGAGAAAGACTAACACATATGATGTTAGTGGCACTTGCAAAACCATTTAATAAATGATTAAATTCAGGATCGGTCAATCCACAAGTGGCTCTGTGATCTTAGATGCCCTATTACCTATAGACCCCTACTCCATAGGAGCCATGGTTACTGTCCTAAATGGCATGCCTGATTTGGAGCAGAATCTTTACAACAAAGCTGTGAACCAATCATGCCTTAATGCCACTTGGAAAGAGGCTTGCATCATATTGGTACTTGAAAGGAGACGTGGACTTCTTGAATTTCTTTAAGTAGATATTAAGCAGTATGCTATGGATTTATATATTTGGTTTAATTTCACTCTATGACTTATGTATTTGAAATACTTTGGCGTTTTTATGATGCATTTACGAAAAAATTTATGGCTATTGTTGATTATTATTAGATTCCTACCTATATATTGTGTTTATCTTCTTATTTCATGTGATAGCATAAGTAATATGGAGGGGGATGAAAGTAGCATGTATAGTGATCAAGTAGTAACAAGTGAATCGATTAAACTAGATTTTGATGATTTTGATATTGATATACCGATAACATGGTTGTACATTATTGTAGTGGATATGTCTATGCACATGAGAAAACTTATTAGGGATAGCATATTGTTAGGATCCGAATGGATGAGGGAGGTTCTTCATGGACATACATATAGAATATATGAAACTTTTAGAATTGAGAGACATGTTTTCCTTAACCTTTGTGACTTGATTGTGACTTGATGAAGACAAAAGGTTGATTGGAAGATAGTCGATATATACAGATAGATGAACAAATTATGATCTTTTTATTTATGATTTGTCACAAGAACTCGAATAGAAATTTATGCGAGAGATTCCAATGTTCAGGACACTTATTAGCAAGTCATTTACTATAGTGTTAAAAGCAGTTCTCATATTTGTAAAAGAGATTATCATACCACATTCATTTGATGTTATCCTAAATGAGATTCTTATGGATCCCAATCATAAATTTTACTTCAAGGTAGGATTTTCATACATTCATTTACAACATCAGTTTCATTTTGTTGCTAATATTGTACAATACTAGTCTTTGCTAAAACAATACTGCATGGGCGCTATTGATAATACTCATGTTCATGCTTCTATACCTATGTCGAAAGCAAATCTCATTTAGAGGCAGAAAAGGAGTTACCACTTGGAATGGAATGTGTGTATGTTTGTTTGATATGAAATTTACTTTTGTGTATGCTAGTTGGGAAAGGATCTGCCAACAATTGTCAGGTGCTATAAGCAGCACTCGAGACTCCTTTCTTGGAATTTCATCGACCACTATCAAATACTTACTTGTTTTGTAAGAAGTAATTTTCTTTAAAATTGTATTGCATTTACAAATCACAACTAATATATGAATACCTTGTTATAGGCAAATATTATATTGTAGATTTTGGTTATGCATCAACTCCAAGATTCTTAACTTATTTTAAAAGTGAATTGTATCCTCTAAATGATTATAGGGGTAAAGCAAGACGACCAAGAATAGCAAGAGAGTTGTTCAATTATAGACATTCTTCACTGATGAATGTCATTGAGAGATCATTTCCAGCATTAAAAAATCACTTCTTTATTTTGAGACATATGCATGTATTTGCAATTTGAAAGCAAACACATACTGTAATTGCATGTTGTCTATTACATAATTACATCCATAATCAAGATAAGAGGAATAAAAACATTTCCTTATATGAAGATCCAGAGTACCCATTTAGACCTACACAATATGAGGTTATAGGTGATACACTGATCGAAGAGGAAACTAAGGTGAACACGCTTAGAAAAAAATATTGTCAATAAAATGGCAAGGGATCATAAAATGCCGAATATTCCATAAAATCATGTTTTCAACTTTTGTAATGTATTCCTATTATGTTGTATTTAGAGATTTCCTATCTTTGCTTTTGTAATGTGATGTTGTATTTGAGGATTTCCCTTATATGTAATGGTCCTTTATGACAAGCTCCACCACACTTCGTAAATTTCGCTGATTTTGTAAACTTTGCCACAAATTGCTCGATACCCTTCTTTCTGTTTCTTTCTAAAACAACTACACACGGACTAGAATGAACATGCATTGAGCATGTGTGCATTGGATGCATATCGTAGACCGTGGTGGCGATCGACGTGACACACTAGCATGAAGGGGATTGGAATATTTACATGAAAAGGTTCAGCTTTCTATAATCCATAGGGATTTTAGGTCTACCAATGTGCTTATTTATTCATAATTCAAAGCCAAAATTCAAGCACTTGACATGGTTGCTCGCCTTCATTCTACCGAGTTTGGGAACCTTCGGCTATCATGCTCAAGAGTAATGCATCTAGATCTCTTTTTCTATTGTATGGAGACTATTAATGAGTATATTATTTGACCGTAATTGCCTATTGGGTGGATTTGTCTGAAAATTTAGAAAATTCGATATAACAACTCTTACAGTGTATTTAGGTTCCTAAGCATATGAAATTTGTGAGAATGGACATCTCACTTGCTCTAAAAGAAAATTTCAGTTTTAATAAATAGAAATTTTATACTGTTATGAAACGAATTTCTATATTAGAAATACAAATTTTGTGTCGTTACCAAATTCCTTTTTGCTCAGAAACTCATCTAAAAATATAAATAGAAAAATTTATTTCTGTTTAAATCAATTTCTGGTCAAAATCGTTGTCATTCACGCCCTAGCTTCACCGTAGCTCTATGGTGCAAAGTATTTCCCCACCTTTTAGCAAATAATCGGGATAAGTACACTATCACGCTGCAAAAGCCGTGTACGGCTTTGGTGCCAAAATTTATTTTGATCACTTATGCCAAAAATTTTGAAAACGATCATTTCGGTGCTAACGTCAAGGCTGGAAATCAGATGTGGTAGTTTTTTTTTTAATTAATTTTTGAAGTCAACGTGGATTGTTGGAGAGTACAATCAATATACAAGCAACAAAATGGCGCCGTTTATCATCTTTTCCCCAAGTAAGAATCCTAAATCCCTAATTTGAGTGCATACTTTAATTTTCTCCCAAAATTGTTAGCTCGCTATTGTAGATGGAGGGCAGAAGTTTCAGCAATGGCTCACACTCATGCGAAAAAAAAGCGAATTAGATGGTGAGTGTTTTTGTTATTGTGGGTCACCAAGTCCGAGAAGAACATCTTGGACTCCGGTTGAATCTCGGGAGAATATTCCATGGGTGCGGCAGATATAGAGAAGACTCGAAGTGCAAATATTTCAAATGGGTTGATTGAAAATTCTCTAATCGAGTGATAAAGGTAATCTTGGAGTTACTTGAAGGCCGACATCAACCTCCACCTACATTAATGGACGAGTTGGAAGATGTTGACTCAATGCAAGCTCAAATGAAGGATTTAACATCTTTGGTCGATAATTTGAAGATAGAGGTTTCAAGGTTGACAATTGAAAGAAACCGTTGATTGTGTTGTTATTCTCTTGTGTAGTCTATTCAAATGTGAAGTAAGTAATGAGAAAAGTTTGTATATTTACCATAGTCGAAGACGTGGAATATGTACTTCTATTGGATTATTTATAAGTAAAGTGTGTTTTTGATTTGCTATAATTTTTGTATGGAGCAGAAGGTTTTATTATAATCAATGATAGAAATGAAATGTTGGAGTTGAAATGCATTAGTTGTGAGCACTTAAAAGTTTTCTTGCTTAGTTGTGTATTGTCAATGCTTGTTTTTGTTAGTTTTGCTTTAGATATAATGGTTTGCTGGTTTGTTGTAACTATTATTGCAAACCATGGTGAAATTAAGGGATTGTGGCAAATTCACGATTGACTATTTCAATGTCATAGGTTGTAAATGGTGATCGCTTGAGTGTTAAGTTTTTATAAAAGTGATCATTAAAGTGCTAGTCGCGATTACAAAGTGATCACTTGTGTTGCACAAGTTTTTTTTTTTTTTTTAAATGTTAGTTTCAAACTTCACTTGATTTACACCAGTCGTGGTCCATCTTGTTGCATCAGTTAGGTTGCTAGTGCATCTTGTTCTTACACCAGCCCATACAAGTATTTATGCAACAAGATGCACCAGCACCCAAAATTGCTCATGCAAAGAGATGCAGCACCTATAACTATACCAAGGCGAGCTAGTGCATTTTGTTCTTGCACCAGCACATACAACCAGAACCCACAAATTCATTAGCATTCACAACTTTAACAAATAAGAAGTAAAGTATATGAACACATCACTTAAAAACAATACCAACCTCATAAGGACATTGCACCAACAACAAAAAATTATACAGCATAATTGTCTTGCCAGCATTACTAGCTGAAACAAACATAAGGGAAAATAACAAAAACAACTATTGCCATTGACATAGATTGATTTTTTACAAAAGAAAAACATGTATGACTTCATTTCCTAATCGCTAAAAGTTTAGTACCCTCTTAAAAAGAAAAAAAAAAACAATGGCAATATGCACTTTCTTCAAAAAACAATGGTAGCAACTACCATCAATAAAGCAATATCCAGCACCTTCCTAGAAAAAGAAAACATAAAAAGATACCATGTCCAGCACCGCATAAAAAGAGACCATGTCCAGCATTTTCCCATCAATTAATATGCATAACACTCCTATCTCCTTTTCCTTTCGGAGTTTTGAATTGATTCATAATCAAGCACTCTTTCAAACTGGATGTGCAGGTTCTTTAACTGCCTTTCTATCACATACTTTTCCTTGTTCTTGACAACGGCTATTTTTGTTTTAGCACGTGTCATGTGTTGGTCCATATGATCACTATTACTCCCATGATCAGTTGATTGAGATAGAATTGGTGCTGGGTTCTTTTTGACTGGCTATTTTGGAGTTATATCTGTTGTCTTCTTATTTGGAGCACTCTTATTTGACTGTGCTCTTAATTCTTGAGTTGGCTCACCTTGAGAAATAAGTACCTCTAAAGCTCTCATATGCTACAAGAACATAGTCATATTATCAACCAAATGAATTGAAGTACAACAAATTAAATGCATGAGGCCTACAAATCTTAAATTCAAAATAGTCATTCTAGTATGTTCATCTATGAAAATCCTATGACCATATTACCTTAATCTTTTTCCAAGAACCCCTCTTACACGCTGTAATGCATCATTTTCAGTAAAAACAAATGGGGAGCAACCTGTGCAACTTGTGCAAGTGCCCGTCTTCTCACCTCGAGAAACACATAACAAATTTAAAGTTTTAGCCTATAAAAGACAAACACAATGATGTACAACTGACAAAATATTTTTTCTCATTTGCTCAACAGTAGACTGAATTATTGTTGCTGTTGTCCTGCCTATTTCAGTTCCTGTTCTGCACTTGAGCCTACAACATGGCCTTTTTTTGGCCCTTTAGTAGGCCTTACAATAATGTACTATATCAGAATTACGACCAATTATAATAAATAATTAGACATACTTATTTTCATGGTGAAAACAAATGGAGAAAACTTCTTAAATTAATTATAAGTGCATGATAGGCGAAAAGCACAAGAGAAGCCAGTACGTATGGTCAACCATCAAACTCTATCGAATATAAACTGAAAAGTTATTGAGGTAAAAAAGATACTTACCTTACAGCAGGGCTTTCTATTTGCCCTTCAGTAGGCATTACAGTAGGGCCTTCTATCCTCCATTCAGTAGGCCTAACAAGAAGCTCTTCAGTAGGTCATATTCCTAACACTAAATCAGTCATTACATCTTGTTGTTAATATTGCTTTTTTAGCTTACAACCTTTCTTATTGTGCCCTTCCTTATGCAATAGGAGCATATCATCTTTACCCCAGTCCTATTCATCCTCTGACTTGATGTCTCTTCCTACTACATTCTCCATCTCTTTTTTGGCTTTCCTATTTGCTTCTTTAGTGGCAAAGATAGCGAACTTTCATAATTTATCGACTACTAAAATTTACTACTTCTGATAGGCTACATCATGAATTGATATGAAACAAAGTATGAGCTTTTTTTGTACCAATCATCTAGGTAATCATCTGGGTTTTCTTGCTTCATCCGAATAGCACAAATGACATAGGCATAAGGAATTCCATTAAGTTGCCAAGCTCGACATGAACATTTTCTTTTATCTAGATTGACAACATACTTATCATGATTTTGAATGATCTCATATTCATTATGTTCATTCCAAAATGGATGGTAGAACTTACTAGTAGCAACATTTGCATTCAATCTTTTCACAATCCTAGGTTCACAATCTCTAGTCCACTTCGTAACCTCATCTCTTTGCCTATGCAGTCGAATTATGATCATAACTCGTATATCATCAAGTATGCTGATAATTGGTTTGCATCGACCTTTAAAATTCTGCCATTGAAAGCTTCACTAAGGTTATTATTAATGATATTGCATTTGAATTCTTTGTTGAAGAATGTCCGACACTAGTACTTAGCTTCTATTTAAAAGAGTGCATCAAAACCTTTTTTTGTCAGTTGCGACAATCCTTGTTTAGTTAATCTCAAATTAACCATGCTTCTACTCTTTGCTATTTGCCGAAACTGCTTCTGGAACTTATCTCCTTTGAAGTTTTTTTACCAGTTTAAGTATATGTGCCTTGCGCATATTCTATGCTCAACATGTGGTATCAATTCAGCTAATGCAAGAATAAGTCCCTACAAAAATTCAAAACAATAAATACAAGTCAAGAAAAATATGCAAGTGATTAATATTAAAAGGGAAAATTAATTGACAATGGTATTACCTTCTATTAGTCACTCATGAATATCCATCCTCCCCCATCGGTTATCTCAAGGTCAGTCATTAAATTTTTGAGGAATTAGGACCAAGTATCCTTGTTCTCTATCTTCACCATCGCCTAAACTATCGGAAATATTTGATTCTTGGCATCTCTCCTCATAGTAGCCAACAACTCCCCTTTGCATAAACCTTTTAGAAAACATCTATCCAATCCTATAACTCTTCTACAACCAGCCAAGAAGCCCTATTTGCATGCATCAAAATAGACATAACATCTATCAAATCTAGGCCTAAGATTATGGATTAGCCTCTCCACAATCTTTACATATATTCTACTAGAAAGGTTTTGAAGTATGCATTCGTCGGCATAATCTCATACTTATACATATTCTTCTTTATACCAACTCATCAATATTTTCATCACCCTCAGCTTAGCTCTCTTGCATTGATTCCTCGACACATTAATCACTAATTACTCATTTCACTAATACCTGAAACTGAGGACTCTTGATTTCGGGCATTGCTTTGATAGTATTGAAAAAATGCTTCGATAACCACACGCTTATTATCCTTTTATTGTTAAATATAATTGGACAGGTATGTTTCTCCGAATGACTTAATCTACAATGACCCATTCCTACTCAGTGCACCATAGAGCTTTCATAAACAATTGGGTTGTGAGCACTTAGCTCACAAATCCATTCGTATTTCTAATGAATTCAACACTCCTCTACTCAGCAATGGAGTTCTTGACAACAACTTCCTTTAACTATTTGGTATTGTCAAATCTCATGTCTACAAACAAAACAAGTTTATCAATTGTCAGATCATAGCAAGGGTACTTACTTTTTCATCCACGAGTAGGTTCTTCATTATCATTGCCAAGCTCATTCTCTGAACTAGTAATTTCATCACCGCAACTTTCTTCATTTTCACTTGTATTACATTCAGCTGGAGCTCTATCTATATTTACTGGCTCGGGCCTCTTTCCTAAAGCTGCAAAAAAAATTCTGAGAAATTCCCTTTGCTTTTGTCTTGACTGTGCGAGTTCATCATCATCCTCATCACTTGGGAAACTTATTAAAACCAAATATTCATCTTCCGATTCATTGAATAAAGTAACTTCCCATTTTAACCCAATGAAGTTTTCATCGCCCACATCTTTATCTAAGATTTTAGAACATCTTCCTATTTGTTCATCTCTATCAATATGACTTCTCTCCCTCTCATTTTGCCCTTCATCTAACTTAAACATATTCCCAACCTAATTACTCGTTTGAGTAGGATCCCTCACTTTTCTTCTTTCGACGGTGGTCTACTCATCTCCATCCTTATTCTCATCCTCATCATCACCATTCTCATCATCACTATAATACTCAATATATACCCTAGCTCCATTGCCATGAAGATAATGATAAATGATATCCTTAATACCATTATCGTCATTAAAAAATCTCAAGCCATCATTCAATTCCTTCCCAATAACATAGTAATGTAGTTTTCGCACTTTGCATCGTAAAAAATACACCAAATCCCTCACAAAATCAATATATGATGGCTTTCGAACATTAACATAGATAATATCTTCATTTCCACTAGTATATTCCTAGTCCTCGGGGCCAATAACAAACTCTCTACCATAGTAAACAATGATGCCTACTTGATTCTCATCCATGTCGATGCTACACCCAAGGAAAAAAAAGTCATTAGTTTTTGGGACTATATGATAAAATCAACAACTTCATATGCAAGTCATTGTCATTTTGTCGAAAGAAACAAATGCAACCAATTTATTCAATTCGATCCCTTTACAGAAACAAAGGAAGCCGAATTGATTAAACAAAGTAAGGTCCCCACTATCCATTTTTCAATTCAATCACATTTTGTCTCCCACAGAAGCAATCCAGCTAATTAAACAAAGTAAAGTCCCACCATTGTTTCCCTCGAGTCAAGCCCCCATTTTCCCTTTGCGCCCTATTTTTCTATTCAGTCCCACAAAAGAAAACCTAAATTTTTCTATTCGGTCCCCACAAAAGTGAGATCCCCACTACTTTCCCCCTAAGCTGAGCCCTCAATTTTCCCTCTGCTTCCTAACTTCCCGTTGGAACCCTAAATTTTTCACTAAATTGATTCACGTAGAGAACATGACAAACCTGAATGAGCTAGAGTTGGGGACATAGCCAGTGAACGACAATGAATGACAGCGGTGGCCGACTGATGGTGGGTGAGCGAACTACGACCGGTGTCGAGCAAGATTCGTAGTTCGTATGCTTGCTTGTACAAACCCCATTTTACTCCTTTTTCAACAACGTTGTTTTGGCCATAGAGCAATGCAACATCATTTTGTAAGTGAGTCCACGTGGAATGGCATAAAATGAGGTTGTTTCTTATGAAGAAAAGAAAACGGGTCATTTTATGTCATTTCATGTGGATAGTCTTCTTCAATTTTTGCCACATCATTTTTTTTTAAATATAAATGCCACATAATCATTTCGGTCGGATTCTCTCACCAATGGCACCAAAGTAATCGTTTTTTTCTCCGATTTGGCACTTACGTGATATGAATGAAACTTTTGGTACCAAAGTGAGTGCCGTACACAAATTTTGACACGATAGTGTACTTACTCCTAAATAACCTTTTCAAAATTCTCTCCACGAATCAAATGAAATCCTGCCAAACAGCTCAAACCCAAATGATTTAAATGCAAACCACTCAATCCGACATAGTACCTAATCTAAAGAGACAAAAGGACATGTAATCAATAGACCCCCAATCCTCAACTCACACATTCGCATCCACAAATACCGCATCACAACATACCCCCTTGGGCATTTTTCTATAACCTTACTTGTCACGCCCCGATCCTTGAGTGTGTGTTCATCCCTCGGTGGTTGATAAAATTTGCAACGTCCCAGGACACGTCGCCAACCCAATTGATTATGCACATGCGGAAGCATATAAACTAATCCCTTAACAACAATAAACATGGGATAGAAAAGCTGGACAACCAATTTCGAATCAAACACATTATGAAAAACCACAATCTAGTTTACAAACAGAGGCCAACTCTAGGGTTTAAGTACATGAGGTCTATCTCCAAAAGAACTTTTGAGCCATTCATGCTCTTGACCCTTCCACCTCAAGCTTCGGGTTCTTCACACTAGGGATTTGAAAGGTTAAGCCCACGGCGGGGTGAGACAATGTTTCAGCAAGTTCACCCTCTAAACCCCGACTAGGAAGGAAATACACCTAGAAGCAGTCTATGCTCACAATAAAGAAGACTTACCTCGCCTTAGTTCCTTCCTACATGTTAGCACAATTTATATATCACATAAGCGCAATAACAACACTCGAGCATTTAAAACATCTTATTTCAATCTTAGTTAATTAATCAATCAATCAATTAAACAATCGCTCACAAGGGTTTCGATTATAAGGTCAAATCGTTATGACACGTCTCATATCGTGTCACACAATTTCGTTCCATAATCAGGCGCGGACAATTCATATCGATGGTTCTATCCATGCCCGATATTCACTCTCAATATTCAAATTCTCAATCCAACCTTAACATCCCTACTCAATAATCCAACTCAATACTCAAAACCATGCTCAAGGTTCTAGAGGTGCCCTCTCCCCCCATGAAGTTCCGACACCGTATGGCACTTAGTCCCCAACCACAATCAGTCATAGTACGAGGTACTAGAGGTGGCTCCCACGAATTCATATTGTCGTGTAGCACTTAGTTCTTAACTATACTAAGCAATAGCTCAAGGTACTAGAGGTAACTCCAACGAAGTCATGCTGTTGTGTAGCACTTAGTTCTTGACTATAAAAAGCACTAGTATAATGTTCTAGTAGTAACTCATACAAAGTCACGCTATCGTGTAGCACTTAGTTTTTGACTATGCAAGCCATCTTGCAAGGTTTCTAGAGGTGGCTCCTTTGTGACTCAAGTTACCATGTAGCACTTAGATCTTGACTACAATAAGCAATGATATAAGATACTAGAGGTGGCTCACACGAGATTTCATTATTGTGTAGCACTTAGTCCTTTACCGACTCATAACCCATTGGGTTCCCTCAACACAACATTTGTCACATTCATCTCTCACTAGTCACCTTGCCATGACAATAAACCATCACACAATCATCCAATACCAGCCAAGGACATTGTGCTTTGCACATAGATTCCTCAATTAAAATAATGAACTTGGTCTATTTTTGTTGTGTTAAAAATACCCGATAAAAATAATCGTGTGTGGATACATGGTAAGTTTAAGCCAAAAATATGATATCTTCATTTTAAAAAATCCCACTATTTATTACAATGCCGAAAAATATTTTTGGCGTTAAAAATTAACGCTTGGTATTTTCTGAACAAAATACCAAAATTACACAATTTTGGAATAAATACCCAAAATTACAATTTCCACTCAATTTGCACAATATATCATTCAATTGCATAAACTAAGCACACCATTGTAATCGACACGAAATTCTAGTCATTGACTATTCAGGTATAATTTTCGGAAAATAATAAATAATTAAATAAATACCATAAATAATTAAATAAACACAATTAATTACCAAAAATGTAAATTAGGTTGGAAACGCTTAATTAACTGCCCGAACGGGCCAGGAAATTTTTTGAACCTATCTAGATAAATAGTACAACTTATCTAGTCTCTAATCTATCCGTTCTAACCACCTAACATGCACAAAATGATAATTAAATCACTAATCCATTCTAACTAACCACCTAATCCATGCTTAACCTAAACTAATCACCCCTTAAATGTCATTAACTCCCTAAGCAAAGTTTTGTGAGTAAACTCACTGGTTTAGCGCAAAAACCTATTCACGATGGTGGCAGCGTGACAGTGGCTGAAACTCGGGCCTACAACGATGCCAAAGGAGACCAAACCGAGGCTGAAAAAGCCTTGCAGGCCCATAGTGAAAGTGCTGGGCTCGGTTTGATAGGGCTGACGCTTGCGGGTTGGACGAACTTTGATGGCGTGGCAACGGCGGAGCTGGAAAACTGGGCTGGCTTCAAGAGGGGTGGAGACGCGTAAACGTTGGGCTGGAATGTGTGGGCTACAGTGGTGATTCGGGCAGGAAGTCGAGGAAAATGGCTGGCTGACTCCGCGAGAGAAGGGGATGTCGATGAGGCTACAAGAGTCAACCTTAGAAGATTTGCTGTAATATTTGACTCGGTGGCAATGGGCTGACGGTTGGCAACATGAGAGGAGATCGTGGAGCTGCTTCTATGGAATGCTGCACGAAGAGAAGGGAGCAAGCTGGTGTCAATGTTGAGGAGGGTAATTCACTGGGTTGATTGGTGGGGGTGAGTCGCGGACGTGGTGGCGGAAAGGGAGAATGAAGGGGTGTTGGTGAGTGGCAGTGAGAGAAGTGATCGTGGGGTTGACATGGAGGGAATAGGCGACGGTGAAGAGAGCTTCGAAGAAACAATTGAAAGAAAAAGCAAAAACATAAGGGTCGGGGGGAAGAAACTGGCGCACGAAGAAGAAGGGAGGGGGAAGCAACAAACGTGCAAGAGAAGCTAGATGAGGGGGACAAAAAGTCAAGGATAAAAATCTAAGAACTTGAGTATTTATTCACCCTTATCTTTAACCCATCTTTAGCCAAAAATATTAATTGGTCACTCAAAGCCAATTTCAACACCAACTTACCCCAATTGAAGCCAAAATGAAGACTAAAATGTGACAGCCCCTTTAGCCTACGAATTTCATCCAATGAGGCTTCAATTCTTCACTAATTCACTCCAAATAACGGACAAATTTGCTGGGAGGAAACCACACAATTTCCACAATTTCCCTTCACCAAGTAGCTCACTTTGGAGGCCAAAAATCCCCTATATTTGGCCCATATGAATTTCCTTTTGTTTTTGAATTCTCCAAAATTGATTTTAATCTCGGGCTCGTTGAAAATTCTTTGGAGGAAGGATGCGTCGACGTTCCTAAAATAAATTATGACATGCCAGAACTTTCAATTTCTGAAATTGGGTTTAATTTCGTGGTTAATTTCAACCGAACGTGATTTTAGCGTGACGTAACCTACCGAGTAGCTTTTAGGATTTTTTTAGCGCATTTGACCTATGGTCAATTATTTTCGAGCCATATTATACATCTTCGACTCATAAGCGACTTTCGGTTATCATGAAAATCTCGAGATTTCAAATACAAAAGCACCGCTACCGAACCGACATAAATTTAGGTTAGTGCCATTCGACGTAAATTTTGCAATCGATGGAATTACCCACACTTCAATTGTGTGCTTCTATCGAATTGATATATATCCACTCACTAATCGCTTAAAATAGTGTCGTATTGACCCTTGTTGATTATCACGGTCGAGTAGTCGATTCATGATCGAATTCTCAAATCTGTCACGTTTAGATTCCTTAACGACTTCATCGATAGACTAGTTATCTCGTAAGTGGCCAACTCAAAGAAAAGGCTATAGGCGCGTCAATGCCCAATTCATTTCATTGAAAATATGGTTGAAAATCAGGATGTCACATTACTCACCCACTATCTATACATAAAATCCAAAAAAGAAAAAAAGAAAAAAATAAGAGTATAAAATATAAAAATAAGAGGGTAATTCTAGACTTCTAGTCCAGTCTAGGGTATAATCATATGATGAAAATTCTAGGAGCTTAATCATCTGCTAATTATATTCAAACCCTAAGATTACTCACCCACTTTTAGGAATTTTTAGCGCATTTGACCTGTAGTCAATTATTTTTTAGCTACATTGTACATCTTTGACTCATAAGTGACTTTTGACTGTCGTAAAAATCTCGAGATTTCAAATACGGGCACCACTTACCGAACCGACATAAATTTAGATTAATGCCGTTCAACGCAAATTTTGCAATCAGGTGGAATTACTCACATTTTAATTGTGTGCTTCTGTCGAATCGACCTATATCCAATCACTAATCACTTAAAATAGAGTCGTATTGACCCTTGTCGATTATCACAGTCGAACAGTCGATTCATGATCAAATTCTCAAGTCTGTCATGATCGAAAACAGGTTTGAAAATCAGGATGTCACATTACTCACCCACTATCCATACATAAAATCCAAAAGAGAAAAAAGAAAATAAGAGTATAAAATATAAAAATAAGAGGGTAATTCTAGACTTCTAGTCTAGTCTAGGGTATAATCATATGATGAAAATTCTAGGAGCTTAATCATCTGCTAATTATATTCAAACCCTAAGATTCTGCCCAACACATTGAGAAACTGCAGATGTTCGGTGAGCTGAGGGAAATGGCCATCGGCTTCGATCATCTCGATTGTTGATTTTCCCTGGATTTTGTCGCGCATATAATGGGCGACCGAGTTTGGCACTGCGGTGTCGTTCGTGGTCTGAATTATAGTGCACGGGGTCGTCACTCTCCCAAGGATCTCTCTGTGGTCAGATAGGAAAATCGTCCTGGCTAAGGGAAGCGCAACTTCAGGCTTCATCGTTCTCAAGCACTTGGTGTACACCTCGATCGTAAGGGGGTCGCCCTGCACCCTCAGAGAAGCAAAGTTGGCCGTCCATCCGTAGTAGTCAGACTCTAGGCTCGCTAGGAGCTGATCGATCTGCGCGGTCCCGAATCCGCCCTCGTAGCCGTCCGTGTTTAAGTACCTAATGAAGGCAAGAAAAAGTAAGACACTGCAAGAACATCACCTTTGGCCTTCATGCTACAAACGGGATTGAAGTTTTAGACAGGATTAGTGCCGTCGGCAGCTGTCCAAGCGTCCAAGCTACGAATCGCTTTATCATCTGCCATCCATAAATAGCGAGGAGAGAGCGAAGAGGACGAGAAAGACAAAATCAAAATAAATAGATTTTAAATAAAGACGATGAAAAATTGAGAATCATCGAACGATTCTTCTGTGTCCACTCATCTCACTCGTGATGTGCCCTAAAACATTAAGGGCTTATTTGTTAATGTTCATATTTCTTTATTTTTCTATTTTTTATTCCCGAAAAAAAACATAAATCCGTTAATGTCTATTAATTTTTTTATTCCCTACAATAGAAAAGTAGTCGAGGAACAGATTTGAAACAAAAACATAAAGTAAAAAAAAGTAGCTTCTTAACAAGAACAATTTTTAGAAATGATTCTTTTTTTCTTTTCTTTTTATTTCTTCTTTGTTGGCGAAGAAAAAAGGAAAAAAAGAAAAGTCTAAAAGATTATTAAAAATTAAAAGAAATTTTATATTACAAAAAATTTGTGATCATATCAAATGTATTACTATTCTTTTTCTATTTCGAGAATATAAATTCTATATAGTTACCAAATATGTTCTTTGACTTAGAAACTGTTCCAAGAAATATAAATAGAAAAAGAGATTTTTTAAAAAGAAATTGTTCTCTGAAATAGAAACGTGTTTAGTAAAACTTTTATTCCTAGGAATCTATATTTTTGTTCCCGAGAATAGTTTGGAACGGAAACAAGAAGAAAAAAAAAGTTTCTTGTTCCTAGGAATAATTTCTAGAATCAAATTTTCCCTCTTATTTTTCTTCTATTTTCTCTTTCTTTTCTTCTTCTTCTTCTTCTTCCTTTTGATTGGTCATTGGTGCCAACGATTGGCCAGACGAGGGCGGGCAACCTTGCTGGAACGTCATTGACCCCGAAGACGTCGAGCTGCGGTGAGGCTTGGCCTCCTAGTCAGCATGAAGCTAGGCTTTGCCAGGCTAGGGTGAGGCCGGCGTCGCGTCGCCTAGGCAAGGTTGAACCTCATCGGACATCACCTAGCCGGCCACCGCCAGATGGCCAACAACCAACCATAGAGAAAAAGAAAATAGAAAAAAAAAGGAAAAATAATTAAAAATAATTAAAAAAATAATAAAAGAATTAACAAAATTAAAAGAAATAAAAAATCTAAGAATTTTACCAAATATATGTCTATACCAAGAATAAAAATTTTAGAAAGTTACCAAACGCGTTCTTTTACTTAGAAATTATTCCTAATAATAGAAATATAAAAATCATTTCTTATTAAAAATTATTATTCAAAATAGAATCATTACCAAATACATCTCTACTTACCTAGGAGAAGCAGCAAGGAGTATGAGGTGCTTGAAGAGGTTAGGCCTCTTCACAGAGGCGATGCAACCGATCATGCCGGACATGGAGTGGCCGACAAAGACTGTGGACTTGAGATCGAGCTCATCGAGGAGAGAGATCAGATCACGGGCTAAACCTTCATAGGACGAGTGCTTCACAGGGTCGAACAGACCTTCTTGCTCCTTGACAGCTCCCGAGAAGCCCCAGTCGAAGGTGAGGACCCTGAAATGATGAGACAAGTGAGGGAGGATATTGTCCCACACGGTCTGGTCTGATCCGAAACCGTGAGCGAGAACCACAGTCTCGGTGCCCGAGCCGGTAAGCTTCGCGTTCAGGGGGTTCGAGAGGCCCTTCTCTGGCATCACCATTTTTTTGTGGGAAGAACTAGGACAAAAAACGAGGGAGAGAGAGAGAGAGAGAGAGAGAGAGAGAGAGAGAGGAGTGACGGCGTGTAGAGGAAATGATGTGGTTAGGGCACTATTTATGGTAAAGAAGAGATAATAATTATGACAATGATTGAGCATGACTCGTTAGTGTTCAAACAATAAAATTTATATATGAAGAGCCTCACGTGTCTCAAGAGGTTTGGTTGAAATCCAAATAGCACCAACACCGCAGTATCCCTACTAATATCGATATGCGATACGCGATACGACACGACACATCAACATGTCATTTATTTAAAAACAAAAAATTTTGACATGTGGTATATTAAATATATATTTTTATATACATAATAAATTATCATTTTGTGATTATTTCAATCAAATTAATTTGATTCAAATTCACAAATAAATAAATAATAATAAAAGCCTAAAATGAATTTACACTAAAAATATTAATGCATCATTTATTAATATTATTCTCTTTTTAAAATTTGACAATTTCAACTTCATTCCAATAATCCATAAAACTTGAAGAAAAAACAAGCAATTCATATTCTGGACTCGTGTGTCAAACATATCCGAATAGAGAGAAAAAAACATTATGGGTGAATTATCTTTCATAGAAAGTGAGAGTCAGAAGAAATGAGAAATTTACATTTTTGAGTTTGTTTGGTAATGATAATTTCGTGTGAAAATTATGATAAAATATGCATCATTATGGCTACAATATGATGTAAAAGTATACTAACTAAGGTCTTTTTTCAAGGGGTCTCATTAGTTATCGCGCTTCCAAACCAAAACAATTTCCGGCTGTCAAAGTAATATGCCAACCACTGACCAAAAAAAAAGTAATATGCCAACCCAAAACTCTCTAAGCCTTTTCTAATCTTCACTAATCCCAGCAATCAATGACCTTAACACACCCGTATATACCAATGAACCACGTGCCCATTTCTTTACCTTTTAATGAAGTTTGGCAGTCTCGTCTTTCAAATATATATATATATTGGTCTAATGCTAATAAGTTTTTGGCCTATACTTTTACTAGACGATGGTTCTCCTCTTATTTATAGAATGATATCACTAAAGGCTCTTGGAATCAAAATTAATAGGTTGGACATGTAACATTATGGCATTAATTGCAATGGAATTTGAGACTTCAATGAGTGAAAGTATTAATTGTGCACTTCATAAGGATAATCATTATATTAGAATGTGCCCTTAAGGCACTTTTTGACAAACTCCTTTCTTTCCAAATTGAATGACTTTAAAGAAAAAAATGATTGCGTGACGGTCTTTAATGTCTTGTAAGAATTATAACTTATTATATATTACAAAAAACCAAATCACATATAATTATAAATTATTGTGGAATCTACTTTTTTAAGAATTTGCGGCTCCCAATAGATTATTATTTTCACATTACCCTAATGACTGTTATGCTAGCAAAGCTCAAGAAAAATGCTTTAAATTGTATCGTGACCCCAATTAGCCAATTAGCTTGGCCTAATTGGTATGCTCCTTTCCGATTCTTAATCATGCACACTAGGATCCCTTGTGGGTTCACTTTCTATGGAAAGATGGCCTTTACAAGAATATGGGTGTTGCTAATATCTCTCTCGTTGATTGCTCTTCAACGCTCCCCTTCCTTAATCCTTTTTTCACACTTGGTCGTTGGATTTTTAGTACTCAATGTCGGCTGTTGATAATCAAATCTGTTTTGCATTTTCTCATTTCGTAAATATAAATATATTTTTGTCCGTCAAGCTATAACAAGAATGAGGAAGTAGAGGTTATTTGCCTAAAGGAACAAAGAGAATGGACCAGACAACCTCTTCATCCTCTGCCACTGTGCGTGGACATTTTTTATTTTTTTTCTAATTTCTTTCGTTCAGTAACATCTTATAATTATGTCCTATATTGCCTGTTTTTAGTATAAAAATTGAATGACAAAGCAACGTATGGAATATATATACTTTTTTAGCTAGAATTTTTATTATGTGCAGTCAATCCCCCAAAGGAAAAAGCTTCCCTTGTGGCGCTACGATATTTATACATGCACGAATGATTAAATTTTGGATTACATAGGCATGAATATTTTACCATCGATCTCCTTACCAAAAATAAAATAAAATTTACCATCGATTAAAACCATTTTTGTTATCAATTCTCTTTTTGGATTGCCAAATTAAGATATTACTTTTCTTTGTAAAACTTTTGTATACAGATTTGGGGTTCGATATATAAAAGATTAATATCATGAAAAAATTTAAATTAATATATATGTGATAAATTTATCCTCCTTCAGTATTCATTAAATTCTACCTTTAACATTAACATTCACATTTATGAATTTGGAACGGCCAATAGGACAGTACAGTTGAGTTGGGTCCCTCGACTATTACTGACGCCTAAATAATAGCTTGACCGTGCATAAAGTCGCACTGCCCACTGCTGTAGCGAGGTCGACATAACACCAAGCTTTAATGGCATAGGTGACCGACGAAGGGCCACAAAGCAACTTGACTCCACCACCATGGTTAACTGTCGCCACGCTTGTCCTGATGTACTACTGCATGGAAGTAATCCTGCCGTCCCTTTTTAAGAGTGTTTATCTCAGGCCAAGCTATCAAAAGTTGAATGGACGCCGCAGTGGTGTGGCCAGCTCAAGCGACCGAAGGAGCTTGAGGAGTCGCCGGCGAGTGAGAAAAAGAAAAACCGCCGGTGGAGGATTTGAGGACTAGCCATGGAGCAACGGTGATGTGCACTGCCCGTTGGTTGATGTTCAGTATAAGGTCCCAAGTAAAATCTCCAACTCAAGGCACATTGTTTTTTTTTTTTTTTTTTTCGCACATATATTTTGATTTATCATTTATTGAAAAATTTTAAAATTGACCTTGCATGTTAGAATGTGTCGGATTTCCAACTTGAATATCGAGAGTATTGAGAAAGTTGACCAAATATTGATTTTCCGACATGTGTTGACTGGGTATCGGAAAGTGTCGGATATGTGTCGGATATTTGACACATCCCAGAGAGTGTCGATGCTTCCTAGGTTGAGATATTGATGGGGTAATGTTTTTCTTCGACTTCTTTCTCTATTGAGCTTTTTCTTCTTCTTTTTTTTCTTTTGCCAGAATAACATCACTTATTGCTTTATAAACAAAGAATACATGAGAGTATGACTCAAGGAGGAAACAAGGACAACAACAAAAAAAAAAAAAAATCATAAAAGTAACTTCGACAAGCTTGAATATGAAAAGCACGAGTTACAATCTATCAAGGACTACTTCTCCATATGGGGTCTTATTTCTCTTTCCTGTCATAAAGTCCAACTCTTACTAATGATCGCTAATGAGATTTATAATGGCATCCTTACTCTCATAAGTGTGAATGAACTGGAGAGATAGATGTCGAGAAAGGGAAAGTAGGGACAGCTACATCTATTTGAGGAGAGACTTCCGGTGGGATATTTGTTTCCACATGTCATTTCCGACATTCAAAGGATGGACAATCAAGTGCCTTCTAATGCAGTTCAATGTACTTACTTTTTGCATGTAATTTCTATTCGTTTTGCGAAAAATAATTTTAGAAAAATCATTTTTAAAATTTTAGTATTTAGTTCACAAAAAATGAACTAACTATGAAAAATATTTTCCATCAAAGAAAAAAAGTATTCTAAAATAGGGAAAAAATTTCCACTTTTCAAATAAGAGAAAACATTTTCTATATCTCCTTTCACCAAACACTTTTTCCTTTTTTACAATTCTTTTCTTTTTATTTTTAAATCGAGTTTTTAATTTTTTAATTTTCTTCTTTTTCTTTCCTTTCCTTTTTCTGTTCATCTTCCTTGAATCTATTCCCAACCCGTGCCAACCACAAGCTAACGAGATTGAGCCTTGCCGACATCGGTGACCTTAAACAAGGCTGGAGCCACACCCAACTCACAAAATCTACGAGGCCGGTGGGGTGAGCTCGAGCCTCGTTGGAATCTGGGCAAGCTCGAGCTCACCTATGGTCAATCATCGGCGGCGATTGGCTAAGGAAGAAGAAAATAAAGGAAAAAAGAAAAATAATAAAAATAAAATATTAAAAAATAATAAGAAAATAGTTTTAAAAATAGTTCGATAAATATAAAATAAATTTTTTTATTGAAATATGTATATGGAGGAAAATATTTCCTTACAAAACGGCGAAAAATATATTCTAGTTCATTTTTAAATTTTAGTCAAATACAAAAAATAGTCATTTTTGGAAAAATGACTTCCTAAAAGACATTTTCCAGAAATATTACATTTCTCATGAAATGAATGAAGCTTAAGAAGGCCAATAAAGTTGGTCTTTCTTAGCATTCTTACTTTTTGGTAATTAATAATAAATGATGATAATTCCAGCCCCAATACTCGAGGAAGTATATTCTTACTTTTTGAAGTTCGAAACCATACTTTCATTTCATATTTAGCATCATAATTTTTTAAATGCATGTACTAGAATTAAAAGGCACTTTAAAATTTGTGGACCCCAATTTTTCTGAATTTTTCTCCTTCCTTTTTTTCTTTTCTAATAACATTTGGTGATATACTAAATCAGATGAATTTTATTTGACCCAGTTTTCAATTATGGTGATAATTATGTGAAGATAACCAATGTTTTTGGGTCGGTAAAGATAACCAATTGGAAATGGGCCTTTTCAATTGCTTAATGAGATCATCATTGCGCGAGTTAAGTTAAAGATGGCAAGAAAGGAGAAAATCCCGCAGCCAAGCATGCATGCAAGTGACTAGCGTGCGCTAAACGATGCTGAAAGGAAGACAGCCACAATTCAATGCCAACGGCTGGGAAAATTTAGCGAGGTTGACTTCAGTGTCCAAATTGAGTCCACAAATTAGTATGCCGCATATCATCCCCCACAAAGATTAATCGTGTTGAATTATAGTCGTCGTGGCTATTTATTTCTTGAACCCAATTGGAAAAAAAAAGAAAGAAAAAACAACGTACTATAATGCTCCAAGAGTGCTAAGACAGCCACAATTCAATGCCAACGGCTGGGAAAATTTAGCGAGGTTGACTTCAGTGTCCAAATTGAGGTCCACAAATTAGTATGCTGCATATCATCTCCCACAAAGATTAATCGCGTTGAAACCCAATTGGAAAAAAAGAAAGAAAAACAACGTACTATAATGCTCTAAGAGTGCTAAGACAGCCACAATTCAATGCCAACGGCTGGGAAAATTTAGCGAGGTTGACTTTAGTGTCCAAATTGAGGTCCACAAATTAGTATGCTGCATATCATCCCCCACAAAGATTAATCGTGTTGAATTATAGTCGTCGTGGCTATTTATTTCTTGAACCCAATTGGTATGAAAGAAAGAAAAAACAACGTACTATAATGCTCCAAAAATGCTAAGACAGCCACAATTCAATGCCAACGGCTGGGAAAATTTAGCGAGGTTGACTTTAGTGTCCAAATTGAGGTCCACAAATTAGTATGCTGCATATCATCCCCGACAGAAGATTAATTGTGTTGAGTTATAGTCGTCGTGGCTATTTATTTCTTGAACCCAATTAGAAAAAAAGAAAAAACAACGTACTATAATGCTCCAAGAGTGCTAAGACAGCCATAGTTCAATGCCAACGGCTGGGAAAATTTAGCGAGGTTGACTTTAGTGTCCAAATTGAGGTCCACAAATTAGTATGCTGCATATCATCCCCGACAGAAGATTAATTGTGTTGAATTATAGTCGTCGTGGCTATTTATTTCTTGAACCCAATTAGAAAAAAAGAAAAAACAACGTACTATAATGCTCCAAGAGTGCTAAGACAGCCACAATTCAATGCCAACGGCTGGGAAAATTTAGCGAGGTTGACTTCAGTGTCCAAATTAAGTCCACAAATTAGTATGCCGCATATCATCCCCCACAAAGATTAATCGTGTTGAATTATAGTCGTCGTGGCTATTTATTTCTTGAACCCAATTGGAAAAAAAGAAAGAAAAAACAACGTACTATAATGCTCCAAGAGTGCTAAGACAGCCACAATTCAATGCCAACGGCTGGGAAAATTTAGCGAGGTTGACTTCAGTGTCCAAATTGAGGTCCACAAATTAGTATGCTGCATATCATCCCCCACAAAGATTAATTGTGTTGAATTATAGTCGTCGTGGCTATTTATTTCTTGAACCCAATTGGAAAATCAGCAATGAACCTTGTCTTCTGAAAGGGAATATTCAGGCCTTGGTTGTCTCTTGTTAGAACACATGTTGCATCCGTCTGGAGCTTATCCATCTAACTTCATTATACATGGATATCGGGATTTCATTTTACGAACGTACATTATTATGTCACCGTCCTCTTTCTCAAACCACTAGTTTTGGTGTCGAGAGTTGATTTACGTGGTCTTTCTCTGTCCGCTAGATTAAAGGATATTAGAAATTGTTTTTTTTTTTTTAAGATGAAAAGAGAAAGGGAAAATTGTTCATAACATCATTGACTTGTTATATAATAGCCAATTTAATCCTGAACTTTTTAATTTGGCCAATTTAATTTTAAATTTTTTCACGGTTTTCTAATTTAGTCATTTCGACTAATTTTAATAAAAAATCGCTAATGTGACAATTCAATCAACATCAACCGTCCTACGTGGCACGGTCGGCACTGACGTGGTTGCTGGCTTGAATGATTTTTTAATTTTTTAATATTTTTCTCTTTTTTGCCTACTCTTTCCTTTCCCTTTTTTCTATAGGTTGTTGTAGCCCCCACCCAATGCCTTCGTCAGCAATAGTGAGAGTGTCACAACCCTTTCTCTACAAGTCCTCATTGTGGCCAGCAATCTCCGTCAACCATTGCCAAGGCTTTGATGATAAGCAAAGGGAAATAGGTAAAAAAGAAGAAGAAAAAACAAATATAAAGAAAAAAAGAAAAAAATTGGAAAATTTTAAAAAGTTACAAAAATCATCCACTTCAATGCTAATTGTGCCATGGAGGATGACTAGCATCTACATCAATGATTTCCTACCAAATTGAGCTGACGGACAACATTGACAAATCGTCAATAGATGTAGGACTAAATTGGCTAAATTGAAAAGCTTAGGACTGATTTGGCCGTCGTACAATAGGAAAACCTTTTGGAAAAGTATCCTAGAAAGAAATGAGTCAAATTGAAATGAGATAAAAATCAAAATCCACAGAGTTATATATAACAAAGTATGAAATCAAAATGACAACGTACAAAATCAAAATCCAAAGAATTAAATAGAGGATGTAATTCATTTCCTAACCATGTTAAAAATGACATGACCAAATGCTTGCAAGACTTAGCAACTAACAAGAAGAGGTACACGATTAGTTCTCTCTCTCTCTCGTCTTGTCGAGTTCCTCTCTATCTGCTGGATAGAGTTCTTCTTTCTTAAACCATTTTCTTCAACCTTCAGCACTCATCGTCACCATGAGAACGGCAATTCTTCATCATCTCCTTCTCTTCTTATCCTCCATACGCCTAATCGTTAACCCACACTCATCCCATCCTCTTTCTACCTCGCAAGTGATCGCTCTGCAGGTTTATGTTCTCCTCCCCTTTGGTTTTCTTTGTTTCTCCTTCTGCATGTCGAATTTTCTTAAGATTCCGACCTTCATCAATTAAGACGCTCCATCCTTTCATCGATGGCTACTGAAGATGATCCTGATGCAACTCGGGTTGCTGTACTTTGTCAAAAATTGGGCCGATTATGCACACAAAAAAGCAATTGAAGAATGGCAAGTTGAACCCGCACCTGGCGCAGTCAAGGAATGCAAGCTCCTTTTAATTGGTAAAGTTCCTTCCAACCCTTCCTTTAATTTCCCAGCTTTCCAGTCAGTCTTGAAGAGGGCATGGAGGTCGGACCAAGCGGAAATCCTACAGTGAGAAGCGGGAATTTATTTAGCCAAATTTAAGTCTCAAGCTGAAAAATAGAGAATTCTCGATACAGGACCTTGGCAATTCTTCGGACATCTTATAAATTTTAAACCATGGGTAGCCAACACCCCTCTACACTGCTATGACTTTTCTACCTGTGCATTCTGGGTTCAGGTAATTGGGCTTCCGTTAGAATATTGCACTGAAGATATGATCCACAAGGCTATCAGTACGGTAGGCTCTGTTATGCTAATTAAGTCTGATTTTGCTACTGGTTCCACCCTGAAAGCAAGCCGCGCTCGAGTTGAGTTGGATTTATCTAAACCATTGAAGGTAGGTCGACTAATTAAATTCAGAAATCAAACTCTGTCGTTGGATTTTCAGTATGAAAGGTTACCTCATTACCGTTATTCTTGTGGACGATTGGGTCATTATACTGACTCTTGCCCCTCCATCCCTTTTGAAGAGAACATGATCATCGATGCTCTTAAAACCCCTTATGGTCCCTGGTTAAAAGCTGAAGCTCAGCAGTACAGCCCATATTGGCAGTGTTACTATGGACAATCACTTATGGAGGAGGGGAGCGAGGAGACCATACTTGAAACTCCTCCCACTGATATTCGCCCTCTCCCTCTTCTTCTACCACTTGCTCCTAATACAACCCCTCAGAAAGTTACTCCAATCACAACTCAGACCATGACTAATACCGTGAGCATCACTCCTTCAGTGCAACACAATCTAGCCACCGCTTTAATTCCAGCTTCAAAGAAGCTTAAAGGAGTACAATGGCCGACATCAGATCCTCAAGTAAAAACAGGCAAAAGTACTCGACCGCATAGTAAAATAGGCCCTGCTAAGAAACCAAGGCGCTATACTCCCTACGACTTACCAGAAGGGCCACGGGGAGTCTATGATGACTCTTTCTTGGTGGATACACCAATAATCGAGGCTTCTGAAGACGTTTTGCGGGCGACGGTGGTTGGCCCTAAACAGTTACCAAATCAGCGATGAAAATTATAAGTTGGAACTGTCAGGGTTTGGGCAATCCCCCGACAGTCCTATCATTAAAAGCCCTTTTGGCTAAAGAAAAGCCTGACCTGTTATTTTTTATGGAGACGAAAAATGGTGATTAAGTCCTCCTTCGGCTGAAACGGTCCTTCCGTTTTTTGCACCACAAGCTGTTTAGTCCTATTGGCTCTGCAGGTGGCTTAGCTCTTTTTTGGAATGCTGGGGTCTCGCTGTCAGATTTCTCCTCCAATCCGCACCTTTGGACTTTATTTGTCTGGATATCTCGGATGCCAGATCTTTGCGGATTACTTGTATCCATGCACCTGCAGTTTTTCATGACCGTCAAAATCTTTGGCAGACCTTGCGTCATTTTAGTAGCTACAATGTCTTACCTTGGGTGTGCCTTGGCGACTTTAATGAAATTCTTCACCGATGGGAGAAGATCGGTTCAGGCCAGCTGACTCTTATCGCCTGTCCTCTTTTCGAGAGGTCCTCAATGATTGCAGTTTGATGGATCTACCTTCTCATGGATGTGCTTTCACGTGGTCCAATAACAGAGCCGGGGAAGCTTTGGTGAAGGAGCGCTTAGATAGAGCTGTATGCAATGCTGAATGGCGTGTCACATACCCGAATGCTCAAGTGCTAGCTCTCCCTGCAGTAGGATCAGATCATAGCCCACTTGTTTTAGATACAAAACCCTGTTTAAGTCGTCGGAAGAGATACTTTACCTACGAAGCATTCTGGAATCAGGATACGGGCTGTCCTTCAGTCGTTCAATCCTCCTAGCACTCTGTCTCGAGAAGGAACTCTCCTCTGCCGGTCAAGCTTCGTGCAGTCACTACAGCCTTGTCCAATTGGAGTCGCCAAAATTTCTCCCACAATAGGCAATAGGCCATGGAATTAGAACACCAGTTACAAATTTTAACAAACCAGCAACCTACTTTATTGAATCAGTCTCGGCAACAAATGATAAAAACAGAACTTCAGAAAGCATGGCAAAGGGAAGAGCAACATTGGGCGATGCGATCTAGGATAAACTAGTTATAATAGGGACACCGCAATACCAAGTTTTTCCATGCTACCACTCTTCAAAGAAGACAACGCAATCAAATTACTATATTGAGGGATGAACATTAGCAATGGGTCAAGGATCCTGGACAGATCAAAGAAATGACTACCACCTATTTCTCACAGCTTTATACCACTTCAGGACCTCGACCTTATGCTCAAATATTAGAATAGTGTCCACAGATGGTCAATGCAGAAATGAATGCAACTCTCCTCGCACAACCAACTCTTGAAGAAGTTCAAGTTGCTACATTTCAACTAGGTGCTTCAAAAGCACCAGGCCACGATGGTTTAAATGGATTATTTTATCAGTCGCATTAGGAAATTCTTAAAGTGGACATTCACAGTGTAGTTCAGCAATTCTTTACTTCTGGATCATTACCTCCTTCTTTAAACAGAACTGCTATAACCCTAATCCCCAAACCCAGAAAGCTTGGATCAATATCGTCCTATTAGCTTATGCAAATATGCCTATAAAATCTTCTCTAAAGTGCTGGCTAATCGATTAAAACCCCTGCTACATACACTGATTACTGAGGAACAAAGTGCATTCATTGCTGGTAGACAAATTCAGGATAATGTTCTAATCGTACAGGAAGTCATTCATCAACTCAAGACAAGGCAAAGGAGGAGTCATTTTAAAGCAATTCTTAAGTTAGATATGCAGAAAGCTTATGACCGTGTTGAATGGGACTTTCGTCAAGATTACCTACTTCGATTAGGCTTTCATTCCCATTGGGTCCATCTAATCATGCAGTGCATTTCAACTCCATCTCTCTCTATCAAAATGAATGGGGAGTATTTACCGAGTTTTCACCCAACTCGAGTGCTGAGACAGGGAGATCCCTTATCCCCTTACCTGTTTATCCTTATAGAAAATATTTTATCCCTCCTAATCAAAAATGCTATAGATATGGGCTTGCTCAAAGGCATTAAGCTGAATCACCGATGTCTTACTTTATCACATCTCTTTTTTGCTGATGATGCTGTGTTTTTTCTTGATGGTACCTTACTGGAGTGTCAGAACCTATCTAATCTTCTAAACAAGTATTGATTGGCATCAGGATAGACTATTAATCGCAATAAATCTGGAGTTTTCTTCAGTCCTTCTTGCCCTATCTCTCTTCAGGAAAATTTACCTAGTGAATTAAAGGTACCGGTTTTACAGCGATGTGGAAAGTATTTAGGGATACCTACTGATTGGGGAAGATCTAAAAGGGACATGTTTTCTTGGTGTTGAGCGAGTTCAATCCAAATTAGAAGGGTAGAAGGAAAAACTAATTTCTAAGGGAGGGAAAGAAGTTCTCCTAAAGACTGTCATTCAATCTATTCCACAATATGCCATGTCTGTGTTTAAGATCCCTATCTCATTATGTAAAGTTATTGAAAAGAGAATGGCAAAATTTTGGTGGACTAATGATACCAGCAAATCTGGAGTGCATTGGTAGAGTTAGAAAACTTTACAGAACAGAAAAGAACTAGGTGGATTGGGTTTCAGAGATTTGGTGTGTTTTAATCAAGCCATGCTCGGTAAACAGGCATGGCTTCTACTGCATCAACCATTATCTTTATGGGGCAAGTTTTTTAGGGGTTTATATTTTCACTCCTCCACCTTTTTAAAAGCTGAAAAGGGCTCTCGCCCATCATGGGGCTGGCAGAGCCTCTTGAGCAGAAGGGATGCTATTCTACCAAATGTTAGTTGGTCTGTGGGAGATGGAAAATGCATTAACATAAGAGAAGATAGATGGCTTCTGTTGACACCTAAATTTTAACGGCCCGTTTAGTCATTAAAAAATTAGGGTTTAATTTTATAAAAAATATATATTAATTACGTAGCATATAGATTTAGGTGCATTTTATTTTTAATTGGCATTTTATTTATTGGACCGGAGGCGGATGGGTCGAATGGGTGGTTTTGAATTTTAAATTAATAGGCCGGGCTAGGCCCATGAAAGGATAAAATCAACCCAAGCCCGTCGTTATTTTTAATTGATTATCTTGTGAAAAAATTAAGATTTGATGCGATATTATGGTTTTTTGAAAATTAAAAAAAATCGCATTGTAATCTTATTTTTATCAATAGATGATGAAATCATGGGAGAATTTTTTTTTTAGATAAGGATTTTTGTGATCAAGAGGTTATAAGCAATATTCGGGAGATGAAAATATTTTAAAAAAAGATCCTGTTTTGCGTCGCCTATAAAAGGATACGTACGGATCAATCGTGAGAGGCCTTCTCTGGGGAGAAAAATTCAGAAAAGAGAGAGAGAAGCCATCTGTGGAGTTTGAAAGTAAAAAGAGAGAAAGAGTACGAAGGAAGAAGGAGAGTGACGTGAGAGAGAGGGAGAGAGAGGAGAAAAGTAAAGGGGTGATTTGACCCCTACTATTCACCATCTTCCCCAAATCACTGCCCCTCCTCTGCAACCTCCATCCACGAAGCTTCCGCCACCGTCCTTCCCCGACGCCGCGCCGCGCCTTAACGCCTTGCCTCGCGATGACCTAAGCTCGAGTCGAGCCACTCTCCAACGCACCACCGCCCCACCGTCAGCCGCACGCCGTTTCGCCCGCAAGCTCGCACCGCCGCCCAGCCGCGCTGCTCGCGCCAAACCGACGCTCCGCTGTTGCTGTATCTTCGCCGGCCACCTCTGTCCGTGAGCACCCGCGACCCCCCTCGCGAGCCCAGTGCCCGAGCTCCGCCCCTGATCTGACCACGATCAACTCCGCTCGAGCGACAACGCCGTGGCAGCCCGAGCCGATCTCGCCCACGAGTTGCTGGTTCAAGACGCCGGAGTGTCCCCGAGTCCTCCGCCCGAGCGCTCTTGCTCCATGAGTTTTTGCTGTTGCTGCTCCCGTGCCGTCCCCGTCCTGCCTGACACGCGACTAACCGTGCTTTCCCTTCGCCGGAGCTGCCCTGCCGGACCGACGCCAGTTGCCGTGCCGATTAACCCGCTGCCTTGGAGACTCACGGTTACAAGCAGGAAAAGGAAAAACAAAAAGGAAAAAAGGAAATCCAATTAGGTAGATTAGTTTATTATTATTAGTATTATTATTATTCTTGTTTATTTATTGTGCTTTATTTGATAGCTTTTCTTTAATTCATTTACATTGTAATATCGGATATCGATGCTTATTTCAAAATATCTTATAGGCATTATCCACATGATATTCCCTAAAATTATTGTAATTACTAATTTGATCCGTAAGATCTCGGATCATTTTTTTTATTATAATAATTTCTGGGATTTTTCGATAGTATTTTAAGTGTTGAATCAATATAATTATTAATTTGATCCGTAAGAATTCGGATCAGATTTTAAGTTATTTTGAACCATTTGTCGTGATAATTAGGGTTAGGATAATCGTTAATTTAACTGTGAGACAACAGGTTATTTTTTTCGATTATTTTGATCCTTTATTTGATTACGTATCTTGATTGTTTAGATTTCTTTGCTTAGTTGATAATGACTTGTTTTAGAGAATCACTAAAAAAATCTAAAAAAATCTATTTGAATTAGGATTCCGTTTGTTTTAGATTGTTATCTTGCATAGCTAGGATAGGAATCTTAGTTCAAAAAATATAAAAAAATGCATTAATTTAGGATTTTAGTTGCATGTTTAATTATGTGGCAATTTTAAATTTTGAATTTTAAATAAAAAACAAAAGATAAAAAACTCTCATGCATATGTCATGTAGAATTAGGGCTTGCTCCGCATGTCATTGCATATTAGATCAATTACATGTTAGATTAAGATAATATCTTAGTTTAAATTATGATTTAATGTGACTTAATCCTTAGTTTAAATAAGATAGAATTTTAATCTAGCTAGATCATTTTTGCATTTTTAAATAGAAATATCAAATGCATGTCATGTAGGTTCATTTAATTAGAACTTACTCGTAATTAGACTAAATCATTTAATAAATGTCGCATGACATATAACTCGCGTGCTAAATTATATGCGGCATGTCATCTTAGTTTAAATAATTTTGTATGTCATTGCATCGCATTGCATGTCATTAGAATTAGGTCATTTAGATGGCATTTAATTATTGCATTTCTTCATGTCATATAGTTTAGGTCATGCTGCCATGTCATCTTAGATGCATTGCATAAGTCATGATTTTCATTAAATAAAATGAAAACAAAAATTGAAGTTGCATGCTAATGAGAAATCATATCTAGGGCTGCTGATGTGAATTCGATTTAACAATGCAGATGCTTTCGTTTTCCTAGGTATGTTTTGCAATATTTAATTGCTTTCTTGAGTGTTAAATTGGTGGTATGCGCACTTGTATGATCACCTCACATGTTAGGAAGTTAGTTTAAAATCAATTCAATTGCCAAACATTTTTGAAAATAAAAGAATGGTACCGAAAGGGCATTAGAGAAATCTAATGTAATCAAGTCCCCGTACCCTTAGTCTCCGGTTCGTAGGAGTAACGTAATTCTCCCATTATTTTACTTAGGTGTCTAATCGACCTACCATAAACTGATTAGTGGCGACTCCTAAATAAAATCAATTTGCATGTTAAGAATTCAAACCTAAGTCGCGAATTGGTATGGGCTTGGGAGAGCCCGAGTTAAGTTTAAGCTTAACAATCCATTAGCCAAACTCTAGGTGGTTCATAACCCGAAAAATTGGTCGCGACAGCTTCCTATGGGAATTCTAGGTGGACCGAAAGCTCCAGAAGAACCTACACTAGTAGCTGATCTTATTAACCAGGCTACCAGTTCATGGAAGATTGATTTATTGTACAGTTCTTTCGACCTGCCAATCATTCAACAGATCACAGACACCCAACTTAGGCCTAACTTCACTTCAGATGCACTTATATGGACAACAACCAAACAAGGAACATTCACGATCAAATCAGCATATCACGCTATCACTCAAACACAATCAGGTATCCCAAATTCTAGTGCTTCAACGTCATATCAGATCCCTACTTGGTTATGGCACAATATCTGGAAGATGCCTATTGCACCCAAAATCCGTGTATTTCTCTGGTCCATCTATAGCAATGCCTTGGCAACGATAGAAAACCTATATCGAAGACATATATTAGACAGTCCCTGCTGCACATTATGCAAAAGTAAGATTCCAGAAACTTTAGAGCATATATTCTTACTCTGTTCGTGGACTCAACAGGTGTGGAATCATTCCCAGATAGGGGTTTCAGTCCTCCCTAATAATATTTAGCGTCTGGACTCGTGGATCGTTTCCACGATTGGGGAAGGAAATCGATTATCTCGTCTGGCTTTTATTTCTCATATCTTGTGGTAGATATGGCGAGCCCGGAATGGCTTCATTTTCCGAGGAACTCCTCCTAATCCAACACAGGTGGTAGAAGCGGCACTGACTCACGCCAAAGTAGATCGGTTATCTTCGGCTCCCTGCACGCATCAAAAGCTTTCGGTCAAAAACAAATCCTATCTATGGCATCCCCCAGATCCCGGGATTTTGAAGGTTAATATAGATGGATCATTTCATCAGGGAAGCAATCATGGTACTATAGCCTGTATTTGCAGGGATCACCAAGGCCGACTTACAGATGGCTTCTCCATAGGGGTTGTGGCGTCCTCGACTCTTCAGGTCGAGATCCAAGCCTTATCTTTTTCGCTCCGCCATCTTCTGCATCAAGGGATTCAACACGCATGGATCATCGTTGAATCAGACAACCTCACTTTGGTGGAATCGTTGAATCGCCGCACACTGCCGCCATGGAGGGATCGATCTCTCTTCTCAGAGGCTTCGTTCTTGTTAACCCTATTTCCCAATCTAAAGCTAGGGTTCTGTCAAAGAGAAGCGAATGCGGTCGCCGACTGGGCCTGTAAGGCCCATACTCGAAATAGCTTGACTTGTAATTGGGCCCTTATTTCGCCCCCACCTCTCTTAAACCTGTTATGCGCAGATGCAATAGCTGCGGGTTGTACCGGTTACTCCTATTAATACTATTTGGGTTTATGTTCATAAAAAAAAAAAAAAAATGCTTGCAAGACTTCAAATGATATTGGAGAATAGAGTTTGGTATTAGATTTATTATATTATTTAATCCTTGTGAATTAATGTCGTAGTAGCCTTACAAAACGTCGAATTACTTAATGAAGTGACTTGAATAATTTTAAATTTATGGATGGCATCTATTATGATGTCCGATTACTTGAGCCGCTAATACTTGCATATCAAGCACATATACTGTTTAAATTATTTTAAGCATGAATATTATTATAATTTTATATGTGTATAGTTATAAGTAAAACTTCCCAGTTGACCGAAAGAAAGTATGCACATGTTGTAAGACAATTACATCACGTGGGGATGATAATGTAATGTGACAGCAAATCACTACCATGTGCGTATTATGAATCTCTTTCTGCTTTTCATGACTCAAATGAGATTTCGTTAAGCTTTAAAGAAGCCATTCATTTATGAGAGAGAGATAGGCCATTCACTAATAAAATTGATATTCCTAACCTTTACTCTCTATTGTCTCTCCTTCTCTGAACCTTTTTCGTTTCTTCCACTTCTGAAGGGGATAGATCTGACCTAGATCTTTCCCTCCCCTTACTGTCCCAATTTAGTTTTATATTTGGGAACTTTGCTCTCCCAATCTTATATATAGGATATTTTTTCTTCGATCTAATTTTAGATTTTGAAGTTTTATTGAACAAGTACACCATCTTCAGTTTTAATGGTCTTCATAGCAGCTTCGGCATCAATTCTGTGCTCATTTAATGCGTTTTAGTTAAAAGCTTTAGTGCTTTGCATTTATTACAAGGCTTGCTCTCACAGGTATTAGAATTGAGTTTTTTCAAAAATTTTATGTTATTTCTATACAATGATAATGTTGGGGCTGCCAAACCTAAATGCACACCACCTGATGTGGACATCGAGCCATATCGAGGAGGAGGTGCTAAGGACCCACTATCTATTCCTACTAGTTCGATCACTCGAGCGCGGGCCAAGCAATTTAGGCAAGCTGTTGGTGTCATGGTTCGTGATCTTTGGCGTGGAGATGACCTTGGATAAAATCTTGAAGAATCTTGGAAATCTTGGCGTAATTTAATTATCTGATCACCAAATATTTGACCAATTCAAATAGGAATATTCTTTTTGTTTAGGAATATTCTAGAATATGACGCATTAGTTTTTTTTTTTTTTAGGGTTGTTTTTAGGGCTTGTGTGGTGGCTAGAAGGCCTATATATATAAGACTGACTGAATTTCTTTGGGGAACAAAGATATATTTTATTTTTAAGAACAAGAATTGAGAGGTTTTCTTCTACTGCTCTTTTGAGGACTTGATCTTATCAAGATTCTCTTTGGCGGTCGATTTGACTTATCGAGCGACATAGCGAATTCTTTCACTCGTGGCGTCTATAACGTTGGTTGGTTGACACGCATTCGTCAACAGGTCACGTTCATACCGAGGTTGCCAATCACAGGTTTGATTGGAGGTCGAGGTTTGCAATTCGCACCATCTGGGCCTTCGTAGAACGATCCTTCCGCAATGATTCACATCAATTTGGTATCAGAGCTTGCTTCTACAAGGTCTATTTATCTTTAATTTTCTGTTGATATTCAAAAATTTGAGATTTATTGAGCTAGGGTTTCGGTTCTAGCTAATTTAAAGATTCGATTGCTTTTGTGCTTCCATACGTAGTTGTTTACTATTAGTTTTAAATTTTATTTTCTAGCATCTTAAATTGTATTTGAGTTCGTCAAAAAAAAAAGAGAAAAAAGAAAGAAAAGAAACAAAACGCACACACACAAAAAAAGTGCGCAAGAGAAAAAAACAGCTTCGTAAAAAAAAAAAAAAAATTTGCCGAACAAAAAAAAAATCAAGAAGGCGACTCGTTTGTTAGTAGACAGGATTGAAACAAAATCAGTAGTGATTTGCATTTCAATTGGAATTTCAAAGGTTGTACTTGTTGGTTTGATATTGTTACTTGCTGAATCAAAATTAATAGTGATCTAATCTTGTTTGATTAGTTCGATTGATTGTCGTGAGAGAGTTGAGATACACGGTTGTTATTTTCTACTACTTGTCATCCACAGACCGATGGTCAAACCGAGGTAGTTAATAAAACTTTAGGGGTATTGTTGCGTGCTATTATTAAAAAGAACATAAAATCATGGGAAGATTGTCTGCCACATGTTGAATTTGCATATAATAGGAGCATACATTATGCTACTAAATTTACACCATTTGAGGTTGTCTATGGTTTTAATCAATTAACTCCATTAGATTTAACCCCTTTACCTGTTGATGAGCGTGTGGATTTAGATGGAGTGACGAAAGCTGAATTTGTCAGGGCGTTACACGAGAAGACGCGTACAAATATTGAGTGCAAGACTAAGCAATATGCAAGGCAAGCCAACAAAGGACGCAAGTAAGTGGCGTTTGAACCCGGAGATTGGGTTTGGGTTCATATTCGCAAAGAGAGATTTCCTGAGCAGCGACATTCTAAGATATTACCGCGACGGGATGGACCATTCATGGTTTTGGAAAGAGTTAACAATAATGCCTACAAGCTCGATCTTCTAGGTAAGTATGACGTTAGTGCCACATTTAATGTTTCTGACTTGACTCTTTTTGATGCCAGTGATGATTTGAGGGCAAATCCTTTGCACGGGGGAGGGAATGATGTGGACATCGAGCCATATCGAGGAGGAGGTGCTAAGGACCCATTATCTATTCCTACTGGTTCGATCACTCGAGCCCCAGCCAAGCAATTTAGGCAATTTGTTGGTGTCATGGTTCATGATCTTTGGCGTGGAAATGACCTTGGATCAAATCTTGAAGAATCTTGGAAATCTTGGCGTAATTTAATTTTCTGGTCACCAAATATTTGACCAATTCAAATAGGAATATTCTTTTTGTTTGGGAATATTCTAGAATAGGAATATTCTAGAATATGACGCATTAGCTTTTTTTTTTTTTTACGTTTGTTTTTAGGGTTTGTGTGGCGGCTAGAAGGCCTATATATATATAAGACTGACTGAATTTCTTCGGGGAACAGAGATATATTTTATTTTTAAGAACAAGAATTGAGAGGTTTTCTTCTATTGCTCTTTTGATGACTTGACCTTATCAAGATTCTCTTTGGCAGTCGATTTGACTTATCGAGCGAGATAGCGAATTCTTTCGCTCGTGGCACCTATAACGTTAGTTGATTGACACGCGTTCGTCAACAGGTCACGTTCATACCGAGGTTGCCAATCACAGGTTTGATTGAAGGTCGAGGTTTGCAATTCGCACCATATGGGCCTTCATAGAACGATCCTTCTGCAATGATTCACATCAGTTTGGTATCGAGCTTGCTTCTACGAGGTTTATTTATCTTTAATTTTCTGTTGATATTCAAAAATTTGAGATTTATTGAGCTAGGGTTTCGGTTCTAGCTAATTTAAAGATTCGATTGCTTTTGTGCTTCCATACGTAGTTGTTTGCTATTAGTTTTAAATTTTCTTTTCTAGCATCTTAAATTGTATTTGAGTTCGTCAAAAAAAAAGAGAAAAAAGAAACAAAAGAAACAAAACGCACACACAAAAAAAGTGCGCAAGAGAAAAAAAAAGCTTCGGCAAAAAAAAATTAGCTGAACAAAAAAAAATCAAGAAGGCGACTCGTTTGTTAGAAGACCGTATTGAAACAAAATCAGTAGTGATTTGCATTTCAATTGGAATTTCGAAGGTTGTACTTGTTGGTTTGAAATTGTTACTTGCTGAATCAAAATCAATAGTGATCTAATCTTGTTTGATTAGTTCGATTGATTGTCGTGAGAGAGTTGAGAGACACGGTTGTTATTTTCTACTACTTGTCATCCACAGACCGATGGTCAAACCGAGGTAGTTAATAAAACTTTAGGGGTATTGTTGCGTGCTATTATTAAAAAGAACATAAAATCATGGGAAGATTGTCTTCCACATGTTGAATTTGCATATAATAGGAGCATACATTATGCTACTAAACTTACACCATTTGAGGTTGTCTATGGTTTTAATCGGTTAACTCCATTAGATTTAACCCCTTTACCTGTTGATGAGCGTGTGGATTTAGATGGAGCGACGAAAGCTGAATTGGTCAGGGCGTTACACGAGAAGATGCGTACAAATATTGAGTGCAAGACTAAGCACTATGCAAGGCAAGCCGCCAAAGGACACAAGGAAGTGGTGTTTGAACCCGGAGATTGGGTTTGGGTTCATATGCGCAAAGAGAGATTTCCTGAGCAGCGACATTCTAAGATATTACCGCGACGGGATGGACCATTCATGGTTTTGGAAAGAGTTAACAATAATGCCTACAAGCTCGATCTTCTAGGTAAGTATGACGTTAGTGCCACATTTAATGTTTCTGACTTGACTCTTTTTGATGCCAGTGATGATTTGAGGGCAAATCCTTTGCACGGGGGAGGGAATGATGTGGACATCGAGCCATATCGAGGAGGAGGTGCTAAGGACCCATTATCTATTCCTACTGGTTCGATCACTCGAGCCCCAGCCAAGCAATTTAGGCAAGCTGTTGGTGTCATGGTTCATGATCTTTGGCGTGGAAATGACCTTGGATCAAATCTTGAAGAATCTTGGAAATCTTGGCGTAATTTAATTTTCTGGTCACCAAATATTTGACCAATTCAAATAGGAATATTCTTTTTGTTTGGGAATATTCTAGAATAGGAATATTCTAGAATATGACGCATTAGTTTTTTTTTTTTTTTACGTTTGTTTTTAGGGTTTGTGTGGCGGCTAGAAGGCCTATATATATATAAGACTGACTGAATTTCTTCGGGGAACAGAGATATATTTTATTTTTAAGAACAAGAATTGAGAGGTTTTCTTCTATTGCTCTTTCGATGAATTGACCTTATCAAGATTCTCTTTGGCAGTCGATTTGACTTATCGAGCGAGATAGCGAATTCTTTCGCTCGTGGCACCTATAACGTTGGTTGATTGACACGCGTTCGTCAACAGGTCACGTTCATACCGAGGTTGCCAATCACAGGTTTGATTGAAGGTCGAGGTTTGCAATTCGCACCTGGGCCTTTGTAGAACGATCCTTCCGCAATGATTCACATCAGTTTGGTATCAGAGCTTGCTTCTACAAGGTTTATTTATCTTTAATTTTCTGTTGATATTCAAAAATTTGAGATTTATTGAGCTAGGGTTTCGGTTCTAGCTAATTAAGAGATTCGATTGCTTTTGTGCTTCTATACGTAGTTGTTTGCTATTACTTTTAAATTTTCTTTTCTAGCATCTTAAATTGTATTTGAGTTCGTAAAAAAAAAAGAAAAAAAAAAAGAAAGAAAACGCACACAAAAAAAAAGTGCACAAGAAAAAAACAGCTTCAGAAAAAAAAAAATTAGCCGAACAAAAAAAAAATCAAGAAGGCGACTCGTTTGTTACTAGACCGGATTCAAACAAAATCAGTACTAATTTGCATTTCAATTGGAATTTCGAAGGTTGTACTTGTTGGTTTGAAATTGTTACTTGCTTAATCAAAATCAATAGTGATCTAATCTTGTCTGATTAGTTCAATTGATTGTCGTGTGAGAGTTGAGAGACACAGTTGTTATTTTCTACTACTTGTCATCCACGACCGATGGTCAAACCGAGGTAGTTAATAAAACTTTAGGGGTATTGTTGCGTGCTATTATTAAAAAGAACATAAAATCATGGGAAGATTGTCTGCCTTATGTTGAATTTGCATATAATAGGAGCATACATTCTGCTACAAAATTTACACCATTTGAGGTTGTCTATGGTTTTAATCCATTAACTCCATTAGATTTAACCCCTTTACCTGTTGATGAGCGTGTGGATTTAGATGGAGCGACGAAAGCTGAATTGGTCAGGGCGTTACACGAGAAGACGCGTACAAATATTGAGTGCAAGACTAAGCAATATGCAAGGCAAGCCAACAAAGGACGCAAGTAAGTGGTGTTTGAACCCGGAGATTGGGTTTGGGTTCATATGCGAAAAGAGAGATTTCCTGAGCAGCGACATTCTAAGATATTACCGTGAGGGGATGGACCATTCATGGTTTTGGAAAGAATTAACAATAATGCCTACAAGCTCGATCTTCCAGGTAAGTATGACGTTAGTGCCACATTTAATGTTTCTGACTTGACTCTTTTTGATGCCAGTGATGATTTGAGGGCAAATCCTTTGCACAGGGGAGGGAATGATGTGGACATCGAGCCATATCGAGGAGGAGGTGCTAAGGACCCATTATCTATTCCTACTGGTTCGATCACTCGAGCGCGGGCCAAGCAATTTAGGCAAGCTGTTGGTGTCATGGTTCATGATCTTTGGCGTGGAAATGACCTTGGATCAAATCTTGAAGAATCTTGGAAATCTTGGCATAATTTAATTTTCTGGTCACCAAATATTTGACCAATTCAAATAGGAATATTCTTTTTGTTTGGGAATATTCTAGAATATGACGCATTAGTTTTTTTTTAGGGTTGTTTTTAGGGTTTGTGTGGCGGCTAGAAGGCCTATATATATAAGACTGACTGAATTTCTTTAGGGAACAGAGATATAGTTTATTTTTAAGAACAAGAATTAAGAGGTTTTCTTCTACTGCTCTTTTGAGGACTTGACCTTATCAAGATTCTCTTTGGTGGTCGATTTGACTTATCGAGCGAGATAGCGAATTCTTTTGCTCGTGGCGTCTATAACGTTGGTTGGTTAACACACGTTCGTCAACAGGTCACGTTCATATCAAGGTTGCCAATCACAGGTTTGATTGGAGGTCGAGGTTTGCAATTCGCACCATCTGGGCCTTCGTAGAACGATCCTTCCGCAACGATTCACATCACCACCAAAAGTCCAAGTCATAACTATAGATGGAGATCTCAACGTGTGCTTATCACTGATGATGCTATATGATTCAGTGATCTACAGCCAATCTTTTCACTTGGATGTAGTCACAAATTAGTCATTGAAGGACGAGCCTGTGATTATCTCTACTAACATGCTTTGGAGCTTTATAGGCTTGTTTTATTATTGTGATTTTTTAGATTTCTTATCACGTATTATTTTGGTAATGAACAACAATTCTTCTGACAAAAAAAAAAAAAAAAACACCTTCACTCTCCATTAATTTTCCTATTAATGGAGGTTGAAAGTCAAGGTACATATTGTGTAAATTGTCCAAAAGGTTTTTATGTGCTCCCAATCACAATGATCCTATCAACTAAGGTTATGAAAATTGATTCAAGAGCGAAGACAATGTAATTCTCAAGTACCGATATGATATGATATCAAACGAAAAAGGATCATTTTACAAGAATAAGTTGATGTGGATATCGTACGGTCCATGAAATTGGTTATGGGGCGAACTTGGAATTGTGCCTAAATCTGTTCATCGAGGACTATAGTTATCTACCAAGCTTGAATTGCACCTTCCCATCTCATGCTTCATGATGGGTGAAAAAAAGGAAATAATATTAATGAGTTATCGAGGAACTTCGCATCTTTTAAAAAATTCAAATATATTCTTATACCCTTTGGCTGCATTTGTCAGTCGGGATAAAATTCGGGATATGATATAATTTATCCTATCCTACGTTTGGTGCTCACTCAGGATAGGATATAGTCGGATATAAGGGGGATATATACAAGATAAAATTATCACATGGGAGGGTGGGATAAAGGTGGATAGGATTTCTAACGTCCATAATAGGAAAGTTATTTTTCTTGAATAACAAATTTATTAAATTAACAAAATTGAAATGATATTTCAATATAAATAATTTTGCATTCTAATTTAATAAAATAAATATAAATATAAAAATTTATTTTTAATTAATCTTATTTTAATTCTATGTTATAATAAACATTCAATCTATAAATTAAATATTTATATTTATTATATATTTTAGGTATTTTTGTATTTTAAATATGTTAGTACAGTTTACTATTTGATAAATTTTTATTAAAGAATGATGAAAGGGAAAAAGAAATAATAATGAAAATAATATAAAAAAGAGGAAAAATAAAATAAATAATAAATAATAAATAAATTAAGGAATAATGTTACGAGATATCTTCACCATCTTCATTTATGAACATTTAGGTTCATTTATAATGATATGCCGTTTATATAAAAAAAATAAAAATGTACATGATGTGAACATATCCGACTTTAATACTATGATTCACCAAACACTAGACGGGACATAAAAAAATCCTAGGATTTCATATCCTATCCTATCCAATCTTATCCCAATTATAAATCCGGACGACCAAACGTAGCGATATCTTCAATGTCCCCATCCTAAAAACACTATAATCTTGATTTCAACTTTAATAACTGAAGTAATCGTTGCCCCAAGCTTAGTCAAACACAAATCTTATCATCCAAGGAGCATATGAATCTTCACCAACATATTCTCAAAAGTTTTTACAGATAGCACAGCTAAAGGGCCCCATGTCTAGAAGAGGGAACTGACGACGACAATGTACGTGTCATCAACGACCAGAGAAAAAGCTGTAATTTGGAACCATCCGACTGTTTTTTCGCGAAAAGCAACAACGCCATAGACCGGCCGCTTTTCGGCACTATCTTGATTGGTAACGTTTGTAAATTAAAAAAGAAAACACACATACACACACACACAAAGATAATCAAGTCGTTCTTAGACATATTAGCCGACGGGCCCCACTTAATTGGAAAGAGGAAAAAGGAAGGCATTCTTAAATAATTTCAATTACTCCTTCTTTTGGGATCGACATTAGGTTAAATTCATCTTTGGACAAAAATGAGGAAAGAAAATCAGCCCACCATCCTTAGTTATTCCCACTCTCTATAAAGAGACAGAGTAGAAGTCAAAAAGAGAGAGAGAAACATTTGTAATTCTAGTTAAATTATGCAATGCCCGAAACTCAAGTTTGCTTGGGGTTAGATGCCTCTTCATCCCGAGTCGAGAGAAACATATTATCTCGAACCCGCACGGTGCTTCTGATTGATGCAATGAACTAAGTTTGTTACGGAGGATCAATCTGCCCAAAAGGGACCGGAAGATGATCGGATGATGATTAGGCATGCAAGGCGGAGGAAATATCCAATGAACGTGCCATGACTTGCGGAACTAAACCATGAGAAGCTCACTTTGATGTCATGCTGGCCTCAGCAATTAGGTCACCATTTGTTCAATGTAGTCATCCATGTTGATTTTGGTTGGAGTTTGTTCTATGATCGGAAGCGAAGACAGGTTATTATACTTTCGCATGCTTCGCTTACTTGGCAACGGATCCCATTTTGTGCTCATAATTACATATTATATAGTCCATATAGTATATTAAAATTGCAAATTACATTCATACATACATACATGCATACATACATATTTATTTTTGTCGTCAGTGAAAAGGAATCTGATCATGTACAAATATTTTATAAATTTGTAGTTTTTTCCTATGTGGGAACTTATTTCGCGTGAATAACTCAATAAAAATAATGAATCTTTAATGCTAAACTTAAAAAGATCTCTAAACACGTGAAAGAAACTACTAGTTACTTTCTAGGTTCTAACCTACTATTTTGTGCATGTCGCTATCTATGTGGGGAAGTTGCTAACTACTAGTCACATTCATAAATATAGAGGTTAAAAGTCACATCATTATAAACAAAATGGAAATGTCCTTTGTTAAGAAATTGTTGACTAGTACAATTCTAACACAGACATTTTACTGACCGTAGTGCCTAAATCGCTCTAAAGCTGGAGGTCGGGAGATTTATAGTTAAAAAATCTTAAGTCATCCATTCAAATCTCATTGATCACGTGCAGATTACATTAGATCAATACCATCGGCACAATCCAAAATATTCTAGACAGAACTGAATCATAGATTTGTTCCATGTTGTATTGAAATTAGACCATTACTTTAACCACACTACATTAATGTATTAGTCGCTTACTTGGCAACGGATCCCATTTTGTGCTCATAATTACATATTATATAGTCCATATAGTATATTAAAATTGCAAATTACATACATACATACATACATACATACATACATACATACATACATACATACATGCATGCATGCATACATATCTATCTTTGTCGTTAGTGAAAAGGAATCTGATCATGTACAAATATTTTATAAATTCGTAGTTTTTTCCTATGTGGGAACTTATTTCGTGTGAATAACTCAATAAAAATAATGAATTTTTAATGCTAAACCTAAAAAGATTTCTAAACTCGTGAAAGAAACTACTAGTTACTTTCTAGGTTCTAACCTACTATGTTGTGCATGTCGCTATCTATGTGGGGAAGTTGCTAATTACTAGTCTCATTCATAAATAGAGAGGTTAAAAGTCACATCGTTATAAACAAAATGGAAATGTCCTTTGTTAAGAAAATGTTGACTAATACAATTCTAACAGACATTTAACTGACCGTAGTGCCTAAACCGCTCTAAAGCAGGAGGTCGGGAGATTTATAGTTCAGAAATCATAAGTCATCTATTCAAATCTCATTGATCGTGTGCAAATTACATTAGATTAATACCATCGGCACAATCCAAAAAATTATAGACAGAACTAAATCATAGATTTGTTCCATGTTGTATTGAAATTAGACCATTTCTTTAACCACTCTACATTAATATATTGGTTGAACAGAGCTCGATTAGGGAGGTTATAGGAACAGTATGATCTTCAAATGCATTAATGAAACGTTTTCAAGATGGTATTTGCCAAATTATTGCTGGTAAGTAACAAGTATCGAGTCAAGGTGGAGATTGTCTCACTTATTTTCTAGATGGGTTGAGAGAATGGAGAGAGGCGAGGCGAAGATTTTATCACATACATGTTGAATATTTATGGCTCATTTTTTACTCATCAAATTCATTCATGGGAAAAATATATAGTCGAAATTGAGGAGAGTGGCAAGATAAACGAGTGGAAAGTGGCTAATTGAGTGGGCAAACCTTGTAGTAAAGTATTGGGGAGAGTAGCTAGTAAGTTGCGGTTCCGAGAGAGGGAGACAAAGAAGGTGATTGAAACATGTGATAAATGCCAATGACCTTGTGGATACACATGAGCCTCATGAACATATTTAGTTAAAGTTTGTGAGTCCTAAAGGTAGTTTGTTTATTTTCAATGTGTAGTAATCATAATGTATATGTTTTTGTGGTCATCAAGTTAGTGGCCAAGCCCAGACTATTATAATACTAATCAAGTTAGTGGCACTTTGTAATCATAATGAGATGCTCATGCTCAAGCCATGTCATCCCAAGAATGTGTGTATTGTTAGAAGTATGAAGGGTAAAGTGGCCTTTATGACTTATTTTGATGTGTGTGTATATGATTTTACTGAATAATACAATAATTAATTCCTCTCACATGGTATTAAAGCCTAGAGCTTAACCTTAGTCAATGGACTAGCCATTCATCGCTGTTGACCACTCGTTGGAACAGTCAGTCATAAATGTCGCAGCTTGTCCTTATCAACATCCCTCTCTTACGCTTCCTCACGCGTTCTCTTGTGCTTCCTTGCACAACTCCTTCCTCGCACAACCCCTCCCTTGCATGACCTCCATCGTGTGGCTTTTTCACGCGGCTCCTTTGTACAGCTCGCTAGGTCATTGAGTTACTGGTTACCTCGCGTGGCTCGCTAGTCTTGGTCACTAAGGGCACAAATGGTAACCATTGTGGCTAGAAATTGATTTCTGTAATAGAAGGAATAGAAAGAAATTTTTCTATTTCTATTCCTAGATGAGTTTTTAAGCAAAAATATGTAATACAAACCTTTTGTTTTTGAAATAGAAGTTCGTTTATTAATGACATAAAATTTCTCCCTCCTCGACAAACGATAGTAGGTAGGCAGCGAGTGGCAAGCTAGGGGCGGCGACGGCGGCCGACCCGGTGGTGGTGGGTGGCGGGCGGCGGCAACAATGACAAACTGTTGGCAACTATGGTAGGGTGCACAACTGGTTAGTAGCGAGGATGAGTAATGAGAAGAGTTTTTATTTTTCATTTCTATTCCAAAAGTAAAAAAGTAAAATAAATAAAAAATTACTTCTCATTTATGTTCCAAACCTATTTCTAAAATAAAACTTTGTTCTAAAAATAGAAAAATGAAAATGTTTTACCAAACATATTTATATTCCAGAAACAAGTCTGGAACAAAAATAAAATAGTTATCATGCGCACACTAATTTGCTGGGTCACCACACAATTGAAGGATTTGGTCACTTTGCAAGGTCTAAATGACGTCTTGAGTCATCGATTTGGTCACCAGACCTGATGAGTTGTTGATTTGGTCATTAGACTTGGTCACCTCTTGGTATAGTTGATATATTTTCTTACGCCTCTTGGGGATGTCTTCAGGGTATCGGTATTTGTTGATTGCTGTAGATATATTGGCTGGTTTTAACATATTTGGTGATGTTTGTAGGTCATGGAGACTCTTTATGTGGTAATATTGGGTTATTGAATTATTGAGGCTGAGTCGTCTAAAGAAAACTATTGTAAGAATTCACTTATTATTATGGGGGATGGATGATTTGACAATAAGTAAAATTGAGGATGATCCTTAGAAGAATAGTTCTTTGATGACGGAGGTGATTTCCTCTTTGTCTAATCGAATTACTGACAAGAAGTTTGAGGGTAATCCTGCCTTCCATCAATGGAAGAAGATTGTGAAACTTACTTTGATAGGTAGGAATCAACATGGACAATTGACTGAGCCTAAACCTAGAGATGATGCAACTTGGAATGTTATTGATGCATGTATTCTTGGTCAAATGTTAAACTCTATAGAGAATAATATAGTCGATCCAGCAATTCGTATTGATGTAGTCAAAGAATTGTGGGAGTATTTGAATGTGTTATATTCTGGCCAAAATAACTTGTTCCTATCACGAGAGTTCTATTGATCTAAAAGGAATGGATGTTTTATTACACATTACTTTGCTGACTTTAAGAGAATGTACGAGGAGTTGAATGATGTTCTCCTTATTTCAGCCAATGTTTAACAAATGCAACTTCAGAAAGAACAATTAGTTGTAATAGGATTCCTAAGAAGCCTTGGTCCAAAATATGAAACCGTTAGGTCTCAGATTTTTGGATGAGATACTATTGCATCATTCACAGAGATGTTTGCTCGGATTCTTTGGATATTTCATAAATCTTCTTTAGATACTACACCTATGATAAATAGTGCAGCTATTATGTCCTAAACTCGAACTAGTAGTGTGTATAGGTATGATAAAGGAAACCATGGAGGATATAATAGACGTGTTGGCTGAGGGGAAGGTTGAGGCACATGAACTAAGAGAAGCCAAAGTCAATAGCATCTTTATGGACAATCTCACATGTCAATTAATAGCTTAGGGGCCACACGAACTTGTCATTACTATGGCAAACCCGGTCATATTCAAAAAATTTATTACAAGTTACATGGAAGACCAAAGCGGCAACACTAATTTGCAAATACAGCTTTTAGTACTGACTCTCCTCTACAGTCTTTTTGAATGCAAGGTGGTAGTTATGCTTGATAAGGAATTTTCTTGGTACAACTAGTTTTAAGATTTCACAGTTTGCTTCTTCCACCGTTATTTTGGTACGGACTGATAATACTACTACATGCCTTCTAGCTTCTTCTCATCCTTTGATCATTGATTTAGGATTTCTAATCACATGTCAGGTCTTTCGGGTATATTTTCCTCTCTTACTCCATCTTCGTCCATAGTTACTATAGCCAATGGATCATCTATACATGTTAAGTGGATTGACACAGTCCATCCAACTCCTTCATTACCATTGTCCTTAGTGTTTTATCTCCCACAATTTCCATTTAACATCATGTTTATCGGTAAATTAATAAAAAAAATTCGGTGTTTAGTAACATTCTATCTTGATTTTTGTACTTTCAAGGATTTGGTTATGAAGAGGACGATTGGTAGAGCACGTGAGGCAAGGGGCTATATGTACTTAAACTATGCATTAGCTGCCCCTCCTCTTGTATTTGATCTTGATCTCCCCATTGCACATTACAAAGGTACATGTACTTGTACTCAACATTCTATTGCAAACTTTGTTTCACACTCTTTTATGTATCTTGCTTTTTAGTCTTCTTCTTTTTTATCTACTATTGAACAATATCCTGTCTCGAAGTTTATAGCCGAGGCATTACAAAATTTTGCCTGGAAGATAGTGATGGAAGAAGACTTAAAGGCTCTCAAGGTTAATTAAACTTGGGACTTGGTACTTCTTCCTTCAGGCAAAGCTACTATTTGTTGTTAACGGGTATATGCTATAAAAGTCAATCCCGATGGTTCTCTTGCTCGTTTAAAGGCAAGACTTGTTGTCAAAGGATATGCTCAGGTATATGGGGTTGACTATCTTGATACATTTTCTCTTGTTGCGAAACTTATTTTTACTCATATTTTGATCTCTCCTAAAGCTACATATAATTGGCCTTGTTTCCACTTGATGTCAAAAATGTTTTTTTTTTTTTCATGGTACTCTTCATGAAGAATTTTATATGGAGCAACATCCGATGTTTGTTGCTCATGGGGAGTCTTGGGGATTGATTTGTAAATTAAAAAGTTTTTATATGATTTGAAGCAACCCCATGGGCATGGTTTCTAAGATTTTCTAAGGTTGTACTTTCTTTTGGACTATCTAGATGTGGATATGATCATTCTTTCCTTGATAGGGAGAAAAATTGTTCTTGATTGTGTATGTTGATGATATTATCATTGCGAGGGATAACTCAAGACCTATTTTCAATAATAGTTTCAAACTAAAGAATTAGGAAAGTCGAAGTATTTCCTAGGAATTGAGATGGCATAGTTACCGAAAGGTATTATTCTGTCACAATGAAAATATGTCTAAAATTTGCTCTTTGAGACAAGTAGATTGGGATCAAAGCCTCTTGATTCACCCATGGAATAAGGGGTTAAACTGGTTGGCGAGGGAGGATAGATTTTGATAATCCTTATAGATATAGAAGATTGGTACGTAAGCTAAATTATCTCACAATTACTTGACTACACTTTGCCTTTCCAATTAGTGTGATAAGTCAGTTTTTGTCTTCCCTTGTATATTTCACTAGAATGCAGTTATTCAAATTTTGAGGTATTTGGAGAAGCCTCCAAGGAATGGAATTGTTTACCACCCATGGCCATATCAGGGTTGAAGGATTCTCTTGTGCTGACTGGACAAGGTCTCCAGATGATAGGAGATCAACCACTGAATATTGGACCTGTTTAATACACATGTGCGCACACACGTTTTTGTTAATGGATGAGCCTAGGCTATATTTTTAGCTTGACTCAAGGACCTATCCATTGATCATCTCTAATAATCATATTATTATGTTTGGAGGTTTATTTAGATTGGGAGGGATGAGAAATTCTTGGGAATATCATAGTGGCATAGTGGAAGCATAGTGGATTTAATTTTATTGAGGTACACAAGAACTGAAGCAATCTGAGCTTTTTTCCGCGTGAAATTTTTGTTTGAGAACACAAAATGGTAGATTCTTAGAAATAAAGGATGCAAAAAAGAATTAAGTGTAAAATACGAGAACTTGAATATGGTATTTTTCCCATATTCAAGTTCTATCAGATGTATCTAGGTGACTTCTTCGGATAGCTCCCTTTGAACATGTGATAGACAAGACAACGAGAATAGGGTCCTACAGCTTTGTGGTGGAAAGTTTTTCCCTACATTTGTGCGAATAACCTATTCGAAAACTCTCTCCTCGAGATCAAATAAAATCCAGTCGAAACAGCTCAAGCCCAAATGGTTTAAATGCAAACTACTCAATCCAACCATAACAACTAATCTAAAGAGACAAACGACATGGAATCAACAAACCCCAATCCTCATCTCACGCATTCCCATTCACATCCACAATTACCACATCACAACATACCCCACCTGGACATTTTGCTTCGACCTTGTTCACCTACTATTTATACATAAAATCCCCACCCCCCACCAAAAAAAGAGTTTAAAAGATAAAAGAAAGAGGGTAATTCTAGTCCAGTCTAGGGCATAAGTATATATTTAAACATCTAAGAGCTTAATCATCTGCTAATGATACTCAAACCCCAAGATTTCACCCAACACATCGAGAAGCTGCCAAATGTGTCGTGAGCTGAGAGAAATGGCCATTGGCTTCGATCATCTCGACTGTCGGTTTCCCCTGGATTTTGTCGTGCATGTGATGGGTAACCGAGCTCGGCACAATGACGTCGTTCGTGATCTGAATTATAGTACATGGGGTCGTCACTCTCCCGAGGACCTCTCTATTGTCAGACAGGAAAACCGCCCTGGCTAAGGAAAGCGCGGCTTCAAGCCTCATCCTTCTCAAGCACTTGGTGAACATCTTGACCGAGAGGGCATCATGCGGATGCACCACCAGAGAAGCAAAGTTGGGTGCCCATTCATTGTAGTCGGACTCTATGCTCAATAAGATCTGATCAATCTGAGCGGTCCCAAATCCGCCCTCGTAGCCGTCCGTGTTTAAGTACCTAACGAAGGCACGAAAAAGTATGACAATGCAAGAACATCACCTTCAGCGTTTATGCTAATGAGGACTGAGAGGGTGCTTAGTTTGAAGTTTTAGACAAATTAAAAGGGAATTAGTGTCGTCGGCAGCTGTCCAAACTATGGATGATTTTATCATCTGCCATCCATATAAAAAGCAAGTAGAGAGTGAAGAGGACCAAAAAAACAAAAATTAAAATAAATAGATTTTAAATAAATTCAACGAAAAATTGAGAATCATCGAAGGATTCTTCCGTGTCCACTCATCTCAATTGTGATGGGTCCTAAAACATTAAATACACTAAAAAGAAAGTGTTTTAGAGTCCGCTAATTTCACAAAAATGAATTATTTAAAAATTATTTTCTTCAAAATGATCATATAAGAAATCAATAAGTACTTAATTAACGATTTTTTTCTTTTTTGGTTTCAATGGTCAAGGTTGTGTGCGAGAAAACGGGACAACACCAAATAAAATCTAAGAACAAAGGTCATATGTTTGTGATAACAAATTCTGTTAATTTTATTAAAGTTCTCATTTGAGTGAATTTTATAACCTGCAATCCACCAATCAAATATATAATGAGGAGAAAACAACCTTTAAAGGTATAAAGATTATCATAACTAATCATAAAGTAACTTTGACAAACTTGAATATCTCATTTCCATAAGTATTTACTTAAAGTTTCTAAAGTTATTTGATAAAGGGAAAATTCCAAATAAGAGCCTGAAGTGCTCTTATTTTTTCAAATAAGGGCCCGAAGTGGACTTTATTTTAAATAATGACCTGAAGTGGCCAAATCGTCTCGAGATAAAGACATCAATTGAAACTTATTTCAAATGAGGACCTAACCACTTTTAGACCAAAGGGCATTTTCTTCTTCCCCTTCCCTCCATCGACCATGGCATAGGTCACCCACACCCTTTCCAGCGTCATGCAAGGGTCACCCTTGCTGGTGTCGTGCGAGAGCCGTAAGCAAGGGCGATCCTCTCCCGATGCCAGTGAGGGCGACCCTTGCCAGCCCATGCGAGGGCAAGGGTCACCTCGCCTGGGCTAGGTGCGGCAAGGGTTGCCCAACGTTGGTAAAGGCTACCCTCATTAGCCTAAGCAAGGGTGACGCGCTCCCGATGCCGACAAAGGTGGCCCTTGGATAAGTTCAACGACCTTAGCCATGGCCAGTGATGGGAACGGAGAAGAAGAAGAAGAAATAAACAAAAAATAATAATTTTTACCAAAATATCCTTTCTCTAATGTTCAAAATAGTCGCTAGTCGGCCAAAGGCACTTTTTTGAGATGATATGATCACTTCAACTCTTTATTTGAAATAAAATCCATTTTGATCCCTTATTTGAAAAAACGAGAATACTTCAGATTTTTATTTGAAATTTTTTCTTTGATAAATGATCTAATGAGATTTTACTTTCACATCATTACTCTCATCATAGTTATGATTGATGTTATTGTTCTATATTTATATTAGAAAATATGTAATGATTTGTAAAGGTAGACGTTAAGAAAGGGAAAGAAAGGAAAGCTACGTCCATTAGAGGAGAGATTTCCACGGGATATCCGTTTCCACATGTCCTTTCAAACATTTAAAGAAAGGACGATTGAGAGCTTTCTAGTGCTAGACAGTTCAATGTATCTACTTTTGCATTGAAGAAGGCCTATAAAGTTGGTCTTGCTTAGCATTCTTACTTTCGGTGATTAATGGCAAAGAATGATAATTCGAGCTCCAATCCTTCAGGATGAGTGTACGCCATCACTAGAGGACAGGCAGAAAACTCACCTGATGTGGTTACAGACCATGCTTTATTTGATCTTGGCGCGACTCATTCGTTTATAGTTGAGCAATTTGTCAAGCTAGTAGGATTAAGTCCTAAGTTGTTGGGGTCAGTGGTTAGCATATCTACACCATTAAAGGATAATGTGTTAGCTGCGTTGGGTTGTCCTAGTTGCAAGTTAGTGATTGGTGAGTGAGAGGGGAAGATAAATTTGTTAGTCCTAGCCATGTATCACTTCGATGTGATAATTGGCATGGATTGGCTCACCAAACAACGAGCTAAGATAAACTCCTATTGTAAAGCGATTCAGTCTAACTCGTTAGTGGGTGAAAGTTTCCATTTTTTGAGAGTCAAGGAAGAACTTGATTTCCTTAATCTCGTCGCTTGAGGTAACCCATTTGTCATATGGGAATTGTTAAGGTTATCTAGCGACTGACGTGAATACGACAGTTGAGGAGTTGAAGATTGAGGACATCACTGTAGTGCAAGAATTTCTAGACTTGTTTTCAAAGGAATTGTCATGCATGTCGCCAGAGAGGGAGATCGAGTTTGTGATCGAGTTAGCACCCAGGACAAAGCCAATCTCTAAGGCTCCTTACCAGATGGTGTTGTTAGAGATGAAAGAATTGAAGGTGCAGATGCAGGAGTTGTTGGATAAGGGATTCATAAGTTCCAGTGCGTCACCATGGGGAGCACCAATTATGTCCTTGAAGAAGAAAGATGACTCGTTGTGCTTATGCATCGACTATCGTCAACTTAATCAGGTGACGATCAAGAATAAGTATCCGTTCCCGAGGATCAATGACTTATTTGACTAGTTGCAAGAAGCGTCGATATTTTGTAAAATAGACCTGAGAACAAGGTACCATTAGTTGAGGATAAAAAATGAGGACATATCGAAGACAGCGTTTCGTACTCGATACAGCCATTATGAGTTCTTTGTAATGCCGTTTGGTTTGACGAATGCCCCAATTTGCTTTCATGGATCGATGAACCGAGTGTTTAAAGAGTACTGGGATCAATTTGTAATCGTGTGCATCGACGATATCCTGGTGTACTCAAGAAGTCCTGAGGAGCACGAAAGGCATTTGAGGATGGTGCTTCAAACACTAAGGAACCATGAATTGTACGCCAAGTTTAGTAAGTGCGAGTTTTGATTAACTCATGTGGCGTTCCTAGGTCATGTGATTTCAAGTGAAGGAATCTCCATGGATCTGACCAAGATCGAAGCAGTTATCAATTGGCCAAGACAGACAATAGTAACAAAGATCATAAGCTTTTTGGGATTAGCAGGATATTACAGAAGGTTCATGGAAGGGTTTTTAGCACTAGCTTCGCCGTTGACTCGACTACTGAAGAAGGAAGAGAAATTTGTGAGAACAGACAAGTGTGAGCATAGTTTCCAAGAGCTTAAGTAGAAGCTGACTACCGCACTCTTGTTGAAGATTCCATCTAGTCCTGGAGGATACGAGATCTATAGTGATGCATCATTTAAAGGATTGGGTTGCATGTTAAAGCAACATGGCAAGGTTGTTGCACACGCATCCCGTCAATTGAGACCTCACGGGCTTAACTACTCGACGCATGACTTAGAACTCGGAGCAATTATTTTTGCTTTGAAGATTTGGAGACATTATTTGTGCAGAAAAAGATTCCAGATCTTCACAGACTATCAAAGTCTCAAGTATCTATTCTCTCAGAAAGAGTTGAATATGTGACAGTGTCGCTCGATGGAACTCCTGAAGGACTATGATTGTGATATTCTGTATCATCCTAGAAAGGATAATAAAGTCGCAGATGCGCTGAGTCAGAAATATTCAGTTGTGCATATGATGGTCAAGGAATGGATTTTACTTGGGAGAGCTTGAGATTCAGTTTTCAAGTTTGAGGTAGGCCACCTTGCAAATCTTATGGCCAACCTCAAAATTGAGCTAGAAGTACAGATCAGAATCAAGACGCTTCAACAAACAAACCCAGAAATTCAGAAAATCCCGCAAGATGATACCGAAAAAAGAAAGGCTGACTTTAAAATTTCTGAAAACGGAACACTAAGGTTCCGAAGACGATTGTGTGTACTCGACGATGCAACACTTAAGGAGGAGATTTTGTCAGAAGCTCATCATAGCAGTTACAACATTTATCCATGCAATACAAAGATGTATCAGAATTTGCGTCAACACAATTGGCGATTCGGTATGAAAGCGGATATCGCCAAACATGTTGCCAAGTGTCTGATGTGTCGGCAAGTAATGGCATAGGATTGTAAGCTGAGAGAACTTCTGCAACATCTCGAGATTTCGGGATTACCAAGGAGTCGGAGGGGTAATGATTCCATGTGGATAGTGGTCGATTGATTGACGAAGTCAGCTCACTTCATCACCGTACGAAAGAACCTTGATTTGGACAAGCATGCATAATTATACGTGCATCAGATTGTTCGTATGCATGGAGTGCCAATGACAATTACATTAGACTGAGACCCGAGGTTCACAATTGCCTTCTCGAAGAGTTTACAAACTACCTTAGGAACAAAGCTACAGTACTGTACAGCCTATCATCCTCAAACGGATGGCCAGTCTGAGAGAACAATTCAAACCCTCGAAGACATTCTGCAAGCTTGCGTGTTGGATTTCAAAGGAAGCTGGAAGGAACGGTTTTATCTTGTCGAGTTTGCCTACAACAACAGCTACTAGCAGGGCATTCAGATGGCTCCTTTTGAAGCGTAGTATGGCAGAGCATGCAGGATGCCAGTGTGTTGGGATGAGGTCGGAGAACGAAAGATCACAGGCTCAAAGTTGGTTCAGCAGTCAGTGGATGCAATTGCCATTATTAGGGACAAATTAAAGATTGCTTAGAGTTGTTAGAAGAGAAAAAAATATTATTACAATAATTGACCATGACCGTTTACTGTTCAAATGGTAAAGCCTTGGTTGGATGAGCCTTATTGATGTAAGTAGATGCGCCCATCCGCTTGTTTCATGAGATTTCCTTGAGTTGAAAAGTTTGCAAGTTCATTTAAAAAAAAATTCTAAAAGGTTAGGGATTCAGCTATTAGTTATATGTAATGATATTAAAAAAAAAAAATAGGGTCCTGCTTTTGTCCAACTATCCCTATTGAGCTACTTCTTCTTTCTCTTGGTTTTTTTTTCCCAAAAGAACATCGCTTATTGCTTCACCCACAAAAAAAAAAAAAAAAAAAAAAAAAAACATGAGAGTACTTATTGCCCAAAGTAGAAACAACAATGACAAGAGAAAAGGTGAATTAGATACTCAATTCAAAGAAGAGACTTTTTTCACCCAATGAGTAGTAACCCAATCAGGAGTTCACTATTAAATTAATTTTTATAGAATTAATTTTATTAAAGTTCTTATTTGAGTGAATTTTATAACCTGCAATCCACCAATCAAATATATAATGAGGAGAAAACAACCTTTGAAGGTATAAAGATTATCATAACTAATCATAAAGTAACTTTGACAAACTCCAATATCTCATTTCCATAAGTATTTACTTAAAGTTTGTAATGTTATTTGATAATGCGAAAATTCCAAATAAGGACCTAAAGTGTTATTGTTTTTTTTCAAATAAGGGCCCGAAGTGGACTTTATTTTAAATGAGGACCTGAAGTGGCCAAATCGTCTCAAATAAGAGCATCAATTGAAACCTTTTTTTCTAATGTGGGCCTAAAGTGGCTATATTAGTTTCAAAAAGGGCCTAACCTCTTTTAGACCAAAGGGCATTTTCGTCTTTTAATTTTTTTAGTTTATTTCTTTTTCTTTCTTTCTTTCTTTCTACATACCCCTTCCCTCCATCGACCATGGCATAGGTCACCGGACTCAGGCGAAGGCCACCCACATCCTCTTCGACGTTATGCAAGGGTTGCCCTTGTCGGTGTCATGCGAGAGCTACAAGCAAGGGCAACCCTCTCCCAATCTTTGGTGAGGGCGACCCTCGCCAGCCCATGCGAGGGCAAGGGTTGCCTCGCTTGGGCTAGGTGGGGCAAGGGTCGCCCAACGTTGGTGAGGGCTGCCCTCATCAGCCCAAGCAAGGGTGACCCTCTCCGACGCCGACAAGGGTGGCCCTCGCCTAAGTCCAATGACCTTAACCATGGCGACGTTGGGAAGGGAGAAGAAGAAAGAAAGAAAGAAAGAAAGAAAAAAGAAATAAACAAAAAATAATAATTTTTATCAAAATATCCTTTCTCCAATGTTCAAAATAGTCACTGGTCGGCCAAAGGCACTTATTTTTTAGATGATTTGATCACTTCAACCCTTTATTTGAAATAAAATCCATTTTGATTCCTTATTTGAAAAAACGAGAATACTTTAGAATTTTATTTGAAATTTTTTCTTTGATAAATGATCTAATAAGATTTTACTTTCACATCGTTACTCACATCATAATTGTGATTGACGTTATTGTTCTATATTTATATTAGAAATATGTAATGATTTGTAAAGGTAGACATTGAGAAAAGGAAAGAAGGGAAAGCTACGTCCATTAGAGGAGAGATTTCCACGAGATATCCATTTCCTCATGCCCTTTCTCACATTTAAAGAAAGGACGATTCAGAGCTTTCTAGTGGTAGACAGTTCAATGTATCTACTTTTGCATTGAAGAAGGCCTATAAAGTTGGTCTTGGCTAGCATTCTTACTTTCGGTGATTAATGGCAAAGGATGATAATTCGAGCTCCAATCCTCAAGGACGAGTGTATGCCATCACTAGAGGACAGGTAGATGACTCGCCTGATGTGGTTACAGGTACTATTTCACTAAACAACCATGCTACATATGCTTTATTTGATCCTGGCGCGACTCATTTGTTTATAGTTGAGCAATTTCTTAAGCTGGTAGAATTGAGTCTTGAGTTGTTGGGGTCAGTGGTTAGTATATCTACACCATTAAAGGATGATGTGTTAGTTACATTGGGTTGTCCTGGTTGCAAGTTAGTGATTGGTGAGCGAAAGGGGAAGATAGATTTGTTAGTCCTAGCCATGTATGACTTCGATGTGATAATTGGCATGGATTGGCTCACCAAGCAACAAGCTAAAATGGACTGCTATCGTAAAGCGATTCAGTTTAACCCGTTAGTGGGTGAAAAGTTTCAAGTTTTCTGGGAGTTGAGGAAGAACCTTGATTTCCTTAATCTCATCACTTGAGGTAACCTGTTTGTTAGATGAGGGTTGTCAGGGTTGCCTAGCAATTGACGTGGATACCACAGTTGAGGAGTTGAAGATCGAGGACATCACAGTAGTGCAAGAATTTCCAGAGGAAGCATAGTCATTATAACAACTAGAAACAAGGATGTTCTTGACCAAGCTAGTGCAGACCACATGTACCATCTCAACAAGTTGTCATTGGATCAATCATTGATTTTATTTAGTAGACATGCATTTCAATAGGATTCTCCTCCGAGTGATTATGAAGTTGTCTCTCGTGATGTTGTATCTACTACTGGGGGGCTCCTATTAGCTCTCAGAGTTGTAGGTTCATTCTTATGTATAAAGAGAAAAAACGTATGGAAAGATACATTAAAAAAATTAAAGAAAGTGCCCCATGAGAAAGTGCGAGATAAGCTGAAAATAAGTTACGAAGCATTAGATTATGGGGAGCAACAAATATTTTTGGATATTGCATGCTATTTCATTGGATCATGTAAACAAAATCCAACTTATATGTGGGATGCTTTTGATTTTTTCCCTGGGAATGGGATTGAAGTATTAAGTCTTATGTCCCTAATTAAAATTGACGAATACGGAAAGTTATTGATGCATGATCAATTGAGAGATCTTGGAAGGGAAATTGTTTATCTAGAAAATTCAAATGAGCCTCAAGAACGTAGCAGATCGTGGATCGATGAGGAAGCCCTAGATGTGCTTGACAATTGCAAGGTATGAGTTTTTCCACTTATCTTAGTTAGTGAATGTGGGTCCATCTTCCCTTTCTTGTTTGAAATAAAAATAAGTATTAGTCTTGAGTCCCCATAACTTGCTGCTTCCACAAGCAAAAGAGTCCTTTTGATTAATTGTTGTTTGCCACGATCCTAGAAATCTATGGTAAAAGTAAGCAAAATTTAGATGACTACTACTTCACCGTGACAAAATCAACACGAAAATGAAAAGATAGCATCAAATATCTGTAGCAATTCATAAATAGAATATTTGATATTACCTATTTTCCTTCATCTATAATGAAAAACACTCACAAAAGAAACACATGATAAGAAAGGAATGTAAAACACATGCATACCTTTTGCAATGACATTCTTGTTTTCATTTTGATATGGAGAATTGCTAAAAAAGTAAACCAAAATAGTGAGGGAATTCTACAATTGGGATTCTTTAATTTTGATAGTTATATGATGGCAAGTTTAATTGATGTTTTTGGATGGTTAGAGTTGTATTGGTTCACAAATACATGATAGAGTAAAGGTAGTGTTATTTCACATACAAAGGGCATGAATTTTGATAGATATATTTGAATTAGTGGATGCATGAAGAGAGGCCTTCCATTGTAGTTGCAAATGGACACAAATTTTATGAATTCAAAAGGTGCAAATTGCGAAGGGTATAGTTGGATGAGGAAAAAGCGCAGAACCAACTGATTGAGCTTCTCCATCTTTACATAGATTAGATGAATAATATGCATCCACAACCTTTCATTTCACAAAGAAGGGAGAAGTGTACACCATAGTAGTATGCCAGCAAATTGAAATAGGTAAATTTTATTTTATATCAATTGGTCTAATCTCATCATTCAAAACTTATAATCTACAATGTTGCCAAATGGTAGGGTACTAGAAAGATTGAGGCCATTGCTCTTGACAAATGGGGTTATGAAAGAAGATACACAGCTGAACAATTTAAAGAATTGACCAACTTAAGATTCCTTCGAGTGGATGGTGCGAATTTCACTAGAGATTGCCAAAGCTTATTTCCTAAATTAAGATGGCTTTGGTGGAAGTATTGTCCCTCAAATTTCACTACGGCCAACTTTCATTTGAAGAAATTAGTTGTACTTGATCTGTCAGCCAGTGCAATTTCGGAGGATTGGGGAGGATGGGTTCCATTCAAGGTAAGATGTAAAGAAGGCATTTAAGTATTTTTTTAATAATATTTTTTTCTTGTATGTATAACATTTGAAAATTGATTTTCATAATTAAACAAGCTGTTTCTCTTTAATTTCATTGTATTAAAGGAAAACACGGTGCCCAATGATTGCATCTCTCTTTCATTTGAATTTGTCATGTGCTTTTTTGATAATATAAGTGGCTTATGTCTAATAAGCAAATATCTCCTTTGTAATGTTATTCAAAATTACATGCAGTTAGCACTTGTACACCATAACATTTTTTTGCAATCAATATGCTTAAAAGATATTCATCTGTTGGTGTGGCCAAACACTAATAAAAGAGACATTCAAAATTAAATAGGACAACCGTGAAGGAGTAGAGGAGCATGGGTAATTTTTGAGGAATTCTAAAAAGTAAAATACATAAGGAGTAGTAACAAATCACAAGTTGCAATAGTCCAATTACACTAACATATCCTTTCTTTCTTCTAGATGGCGACTGAACTCAAAGTTCTCAACCTCACGAATTGTTTATCTTTGAAAAGAACTCCCGACTTGTCCACTTTCAAAAGGTTGGAGATTTTAAATCTTGAAAATTGTTGGAATCTAGAAGAGCTTCATCCTTCTATTGGGGACATCAAGACTCTTGTTTCCTTGGATGCCTCTAGATGTTGGAAACTCAAGGAGCTACCAGAAGGAATAGGTAGAATGGCATAATTGACAAGGCTTGTCATACAAGAAATGGGTATACAAGATATTCCTATTTCGAGTGATAGTTTGATGAAGTTGGAGTGTCTATCTCTCAGTCATTGTAAAATTTCTCAACTTCCGAATCCATGGGCTCCTTGGTTTCATTAACTCAATTACACATACGTGATTTAGCAATTGAAGAATTACCTAAATCCATTGGTGCCATGAAGGAACTTAAGGTTATTCTTGCCAATCAGTGTAAAAAGTTAGTTCATTTTCCTAGCTCCATAGGCAATCTAGCATCTCTGCAAAGCTTGTTCTTACATGGCTGCTCCTCATTGATAGAGATCCCCAACTCGATAGGAAATCTGGCATCACTGATTTAGTTGGTCTTAGGATGGACATCAATTACGAAATTACTTGAAAGTATTGAGAATTTGCAAAATCTGAGGATCTTGTATATTTTTGGAACTGACATAATGGAATCGCCTGATGCCATAGGGATGTTGGCAAAACTCCAAGAGTTGGAAGCTTTGGTTTGCAAAAATCTGGAGTGACTACCTAATAATATATGCAAACTAATTTCGCTAGAGAAGCTCAACCTTCATCATTGTGCAAAGCCGGGAATTACCGGAGGCGCCCTCCGGCTTAACAGTTCTAAATGTTTTGCCGGGGGCGATCCTTGCCCGTCTTTCCCAGCTAACCGGTCTCAACAAGCTCGCTCTTCATTTTGCCACCGGCTTGAATGTGTCCCAGAGCTTCCCATTGGACTATCGGGGCTTTTTATTTCATTCTGCAGAAAATTAAAAGCCTTGACGAATTTGTCAGACTTGAAACACTTGCGATATTTCCAAATTTCTGAATGCCCATCTCTCGAACGATCGCTCGACGTGTCGAATTTTAGGCGTATGCAGAAGACGGAACTTGCTTGAATGTGTCACAGATTGGTCTATCATAGCTTACCATTTGACCATTGGCCTTCCTCTTTGATATCGAGCTTCGAGTCTGCAAGCGGACCTCAAGAGCGAGGGGGGGTAGGAGAGAACTACAGCTCGACGTCCATGGAAGTTTCCGAGGCCCGAAGATCGAAGCCACCGTTCGCACTGCGCGTCCACCGCAGGCAAGTGGGCAGGTCGGTCGGCGTGGCGGAGTTGACAACGGCAACGGTGACGAGGCGACGCCACGGCTGGCAACGCCCTCTCCATCCGCTCCAGGTAAACGCACGCACGCATCTCTCGAGCTTTCCTGCGGTCTCTCAGCTTCAGCTGCATTTTAGAACCCCAATCAGACCGCTGAATTTCTGTGTTCTTGGGGCATGAACTTCTGTCTTCCCACATAAAAGCCCGCTTCGCATTCCACTTCAAGTGATATTAAAGGAGTCAAAATTATTTGATGACACTGATACTTGGACATTCACACATGTTAAATTGTTTTCCCTGTATTTAATTGCCCCTAAACTTTCTTGTAATGAAAGAAGTATCTTACACTCCTTTGTTCGGAGTAAACGGGGTTGTCCAGGTTAACCAATGTCCAAGTATTTTCCTTTTCATCTCTGCTTATGGGTGATAAGCTAGTGGAATTTTCATTCTTCATTGATGCTATTGAAGATGTGATGCTGAAAGCTGATTAGTTCTCTGGATTAGTCAGAGCATTATGACTAGTGGCTATTAATACAACTATCCAAGGTTTTTACCTTGTAAATCTTTTTTAGGATTGCTATCTGTATAGGATGCAATTAAAAAGATGGAAGTTAGTCACATCAAAAATCATTCCCACTTGGGATCAATAATAGGATCATTGGAGATGTAGGATGGGATTTATTATCCCTGTCCCAAATATCCTACTATGCATATTTAATTATCTCTCAACCTCATGGTAAACCAAATTAGGCCCCAATTCTCATTGTGCATGATGCATTGTATGTCTAAAACAATATCTAAAGGCCGAAGCTACTAATTACGGCTACCTTTGGGGATTGAACTATAAGGGGATTACAAATGAGAATGAGGTGTTGCCCCCATCCTGAATTAGATTGGATGGAAGATTTAATTGGTGGTTGTGGCAAAAGTGAAGATACTTTCTATACAGACTTGGGAGAATCCATAAACTTTTCGCTGGAGTAAGAATAACATTTTTATTGCTGGAGTTGGAAGTGGGCCCTCCCTTCATTAGAGCTTGGGTTGTGGGAAATGGAAGGTCTGATGTACCTCCACAACCAGCAATGCAGCACAATGCTCTCATCTTTGTACGGCAACCATCTCTTCTAGCTGAGGACGGAATTCTTTTTTACGTCATAGCATATAGCTCTTTACCTTTTTTATTTTTTTCATCCTTCTGTCTTCTTTTCACTTTGCCATCATCTGGTTTTGTGTTTGTTTTAATCTCTTATTTACTTATGCCCTAGATGCTTCTCTAGTTAACCTTTTTTTAAGGGAAACAAGAGCTTCTTCACTAATATGCTTCTGCTGTGGTGACGCCCGTGCTTTTGTCTTCTATTTTTTAGCTTCATCCCCTCTTTTCAAAGATAACATACAAGTGTTTGTACAGAAAACAGATTAAGAATTGATCACTCTAGACCTTAATTTTCTATGGAGTCTTATGATCATTGATCCAAACTGCGGTCCAATTTTAATCATTTAGGATCAATCTTAACAACCTTTTACCTTGAGGGTTAGATTTTATACTCCATGAATTGTCTCCTATATGTGTACAGATTAGATCATGAACCATCATTATGTGTAGCTACGACATGCCATCTATATATCTAAAAAACAAATGTGCTTGGCATATCTATATGAGAATTGGCTCTAGGCAATCTGTCGGTATGCAAGATCTCAGGTTTGGTACTTGTACTCTAGAATCTAGTATGGTGGAATCCTTTCGAATCTAATATTGTGGAATTATCTTCAGTTTCTCACCTTGTGTATCTAGATTCTCTCCCATGATTGTCCCAAAATTTTACTTTTTGTTCTTCTACTCTTGTATGAATTGTGTTACCTCTTTTTCATGTCTAGTTTGGGATTCATTTCATGATATATCCATTATGGGGATCTTATAGTGTTTGTGTTGTTTGCAAGTTTTCAATTGGTTGGGATCCTCTTCATGAAGATACCTGTATTTGTATTGTACCTTGCTATTGTCCCTTTTGCTTCCTTTTTTGACCATATTTTCATTCTAGAGTGACAAATTTTCTGTGCTATAAGACCCTACTTATAGCAGAAGCTACCAATTTGATGCAAGAAATTGGAATAACTAGAAGTTGACTTCAGTTGTCACTGATGTGTAATTGGTTTTTCCTTGTCCAACATTCCTATGATGGGCTTGAAATGCAGGTAGAAACTTTTGGAGCAATGGCAAAGACATGGAAAAGAGTCCCTTTATTTTTGAACAAGAACGAGTTTTTGTATTGCTTTTAGCCATTTATGCACTATCACTGTGATTGGCTTTCTGATCGACGAATTTTGCAAGTTCGTCTGTTCATAGATTGCTAGGATTATGTCTGTGCACATCCTTTCCCGGAAGATCAGGCCTCGAGTGTTCGATGTAGATCCTTCCAAAGAGAAGAAAAAGTATAAAGGTGTTGAAAACATTTTGGAACAAGCGCCATCTGATATTCCAACTCTTTTGGAGTTGAAACCGTTATGCTATGACTCATGATGCGGTAAATTGGTGTTTCGCTTTTTCTAATGTTGTGTCTACCATCTTTTAACTATTTTGTTTTTGTCGATCAATTGCCACCTTGTATTCAAGACCATGAACTTGTATGGCTTTATATATCTGGCACATACTCTTCTTCATTTCTAGCCTTATCGCAAACTCTGACGTTCTAGATGTTCGTAATAAATTTGAAGGTCGCATCTCATTATACCTTGCATTTATGTGGTTAACAATGTAGGTATAAATGATTACCTTGAGATTTGTCGATACTTGTAAGGCAATATATGAGATTCCATCGGTGAAGGCCAACCCAAAGATACTGTTGAAGCTCTTTCCTTGTTAAGTCTATTCTGAGTTTTTCAAGGCACATCTGTTCATTCTGTGATTTAATTAAATGCATGTTCTAAGGAAAATCTGCTGCTACTTAGTTCTATCACCACATAATTCTGTGCAGTTGAGCCTTCTTAATGCCACTTTAGAAAATAAGCATCTCTCGGAAATTCTCATTCCATCTTTGAAGTGTTCTAGGTAATTGTTTGCACATCTTGTAATATCTCAATAATGCACCATAGAAATTGGTCGACCATGCCTTTGTTATTATAACACAGGTTGTTGCTGAAACAATTGGTCATGGTGGAGGTTATCCAATGGGCACTTCTTTAAAGTACTTTCAAAGATGAATTTGAGAATGAGAAAACTTGCTAGGAGGTGCACTTGTTGAGAAGGCAGCAGAAAATCTTAGACAGGGCCCAATCATAGTCAAAAGAAGAATTTTGGCTTCTCCTAGGCGAGACAAGCTACTTTTAGCTAGGAGCCTTTTCAAAGAATCATCAATCATGTAATGACAGAACTCATCATTTTTCTTCTTTTAATTGGATCATCACTCAGATGTGACTCACTCTATTTTTGCAAAATATTATTGTTGATTTGAAGTATTGCTGGAGAATTACCTTAAAGAGACTTGCAGGGCTTTTATGCCTCATTATCCAGGTTTGATTTTGTGGAACAATTGTTTATGTTCATTGTCCATGTCACTCTTTATGAGTGATTGTTTAGACCCCTCATTTGACCCTGAGCTGCCTCTCTCCCTGTGATCCCTGATTGGCATGGCTGCTGGACTTGGGTACAAGTTCGAAATATGTGTAAAAGAGGTTTTGGCGTGTTGAAAGCCAAAGGCTTGTCATGGATTTGAGAGTGTTCTCTTCAAAGTTTTGTTCCGTACACGTGGCTTAGTCAATTTCTGCTAATAAATTTGTTGTAGCTGTGAGTGTCATTTTCTAGCATTGTGAAGCCATTTCTTGTGCCATGGAACCTGAAATTCTAATGCACTTTAGAAGTGTGGGAGGAATTCTGCTATATTGCTAGAAATAGTTGAGCAAGCTTTTTCTGTTAGTATTAACACTTACCATTTCCTGTGTTACAAAAGTATATCTTGATGGAGATCTTGATTAATTTGTTCAGAAAATCTTTGAAGCTGTTTCACTATAGAAAAAAAGCTTTGTTTTTGGGTTCTCGTACTGCTGTTGTTGAGAGCTTTAATCGATCACATGCCTCAATTTATTAAATCATTGCTATCATCTGATAGAGAGACCATTTACTGATAATTATTCAAGATTTTATGATATTCTATCAGCATGATCTCTCACCTCTATATTACCATTTTAGGAAGCTGAGAAGCATCTCTCCTTAATGGTTGTTTCCAAGTCCCCGATGGCAAAGATAGACCAGCCAATGAGAATTGTCAGTTTCCAAACGACAAAGGACAGCAATGAGATTTTGAGCTCGGGGGAGACAATTTTGGAAAAGCTGCTTGACCTTGTCAAGAAAAGTTGCTGCCAAATCCCAAAGGAAACCACGATTCATAAGGCTGCCTTGCGAGCTTGAAGGTGTTTTCAGTTGAATGAATGATATCTCCCCTCGAGCCTCTCTCCCTCCCTCCCTCCAATGAGTGCTATTTCACATTGTGGTCTGAAGTGTGGACAGGAGATATTTATCAGTGAACTCTCGAGTGGCTGTCTTAAATTTGATTGCGTATTTTGCAAGATGACCAAATCTGGGCCTTGTTTCGGATTATACTGAATACACTTTCAAAATCGGAATGTAGTTTGGTCTTTTCATCTTTCCTCTTTACCCCCTTCATTTTAATTGAAGATTTATGGGTTTTCAGGTCCAAAACTTGTACCAATGGAACAGGTATTAGCACAAGATGTGTACTCATTTGGACTGAAATAAGCGTATCGTTACTAAATTCTGTTTCGCATTACAAATGTTGCCGGTGCTTGTGTTTTTCTAACATTGTGAATAACATTAGCTCTCCATGGTAAATGCTACTTTTCCATTTCATTTCACATTTAAAATGAGCATCCTGTTTCTAGAGAACTTCATTTCAATAAGATAACTGCACCTTTTATCTCTTTGAGGGATGTTTTTTTTCTCCTTCAAGTTAATACCTTATACAGGATGGACCTTGTTCTTTAGATTTTCAGCTCCCTTGTTTTCTTCACGGAAATTGAAAAAACTAGGAAAAGCTGTGGCTACGACACCTTTTGGCTGTGAAAATAGTTGTGCCCCGTGAGTAAAAAGCACCATTTTACTTTCTTCTCGAAATAAATGTATTTATCATTTATTAAAGAATGTGATTATAGAACTTACTTAGCATGTCGAAGAAAATTCGTGATTTTCACTATAGTAACTTTTCTTGTTATATATGGCATTAATGTGTTGGAAATTACATAAATCATTAAAAAAATACACTTAAAAGTTATTCTTGAGGTCCTCATTAACACGATCACACGATCAATTATTTATGAGAAGTAAAAAGTTTTTTTTCCTTCAATTTTTGATTTTTAGTTTAAAGCAGCCTGGAACATGTTTTACTACCTTTAGTTAACTTAATTAGTGTTGTAGTATAATTATCAACGCCTTATTTCAAGTGTGGAGAAAATTTGAGATATTGCAAAAATCAATATTTTGGCCATTATTTGAAGATCTATTTTCGTCCCATACTTGGAACTAATTAAAATTCTGAGGAAAAAAAATTGCTATGAAGCATTCAAAACATTTGATTGGACAAAAATTACTGTAAGAAAAAGTTTGTGATGTTCATTACGGTTAGGGTGGTGATTGCATGCTTGATGAAGAAGACTCCATCGATTTTAATAGACAATTTTCCACAAATTAGAGCGGCACCAATTTGAAAACCCTAATGCATTTTCCCTTTCTTTGTTTCTTTTTTGAACCTCAAACCCCATCTTCCCCTTCTTTTATCCAATTCTCTCATTTTCAAATTTTTTTTTTTCCTATTTTTGCTATTCCGTCCTACCAATAATGGCGTCATGGCATCTGCCAGGAGCCGCTTTCCGGGAGGCCGTCTCGCCTTCGCGAGCGACCCCCTCTCTTCGCGTGCTACGATCTTTGGAGGTGAAAAACGTGACCCCAAATTTCACTTTCCTCCTTAGAGCTTCGAGTTCGGTCCCTGTCGAGAAATCGCTATGGTTTCTGAACGTGGGTTTCTCCGTTTGCGGATTAAAAACAGCGCGGCTGAGACGAGAAGTACCGGCGGGAGGAAAAGCGCTTGTCCCCACCGATCTGAGCATCGCTATACCCGAAGGAACATGTGCTCGAGTAGCCAATGTGCAACTTCTCATCTCAAAACATTGTCTCGATACCTTGGTTTGGCGTGGAAGCATTAGATCGACGTCGGCGTGGGCGTGATCGATGCGGACTATAGAGGCCCGGTTGGGGTGATCCTGTTCAGTTACTCGGACGTCGACTTTGAAGTGAAGGTGGGTGACAAGATCACGCAGCTGATCCTTAGTCCGTGATGATGGAGATTAAGGCATATTGTTTAAGTTAAGTAGTTTTTATTTTGTTTTATCATCTTTTCAGTGTTTAGTGAAGTCAGTTATCGGTGCTCCACTCTGTTTTTATTCTGGTTAGTAGATTTGTTTTAGGATTGAGTTCTCTTGTATAGGGATGAATTCTTCTTGGTTTAGATGGATAGGTATTTCCTTGGTGCCTTACTTATTATACCTTTTACACAACAAAGAAACCGGGGAGAAAAGAAATTGAGATTGGGTGCCAGACGAGTGATTCAAAATACTAATCAACTGAAGATAAACAATAAGTATGGGCTGTACCTGTCCATTGCAAGAAGGGTTTGTTGTGGAGTTTCTCCCTTGCATGAACACAGCAATGCGTTAGGTTTGCTGGTGGCAAAATGAATATTAAACAAGCAGGAGCCAAGATTATTGTGTTCAATCATCTACTGAATTCATGGGGCATGAATTTTTGTCTTCCTAGCTCAAAGCACTCTTTGCCTTCCTCGTCAAGTGATCGAGTCAATAATATTTGATGGCACTGATAATTGGATATTCATACCTGTTAAGTTGTTTGTCCTGTATATAGTTGCTCCCAAACTTTCTTGTAACAAAGGAAGTATCTTACACTCCTTTGTTATGAGCGAATTGGATTGTCGAGATTAACCGATGTCCAGGTATTTGCCTTTTCATCTCTGCTTTTGGGTGATAAGCTAGTGGAATTTTCACTCTTCATTGATTGTATTTCATTGATATGCTATGCTGAATGCTGATAAGTTCCTCTAGATTAGTCAGAGCATTATGACAGGTGGCTATTTATTATACCTATATCAGATTTTTGCCTTCACAATTGTTATTAGGATTGCAACCTATCTAGGAGGCAATTAGAAAGATGCAAGTTGATCATATCGACAATCATTCCCAGTTTGGATTAGGAGTAACATCATTGGAGATGTAGAATGGGATTCCTAATCCCAGTCCCAAATATCCTACTTTGCCTATTTAATTGGGACTCAACCTCATAGTAAATCAGACTAGGGGCCACTTCTCATCATGCATGACCAATTGTATGTCTGAAACAATACATAACGCCGAACCTGCTAATTGGGGCGAACTTTGGGGTTTCGACTATAAGGGGATTATATATGAAATTGAGGTGCTGCTCTTGTCCTAATTAGATTTACTTGGTGGTTGTAGCAAGGCTGAAGATACTTTTTATACAGACTTGAGAGAGTCCATATGCTTTCACATGGATTAAGAATAACCTTTAATTGCTGGAGTTGGAAGTGAGCTCTACTTCTATGAGAGCTTGGGTTGGGGTATATGGAAGGTCTGCTGTGCCTCCACAACCAATAGTGCAGCACAATGCCATCACCTTTGTACAACAACCATCTCTTCTTGCTAAGAACGGAATTCTTTTTTACGTCATAGCATAGAGCTCTTTACCTTGTCTATTTCTTTCACCCTTCTCTCTTCTTCTTTTCAATGTCATCATCTGGTTTTGCTTTCATGTTGTTTTCTTCTTTACTTTCGCCATCATCAGCAGTGCAGAGTCTTATGATTATTGATCCAAAGTGTGGTCCAGTTTCAATCATTTGGGATTGATCTTAATAACGGTCACCTTAGGGGTTTTATTTATAAGGACTTATACTGCAGCATTGCCTCCCATTTGTGCACTGATTAGACCTTATACTATCATTTTGTGCAGTCGTAACATGCCATCATACATGACTATTTGAAAAATGAATCTTGTTGGCATATCAATATGGGTATTGGCTCTCGGCAATATCTAGAGATGCAAGAATTCAGGCCTGGTGCTCATGCTATTTGCAAGTTTTTTCATTTGGCTGGGATCCTCGTCATTGAATTTCTATTGCACCTTGCTATTACCCCTTTTAGTTCCTTTTTTCACTCTTATCTTTTTTTCTTTTTTTTTCTAGAATGAATAATTTTTCTTGCTGTTAATCAGATAGTTCAACTGAAAGTTTTAATTATGCGCGGGACATAATCAAGTAATGAATTAATTGGATGGTGACATACGCATTGCTATCTACTTATAAACAGGCTATTGCAGCAATGGAGAAGCAGGCTATGCGATATATTGACCAGACACCTGATTTGAGACCAGGATTGAGCTTATTAAGACACTTAACTCTGTTTCTGCTTATTAAGACACTTAACTCTGTTTCTGCTGAGAAGGTAAAAATGGGAAATCAAACTCTATTGTGGGCTACGTTTGTGAGCAATCTGTTTTGGTTTCGTGGTTTCTATAGCTAGTGTCATTATGCAGCTATTTGTGGAAATTGAGAGAGCACGGTTGCTAAAGAAACTTGCAAACAGTAAAGGAAGAACAGGGTCTTGTAGCAGATGCTGCTGATTTGATACAAGAAATTGCAGAAACTAGAAGTCAACTTCTGTGGTCACTTATTTGGTAATTGGTTTTTCCTTGTCCAACATCATGAGTGGTTTGAATTGCAGTGGAAAATTTTGAAGCAGTGGAAAATATAGAGAAAATTGCCTTTATCCTTGAACGATATGGGATGTTTATCTTGCTTTTAGCCATTTATGCTCTATTACTATGATTGGTTTTCGTCGATGGATTTTGCAGGTTTTTTTTGCTTAGATTGCCAAGACTATGTCTGAGCACAGATCCAGACAATTAGCCCCCAGTATTTGATGCAGATCCTTCCAAAGAGTATAAAAAGCCCAAAGAAGTGGAAATTATTGCGGAAAAAGTGCCAGCTGATATTCCGTCACTTCTGGAGTTGAAATGGATATAATATGAACATAATATGAACCCATGATATGGTGAATTGGTGCTTTACTTATTCTAATGTTGTGTCTATTATTTTTTTAACTAAGTTTTTTCACCAATCAAGCGCTACCCAGTATTCAGGTTGTGGTTCAAGCCATGGCTTTATTCATCTATCGCATTCTCTTTTTCCTTTATATCTTTATCACAGACTCTGATGTTAGAGATGTACTTAATGGATTTGAACACACATCTTGCGTCGCATTCATGTGGTTAGCATGTAGTATTACCCACATTACAATGGTTACCTTGAGATTTGCCATAGCTATATGGTGATATATGAGATTCCATCAGCAAAGGGGAAACCCGGAGCAGTGGATACCAGCGAAGCTCTTCCATATGAGGCTTTGTCAAGTCTTCACTGATTTTTTTAAGGCACAGGTTTTCATTCCATGATTTAATTAGTTGAAGTTTCTAAGGAAAATCTGCTGTACTTAGTTTGGTTACCACATGATCGTATGCAGTCAAGCCCTCTTAATGCCACTTCAGAAGATAAAGATCTCTAAAAAATTCTCCAATTCAGGTACATCTTTGAATTGTTTCTCGGTATTTGGTTGTACATTTTCTTGCAATATCTCGATATTCTACCATAGAATTTGGTCGGCTGTGCCTTTGTTATTTTAACACAGGTTGCAGCCGAAACAATTGTTCACAACGGAGGTTATCCAATTTACCGCTCTTTGGAGTACTTTTAGAGATGAATTTGAGAATGAGAAAAAACATGCTTGAAGGCACACTTGTTGAGAAGGCAGCAGAAGATCTTAGACAGAGAATGAGCTAACATGTAATTATAGAACTTCGTCGTTTTTTCTTGTTTTCTTTGGATCATCATTCAGATGTGACTTTATTATCTGTAGAATATCAATGTTGTTTTGAAGTATTACTCAAGGATTGCCTTGAAGAAACTTGCATAGCTGTTATGCCTTAGCATCTAGGTTGATTATGTTGAACATTTATTTATATTCTTTATCAATATCAATCTTTATGACTGATTACCTAGACCCCTCATTTAACCCTTAGCAGCCTCTCTGCCCTAGATACCTTCGTGGTATGGTTGCTGGACTTGGATGTAAGTTCCAAAAAAGTGGAAAAGAGGTTTTGGTGCTTTGAAAGCCAAGGCTTCTCTTGAGGTTGAGAATGTTGTCCTTGTAGTTATTCCATGAACATTTCAGACTGATATATATGTGCACACTATGCTTAGTCAACTTCTTCTCATAAAATTTGTTGTTGCTATAAGTGTCGATATCTAGCGTTGTGAAACCATTTCTTGTCCAGGGAGCCTGAAATTCTAGTGATTCACCATTTCCAGTGTTACGAAAGTATATCTCAAGATTAGAGCTTTCTTAATGTGCTCATAAAATCTACATAGCTTAATCACTCAATTAAAGGAACTCTATTTTTGAGGTTCTATTACCACTGTTGTAGAGAGCTTTAATCATTAACATGCCTCAATCTATTAAATCAACACATCACCTACTAGAGAGACTGCATAATAGTAATTATATAAGCCTGTATGATACTCCATCAGCATGACCTGTTAGTTTTATGATCATTTTAGGAAGCTGAGAAGCATCTCTCCAAAATGAATTTTCCAAGTCTCTGGTGGGAAAGACAGACGTGTTGATGGGAGTTGTCTGTTTCCAGACGACTAAGGAAAGCAATGATATCTTGAATTCAGGCTACAAATTTGGAAAAGCTCCTTGATCTTGTTGAGGAAAGCTGCCACCATATCCGCAAGCAAACTATGGTTCACAAGGTTGCTTTAAGAGTTTAAAGATGTTCTTAGTTGAATGTATGATCTCTCTCCCTTGAGCCTCCCTCTCTCTTACCAAAAGAGAGAAGCTGAAGATTGCGGTTTCTCGTTGTCCTCTGAAGTCTGAAGTGGGGACTAAAGATATCATAAACTCACGTGTAGCTGTCTTAAATTTAATTGCATATTTTGCAGGTGGACCAGATCTGGGCCTTGTCTTGGGCTGAAATGATACACTGAATACACTTTCTGCATTGGAATGTATTTCAATCGTTTCATCTTTCCTCTTCCTCGTTCCTTTTAAGTGAAGATTTTGGGCTCTTAAGGTCCAAAACGTGTAACAATGGAGTTGGTATTGGCACAAGATGTGCGCTCATTCTATCAGAAATGAGGTGTTGTTACAAAATTCTGTTTTGCATTACAAATTTTACTGGTGCTTGTGTCTTACTAACATCTTTAGTAATATCGGGGATAACATTAGCTCGACAGAATCACCTCGCATACAAGATGGATTTAATGTAAGCCGGTAACTAAATTAGTTGTTGATTGTAAGATTGTCATAATCGTCGAACTTATTCATGTAAGGACAAACAAAACCTCTCGTATTTATTATCAATTGATTGTCAGTTGCCTCAATAATGTAATATCCATATACTAGATTCTACGGTCATTATTGATATGTCAAATGTCCAAGTATCTAGTAGCTCCATTTAAATTGGGATATAGAGGCTCACCCAATTCTAGTCTTCCGCAAAATGTGTGCATCTAATCTTTTCAATTGACCTTACTCTGAGCATCAGCGTTGCCCGTTGGTTTTCTTTTTGAGTGTTTCATTTAGGGTACGTTTGTTTGTATTTCTATTCAAAAATTGTTCGGGGAACAGAAATAGAAAAAACTATTTTTGTTCCAAGGAGCAATTTTTGACCGTAAAGCACGTTTGGTAAACTTATTCCAAAATAAAAAATTAATTGAAACACGTTTGATAAATTTATATTCTTTTTTGTTTATTCTAATTTTTTAATATTTTTATTTTATTTTTCATTTTTTTCTTTCTTTTTCCTTTTTCTTTTTTTCTTCTTTTGGTCGGTCGCCGACCATGCCAAGGCGGCAACCGGCGACAAGGGCCGGCAACCTCGCCTAGCCATGGCGAGGCTCACCGTGGTGGGGTGAGGCTCGGCCTCGCCTTGGCTAGGCGAGCTCGAGCTCGCCCAGATCGGGCAAGGCTAGCCTTGCCGGTGGCTAGGCGAGCTCGAGCTCGCCCTCGCCCAGCCAAGGTGAGGTCGAGCATCGCCGGGGCCGACGACACTCCGGCGAGGTCGCCGGCCATGGCCGAGGCCGGCAACCGGCCAAAGAAAAAAAAAGAAAAGAAGAAATGAGAGAGAAAATTTGTTCTTCAAAAGTGTTTTGAAACAAAAAAATAACTTTTTTTTGTTTATTATTTTCGTTCCAATTTTGTTCCGGGAACAAAAAAATAGATTTTGAACAAAAATACAAACAAACGCATTTCGTTCATTTTTTTTTCCGGGAACAAAAAAACAAAATTTTTTGTTTATAAATAGAAAATAAAAACACAATCATACACGCCCTTACTTAGAAAAGTAAGTCAAGTCAAGATATGATTAGATGCTGAGGAAATTACGCCTGCAATTATTGCCCTTTGCTTTTTATTTTCTAATTGTTTTATTAATAGAAAAAGCAAGTCAAATCGAAGTCAAGTTGTGCTCACTTTCAAACGAAAGGCCTGCGTAGGCGCTACGCTTTTGCTGCGCAATGCCGTGGAAGTTACGCATGCAATAGTTGCCCTTTTCGTGCAGCATGCATCGCCCCGGTTCGATTAGTTCAACAGTCTATTAACGTTAAATTTTAATCTTCTTACTTGTGTGCTTTTGATCCTAGAATGATCAGGTGTGGTTAGTCACTCTCATACTAAGCCGTTGAGCTTTTTTTTCCTATATTATCTTATCATTTCAGGGTTTGATTAATACTGTGCAAAGGAAAAATGCGCTTTGGTGGAGAAGCTGTTGGCTGAAAATGCCAACATGAAATATAAAGCTAAACAACAAATGAAATAAAAAGTTAACGGGTATTCACGAAATAATTATTCGATGGTGTAGAGAACTTGTTGGTCAAGAATTTTTAAATGTGATACCGAACATATAAACTCACAATTGCCACCACTCAAGAGGAGCCAACTGAGTCCATGAGAAGAAAAAAAACAGGTCAACGGAATTATCTCATGTAAGTAATGAGATTGATTTAACATAATGCCACAGCTCAATTAGCTGTTGATTATACAAACAAAATCGTCTTAATTTTCTAACCTGCCCAAACAAAAACGAACAAAACCTCCCATGTTTACTATTTATCGATTATTAGTTACCTCGATAATTTTCGTATATTATAAATTCTTCGGTCATTATTGATATATTAAATGTCCGGATATGCTTATAGAATGTGTGCACTAATCTTCGGCCAACCTTGCTCCGACCATCAGCATTGCCCGTTGGTTTTCTTTTCAATTTTTTCATTTACCTGGAAAAGCAAGTCAAGTCAAGAAGCACATGCATAGGTAGGTTCAGCGCACCTTCCGCGTAATGCAGCGCAAATTACGTCTGCAATGATTGTCCTTTGCCCGTTGGTTTTCTTTTCACTTTTTTCATTTACCTGGAAAAGCAAGTCAAGTCAAGAAGTTCAGGTAGGTTCAACGCACCTTCCGCATAATGCAGCACAAATTACGTCTGCAATGATTGTCCTTTGCCCATTGGTTTTCTTTTCAATTTTTTCATTTACCTGGAAAAGCAAGTCAAGTCAAGAAGCACATGCATAGGTAGGCTCAACGCAACTTCCGCATAATGCAGCGCAAATTACATCTGCAATGATTGTCCTTTGCCTTTTATTTTCTAATTATTTTATTAAGAGAAAAAGCAAGTCAAGTCGAAGTCGCGCTTGCTTTAGAAAAAAGGCACCTGCGTAGGCTCTGTGCCCCTTCCGCACAATGCGGTGGAAATTACGCGTGCAATAACCGCCCTTTTCGTGGAACATGCATTGCAATCGCAATGGTACGATTAGTTGAAGATTCTTGGACCGTTGGGTGGCAAGAACTTGGCATTGTTCAAGCACACACTGTAGAGTGTTGTGATGTCATTTCTCTCTAAACTTTGTCATTTTTGTTTTTCCTTGTGTCAATGTTGATTTTATTTATCTTATGAAAATACTTAGGTGCACATCTCTGTTTTCTATCATATCAACACTCAGATTACGGTAATACATCGTAAAGTCATAAAACAATTTTATTTCACATTATATTCTTGTCCTTAATTATTATAATGTGTCATAAGTATGTTATAATAGACATACCATTTATTCCTATATCTTTCATACTTTGCGACAATCTAATGGCTTCGAACACAACAATTTTATTATGCTTAATTTGACAGTTAACACCGAGAAAGTTTTGATTGAACAACTACCAAAATAAATCAAATAAATCAAAAATGGATGATAAGGGATATGGCATGATCGATGTGTGCCTTCTCCATAGGTTTTAGAGGCCCTAGAATCGATATTTCTCTTTCTTTTTTTCTAAATTTGTGCTCACGTGCATCACGACTCCGATGGCATGAAAAGAAAAGCAATCAACAGCATGACTTTCAGTGCACAATAGTTGCTTATTTTTTTGGAAAAAAAAAATTCTTATTAATCTCAACCGTTAAAAAAGTAAAGTTGACATGAGATCCACGTAATTGGATCTTGTAAATGAGTACTCAAGAGCACTGTTTACTTATATACAATACAAGAATCATTTTTATTTTTGGTATACTAATTAGACATATTTAGTATTGTGACATATTTAGTATTATCATGCACGCTCATGCCTTTAGACTAAAAGAAAAATCAACGTCATTCATGGCTAATTCTTCCAACTTGTCTTGCTGTTACTGTTCCAGCACCACAAATGGTGCGAATGATAACGTTCGTTTTTTTTTTGTTAGGGAACATAAACAAAAAAAAAAATATTTTTGTTCCGGGCAACAATTTTTGAACAAAAGAACGCGTTTGGTAACGTTTGGTCGAGAATGAAAAATAAATAGAAACACGTTTGGTAAAATTTATTTTATTTTTGTTTCTTTTAATTTTTTGAACATTTTTATTTTATTTGTCATTTTTTCCTTTCTTTTTATTTTTTCTTTTTTCGGCCGGTCACCAGGCCTTCGGCGATCGGCCGACGGGGGGGAGCCTCGCCTCGCCGGCGCGGGCGACGCCGAGCCTCGCCTTGGCTGGGCAAGCTCGGGCTCGCCCAGATCCGGCGAGGCCAAGCCTCGACGGCCGGTCACCCGCCATGGCCGAGGCCGGCGACCGGCGAAAGAAAAAGAAGAAAAAAGAAGAAGAAGAAAAGAAGAAGAGAGAGAAGAAACGTTTCTTCAATTTTGTTTTCAAAACAAGAAACAACAATTTGTTGTTTCTTTTTTTGTTCTTATTTTGTTTCGGAAACAAAAAAATAAAAAAAGAACAAAAACGTAACCAAACGTGTTTTATTCTTTTTTTGTTCCCGGAAACAAAATCCGTACGGAAGTGTTCCGGAAACGTTTCTTAGAAACGTTTCCATGCACACCCAAAATTGCCTTATGATTTCTTCCTAGGGAAGGGTCCTTTCGTACACAGAGAAAAGAGCACTTTTTGTCCAATAACACGGAATTGCTATATACGGAATTAGTCTCGCGGATTCCGAAAGGAATTTTTTTTTTTTTTTCATCTCTTTTTATTTGGAAGTGTTCTCGAAAATGAGACAAAATAATTTATATCCCTTTTGAGAAACAATTATCAGATGGTGTAGAGATCCCGTTGACTAAAAATTTCTAAACGTGACACCGATATATAAACCCACGATTCCATCCACTTGGGAGGAGCTCACTATAATGACATGTGAGTCCATGAAAAGCAAAAAGAAGGTCGATGGGATCACCTCGTGTATGTAATGAGATGGATTTAACATAATGCTATTGTTGATTATACAAGCAAAGTCTTCGTAATCGTCTAACTAGCAAAACATCTCACATTTACTATCAATCCATTATCAGTTACCTCGATAATGCAATATTCACATACAATAGATTACGCGGTCATTGTTGATATATTAAATGTCCGAATATGCTTGTAGCTCCATCCGAATCAGGATAAAAAGTCTCACCCAATTCCAATCTTCCATAAAACGTGTGCATATAATTTTGGATAAAAGTTATCAAAAATCCCAAACTTTACTTACCGTAATATATTTACCAAAAACTTCTTTTATGACATAAAAAACTCAAAACTTATATCGATGTCACATTTATCTCAAACTTATACAGTGTGACACATTTACTCCCAATCTTTTTATTTTTTTACATCAAAAACCCCAATTTTTTTCGGTGATACCAAAAACCCTAAATGTATAACATATTTATCCCAAAAATTTAGTGTCCTAAAAAAAATTAGGATTTTTGGTATCACAAAAAAAAAATTAAGGATAAATATATCACACAGATAAAAGTTTCGGATTTTTTTTGTATCATAGAAAAAAATTGGGATAAAAATGTTACAAGTAAGCAAAAATTTAGGATTTTTTATGTCATTACAATATTATATGATAAATGTGTCACTCTAAGCAAAATTTGAGATTTCTTGTAGTTAAATTACAATAATCTTCAGCTCGCTGGTTTTCTTTTTAACTTTCCATTTATTTGGAGGAGCAAGTCAAGTCAAGGAGCACATGCATAGGTTGAATGCACCTTCTGCATAATGCTGCGGAAATTACCCCACAATAATTGCCCTTCGCTTTTATTTTCTAATTATTTTATTGATAGAAAAAGCAAGTCAAGTCCAAGTCAAGTCGCGCTCGCTTTCTAACAAAATGCCTGTGTAGGCTCTACGCACCTTCCGCGTGACCGTGGCTCAATTAGTTGAAGATTTTTGGACCATGGGATGGCAAGAACTCAGCATCGTTCAAGCATGCACAGCATTGTTGCGATGTCATTTTTCTCTAAACTTTTATCACTAGAATGTGTTCGATGTCGACTAGTGTTGACATCAATGTCTCTTGGCATGTATGTGAGTAATATAGTGAGAAGCTTGAAATATTGAGGATGATGTATTTCTACGACAACTCTTATCAAATTTCAGATTTACTAGAAATTCTCTTTACATAGTCTCTTCCCATTTTCAATTTACTATTAGTGCTTCCAAGTAGCAATTTCAGATTATTTCTTTGTCTAGTTGTTTTCGCTTTTATCTTTTGGCTAACAAAGTATAGAAACCATCACATATTTCCTATTAATCTCAATATTCGATTGATTTCATCAATCATATGATGTTTGAAATCCCTTTTCCTTACGAAGGAAGATACAAAGGATTTGAATATCGTGTCACAGAATGAAATAGGAAAAGAATGACTCCTACAAAAACCATAGAATAATTCCTGAACTTTAATTCGTTTAATGGAACCTATTTGAATGGAACCACAAAAATATTATTCACTCCTTAAGCTTTCGATTATACTTTTCCGTATAGCAAACCCTCATGGAAGTACGAGAAGCAACTTAGTGAAAAGTCATCATCTCTTCTTCACTCGAAAAGCTGATTAATCATTAATGTCGGTGTGCAGAGCTTTGGATACTTCATTTCTTTTCATATTTTGCAAACTAAGTATACAAAAAGGCTCATGTTGAATATGACAGTCCAAAATTTACATCAACCCAAATAATATAAAAGAGAATATGATAAATATGAATTAATTGATTAGGAAAATCATGTATAATCTGTTCTCCAATTTTACACTTGAGTTGATGGAAGAGTCATATCGAGAAATATATTTCTAATTGAGTTGAATTTGAGAAAGCCCATTCATCATCCGACTTACTAGCAATAAGTGACTCTATATTTTGTTGTTAGGATTGGTAGATTATCGCCATGCCAGAGAAGAGAACACGTGGGTTCAACAACATTGTATATTGATTTGCATGTCTCATAGTCATTAGTTAGAGTTAAAGTGGTCTATAAAATGCATGTGAAGGAATTCGAAAAGTACACTTGTAAGATTGAACTTGGTGGAGACAATGTCAGAGGCATTCATTAAAAAAGTTGGGTTGAACAGACCAAATTAATTTAGATATCTGTAGTATAAGTTTCATCGTATTGATGCATTTCGTAAATTAGTTATTTGGATCTTGAGGAGAAGTTTCAATTGCATCCACTTACGGCTCGACACGTATAGATGGACATAAATGATCGGCAACACATTTTCAAGGGTTTCCTTTTCCACATTTTTTCAAATTTCTGCACCTTTAAAAAAAAAAAAATCGGCCAATGAATGAAAAATAGGGGGGACATTATGAATTCAAAGATGTCTGTGTCGGTATTTGGTGTCAAATATTTATCTGATTCAATACTGCTTGAGTTTAGACAGTACACTAGTAGATAAGTACTACACGACTCATATTGACATGACATGAGTTAAAAGCCATGAAGATATAAGCGAAACATTAGCAACACTGACAATATTTTATCTAGCAAGGCTCGGGTGGAGTTGCCTAGCACAACAATGTAAGAACCAGGATTGGGATGTTGAGCATCTAATCGATGTTGGCACTTGATATAACTCTTGTTTATTGTTATTACTACTAATTATTCATCCAATCATAATCCTAAATATGGAGTATGCATTTCAGGCATTCTGTACATCTCCAATTAAAGGAATCTATTTGGACCTTGTCATAGGACATGTGACTGATTGTACAGTTATAACTTTGTGCAGCAAGGGTTTTCCGGTGTGTTGAAACTTCAAATCACATGATCATGTGATACAATGTTCCATCATAATCTATTAATGTATTAGCTTTTGATCCTAGAATAATGAGGTGTGGTTAGTCAATTGCGTACTGAGCCGTTGAGCCTTTTCTGTTTCATCTTATCAAGGCAAGAGGAGAATTTTTGTAGCTTTGAGTAATGAAGTGAGTATCTGCTCTTACCTTGGTAGGTTTTATAAGCTAAGCTGGTTTTCAAAGTAGCAAAAAGAGCAAACTATATACCTATAATACACCAAGTGTCAAGGTAATCACACGATGGTCTCGTGTTTAATGCTCTCTCTCCATTTAATAGCTCAATTTTTCAAATCATATCTCCTAATGTCATATAAGATAATATTTGAATTTCCTCTATTGCGTTGTAAAAAATTATAATTTGGAGAAGAACTCGTTGGCCAAGAATGTTAAACATGAAATAAAAAATTCTGACAAAAGATGACATAAAAAGGAAAAAAAAGGCATCACTGAATACTTATTCAATTGCGGAGAACCATTGGCTGGTAATTTATTTACACTTCATCGAAAAAAATGAAATATATGTAAAATGTTAAAAATAATTCCCTTAAGGAGAGAGATAAAAGTGACTTAGGCGGAGGGTAATGACTAATAATCTTTAAACATGATGTAGCATGGGAAAATCTAGTCTTTCGTGGAATGTGTGCACTAATCTTCGGCCGACCTCACTCCGAGCATCAGCATTGCTCGTTGGTTTTCTTTTCAATTCTTCATTTACTTGGAAAAGCAAGTCATGCCAAGGCGCAAGTGCATAGGTAGGTTCAACGCACCTCTCCCATAATGCTGCGGAAATTACGCCTGCAATGGTTGTCCTTTGCTTTTTATTTTCTAGTTGTTTTAACGATAGAAAAATCAAGTCAAGTTGAAGTCGTGCTTACTTTAGATAAAAAGCGCCTGCATAGGCTCTACGCCCCTTCCGCGCAATGCCGTGGAAATTATGCATTCAATAATTACGCTTTTTGTGCAGCATGCATCGTAATCGCAACGGTTCAATTAGTTGAAGATTCTTGGACGGTTGGATGGCAAGAACTCAGCATTCTTGGACGATTAGTTGAAGATTCTTGGACGGTTGTAGAGCTTTGGATACTTCATTTATTTTCATGTTTTGCAAATTAAGTGTACAAAAAGGCTTATGTTGAATAAGATAGTCCGAAATTTACATAAACTCAAATAATATAAAAGAGGATATGCACAAATATGAATTAATTGATTAGGAACGTCATGCGGGATATGTCTTCAATTATACACTTGTGTTGATAGAATGTTTGTACCTATGAGTAAAGAAGTGAGTACATGGTGTTAGGAGGTTTTATAAGCTAAGCTGGTTGTTAGAACAGCAAAAGTAAGCTAATAGTATATAGCTACAATACACTAGGTGTGAACGTAATCACTCCTTAGTGTCGTGTTTAATGCAATTCCTCTCCATTTAATAGCTTCAGTTTTTCAAATCACATCTTGTAATGCTAAATAAGTTGATATTGAATCCTCCTCTATTTTGCTACGAAAAATTATATTTCGGTGAAGAACCCATTGGCCGAGGATGTCGACATGAGATAAAACGTCTGACAAAAGATAACATAAAAGGGAAAAATGAATTATTATTCGACTACGAATAATTATTGGCTGAGAATTTATTAACGCAACACTAAAAGAATAAAATTCTATGTAAAATGTTAAAATCTATTAATTTAAGGGGAGAGATAAAAGTGGCTTGGATGGAGGATATCCACTTGATAATTTTTAAGCAAAAAGTGGTATGGAGAAATCTAGTTTAAATTATTTTGAAAAAGATTTATTTTGGAGTTACTTTTCTAGACGAATAAAAAAAGTTAATGCGTCCTGTCAACTTTTAATAACAAAATCCTCTATAACCCCCGAAAGTCATGGGCTCATGTACATTAGCAGCATATAAGAGAATGAAAGCAAGTCAAGAGAGTGATGGATCTCTCCAATTTCATTGAAAGCACGTAGATATGTTCCAAGCTAAGTAGCATAGACATATAACACGACACGACATACATATTAACGTAGACATTTATTAAAAATAGAGAATTTCGACAGCGTATTTGTATTTTTAATTAATTTGATTTAAATTCATAATTAATTAATTAATTAAAAAAAAAGAGCCTACAATGAATTTACACTAATAATATTAGTAAGTCAATTCATTGAAAATTCGAAAAACATATTCATAGTTAATGTGTATCAATATTTGGAAACGTATTTTTAACTTTAATAAAAGTTATTAATGAAATTAATGATTAATAAGAAATTATAATCAATTTATTTAAATAAAGCCATAATTTTATATAAATGACCAAAATTTATCATTATTCAAAATTCAATATTTTTATTTTTCAAAATTATTTTTTAATACCATTCATTTATTTTTCCGTTAAAAAAAAAAAAAAAGTCCGTACACCCTCACTCTCTACTTTCCCTCGTCGATTCCCCCTCCCCCAAATTTATTACACTTTTATTTCCCTCCCCACCACCTGACAGTGACAGCTTATCTGTCACTTCCTCTTCCCCCCCCCAAAATTAAAACTCACGACATCGATCTCCTTTTTAATTTTTTTTTTTGAGTTTTCTTATCAAAAACCCTAACCAGCCCTTCTTTTTCCTCCTCCCCGCCGCTCGCCGCACGACTCCCTTCGCTCTCCTCTTCGCTCTCCTCTTCCTCTCGATCCTTCTCCTTCTCCTCCTCCTCCTCGCCGCACGACCGCCTTCCTCTCCTCTTCCGTCTCTCGCCGTCGCGGGCTCGCCGTCGCTCGCAGCTCGTCTTTGCTCCCTCGCCCTCGCCTCCACCCTCCTTCTTCCGGACACGCGTGTCAAAACGCGTTTGACCCATAAAATGAAAAGGTCATGAAGCTGCGGAAACTACGCGTGCAATGATTGTTCTCTGCTGTTTGAGCATTCCTCTAGTAATCAACGACGCCTTCCTCTTTTTCTGTTTCCTGTTCTGATTGCTCCATTTTCTTCTGATGATTTGTCTGAGAGTTTTTATTTCTGTTTGAATGTAGCTTCGTGTTTGACCACTGAGACATTTCTGCTAGTCCTAGATCTGGGATTTTGCATCTCTCCTCTGTTTCCTCCTCTATCAATCTCGTTTACGATCCTTTCGAGATGAAAAGAACTCATTCAGAAGCGTCGATCTACGAGGTGTCTTCCTCATCGACTTCCCCACATGTAGGTGATTATAAAGGCGGAACCAAAGGGTTGAAAGGAAATGAATACGATGTGTTTTTGAGCTTTAGAGGGGAAGACACTCGCAAAGGCTTCACTGATTATCTCTATACTAGCCTTGATGAGAAAGGAATTCGTGTGTTTAGAGACGACAATGAGCTCCGTGTTGGTGAGAAGATTGGTCCGGAGCTTCTCTGCAGCATTACGCAGTCCACAATCTCTATCCCAATTATTTCCGAGAACTACGTTTCCAGCAAATGGTGCCTTCGTGAGTTGGTTCAATTGTTAGAGTGCAAGAGGAGTAAAGAGCAAATAGTGTTGCCCATATTTTACAAAGTGGAACCCTCACAAGTGCGACATCCTACAGGGAGATTGAGAGAAGCTATCGATGCACATAAAAAGAATATGGAGGAAACGGTTGTGAAGGAATGGGAAGAAGCACTCAAAGAAGTTAGCTCCCTGAAAGGATGGGAATCGGAGAAAATTGATAATGGGTACCTTATTCTCCAACAAAACATTGTTTAATTATTCATAAATAGATCATTTTTCAAAAAGAATACACATATTGCTATCCTATACTGATATTCATTGTTATTTGACAGGCATGAAGGAGCATTGGTCAAAATTGTTGTCACAAAAGTTCTAAGCAAGTTAAAAGGAACATTTCAGCTAATTGTTCCCCAACAGTTGGTTGGGATTGATGATTGTATCGAACATATTATGAGCTCGATAGATGCTAAATTCAATGGTACATGGATTATCGGAATTTATGGAATGGGTGGCATCGGTAAAACGACTCTTGCGAAGGCATTATACAACCAGTTCTTTGGTCAGTTTGATCATCATAGCTTTGTGGCAGATTGTCGAGAAGCATACCAGCGTGACCAGCGTGAGGGTATTAAATCCCTACAAAAGCAGCTCATATCTAGCGTAGGAGGTCCATGTGATGTGTCTAATGTGGATGAGGGGATCCGTCTCATCAAATCTCGATTTGCACATAAGAAAGCACTCATTTTTCTTGATGATATAGATAATAGTGCTCACTTGAAATATTTGGTCGACCGTAATTGGTGTAAAGTAGGAAGTATAATCATCATAACAACTAGAAACAAGGATGTTCTTGACCAAGCTAGTGCAAATCACACGTACCAACTCAACGAGTTGTCTTTTGATCAATCATTGATTTTATTCAGTAGGCATGCATTTCAAAAGGATTATCCTCCAAGTGATTATGAAGATATCTCTCATGATGTCGTATCTACTACTGGGGGGCTCCCATTAGCTATTGAAGTTATAGGTTCATTCTTATGTAGAAAGAGAGAAGACGTATGGAAAGGTACATTAAAAAAATTAAAGAAAGTGCCCCATGAGAAAGTGCAAGAGAAGTTGAAAATAAGTTATGGAGCATTAGGTTATAGGGAACAACAGATATTTTTGGATATAGCATGCCTCTCCCTCGAACAATATGCAACTTATATGTGGGATGATTGTGATTTTTACCCTGGGATGGGGATTGAAGTATTAAGTCTTATGTCCCTAATTAAAATTCACAAATTTGGATCGCTATCGATGCATGATCAATTGAAAAATCTTGGAAGGGAAATTGTTTATCTAGAAAATCCAAGGGAGCCTCAGGAGCGTAGCAGATTGTGGATCTATGAGGAAGCCCTAGATGTGCTTGACAATTGCAAGGTATGAGTTTTCTCTACTTTTCTTAGTCAATGCATGTGGGTCCATCTTCCCTTTCTTGTTTGAAATAAAAATAAGTATCAAGTCCCCATGAATTGCTGCTTCTCTAAGCAAAAGAGCTTTTTTGATTAATCATTGTTTTTGCCTGATTCTAGAAATCTATGGTAAAAATGAGCAAAATTTAGATGACTAGTACTTCATTGTAACAAAATCAACACGAAAATGAAAATATAGCATCAAACATCTGTAGCAATAAAAAGAATCATATATAGAATGTTTGTAATTATCAATTTTCCTTCCACGTATAATGAAAAACCCTCATCGAAGAAATACATGATAAGAAAGGAACGTAAAACACATGCGTACCTTTTGTGATGACATTCTCGTTTTCATTTTGATATTGACAATTGCAAACAAAGTAAACACCAAAAAAGTGAGGAAATTCTACAATTGGGATTCATACATATATTGATGGCAAATTTGATAGATGCATTTCGACGGTTAGAGTTGTATTGGTTCACATATACATGATAGGAGTAAAGGAAGTGTTATTTCACATACATAAGGGCGTGAATTTTGAAAAATATATTTGAATTACTATATGCATGAAGAGAGGCCTTCCATTGTATTTGCAAATGGACGCAAATTTAGAAATTCAGAAGGTGCAAACTGCGAATGGTATAGGTGGATGAGGAAAAAGTTTTGGAGACAATCGCTTGAGCTTCTCATCTTTAGATATATTAGATAAATAATATGCAACTACAACCTTTCATTTCACAAGAATGAAAGATAGAAGCCTACGCGATAGTAGTATGATAGCAAATCGAAATCAATGCATTTTATTTTATTTCAATTGGTCTCATCTCATCATTCAAAACTTATGGTCTACAATGTTCCAAAATGTAGGGCACCGGAAAGATTGAGGCCCTTTCTCTTGGCAAATATGATGAGGGAAGAACATACGCAGCCAAAAAGTTTAAAAATATGACCAAACTAAGATTCCTTCAAGTGGATGGTGCTAATTTCACTGGAGATTTCCAAAGCTTACTTCCTGAGTTAAGATGGCTTCAGTGGAACCGCTGTCCCTCGGATTTCGTTGCGGTCAACTTTCATCCAAAGAAATTGGTTGTACTCGATCTGTCAGATAGTGCAATTTCGGAGCATTGGGAAGGATGGGATCCACTCAAGGTAAGACGTAAAGAAGGCATTGAAGTATTTTTTTTAATATAACATTTTTTTTCCTTGTACATTTGAAAATTGATTTTCATAATTAAACTAGCCGTTTCTCTTTAATTTCATACTATTGAAGGAAAACATAGTGCCCGATGAATACATCTCTCTTCCATTTGAATTTGTCATCTAGTTTTTGATAATATAAGTTGCTTATGTCTAATAAGAAAATATCTCATTTGAAATTTTATTTGAAAATAAATGCAGTTTGCACTTTTGCACTCTAACATTCTTTTGCAATTAATATGCTTAAAAAAAATTTATCTATTGACGTGGCCAAACACTATTAAAAGTTGACATTTAAAATTAAATAGGACAACAGTGAAGGAGTAGAGGAGCACCGGAGATTTTTGAGGAATTCTAAAAGGTCGAAAACATGAGGAGGAGCAAAAAATCACAGATTGCGATAGTCCAATTACACTGACGTATCATTTCTTTCTTTCAGAAGGCGACCGAGCTCAAAGTTCTCAATCTCCACGGGTGTCTATCTTTGAAAAGAACTCCTGACTTGTCCACTTTCACAAGGTTGGAGGTTTTGAATCTCGCATCTTGTTCGAATTTGAAAGAGCTTCATCCTTCTATTGAAATTCTAGCATCATTGGTTGAGCTAAAACTTTCGTATTCAAAGATTACAAAATTACCTGAAAGCATTGGGAATTTGCAAAATCTGAGGATCTTGGATATTAACGGAACTGGCATAACGGAATTGCCTGATGCCATTGGAACGTTAACAAAACTCCAACAGTGGGACGTTTCAGGTTGCGATAACCTGGAGGGACTACCTAGTAATATATGCAAACTGATTTCGCTAGAGGAGCTCTCCCTTTTGTATTGTGAAAAGCTTCAAGAATTACCAGAATTGCCCTGCGGCTTAACAGTACTTTATATCACCTGCCAGGGGCAGTCTTTGCCCAATCTTTCCCAGCTAACCCGTCTCAACAGACTCCATCTTAATAGATGTCGTCGGCTTGAATGTGTCCCAGAGCTTCCCATTGAACTATTGGTGCTTTCTATCTATCGTTGTGGAGAATTGAAAGCCTTCACGAATTTGTCAGACTTGAAAAAATTGCGACATGTCAGTATATCTAAAAGCTCATCTCTCGAAGGATCGCCCGACGTGTCTATGCAGATGAGAGAACTTGGCTTTAAAGAGTCCGAGGACATATTTGGGGGCTTAATATTCGAGCGTTAGCAGACGTGAAGAGCTACGGGGGGCAGAAGAGAAGGACGGCTCGACGTCCATGGAATCTCTCTCTCTCTCTTTCTCTCTCTCTGTCGCTACTAGTCAGTCGCCCTGCTAGTTTCCCAGGCTCGAAGATCGAAGCCACCGTTCGCGTCGCCCATCCACCGCAGGCAGGCGGGCAGGTCAATCGGCGCGGCGGAGATGACGACGGCGACAAGGCGACGCCACGGCTGGCAACGCCCTCTCCATCCGCTCCAGGTAAACGCACGCACGCGTCTTTCCTGTGGTCTCTCGGCTTCATCTCGCATTTTAGAAACACGTCGCTCCGGCATGTGAGCTCATCGATTGTTCGGATTGGAGATTTCAGTTTTCTCAATAGTAAATGTGTAGGGCGTGATGCAGATGATCGATCAATCGCATTTGAAGTTTAGAGTCGATCCATCTCATGTCGTAAATTTGCAATTGCAGATAGTTGGGATGGCGGTGTTCAGTTTCTACATCTTCCTGGGACTGTTGCTTGGGAGCGGGGCTGCTGAAATCACCGTGACGACAATATTCTCTTTTGTGGTAACTCCCTTAGCGTTTACTTTGTGCCATCATGATATTGATTGCTTTTCTTTCGTCAGTTTTCTGGGAATTGATGGGATTTTCCACATATTTCCCCCGATTTTCAGGTGTTCTCGGCGATGTTTCTGTTCATCTGCTGTACTGCGATAGATCCGATGGATAAGACCAGTTACAGAAAGAAGAAGAGAGGCTCCGAAGCGATGGTGCTCACGGACTTTTGTGCCGATTCCTCAAGCTTGCTCTTCCAATTTCGATGCTTGATTTGCCTGCGTTGGTACTTCTTCTTTCTCTTTTTCTTCTTGAATGATGATGGAAGGAAGGTTGGGGCTGATATTCCTGTGGAAGTCTAATGGTGGCGCCTCTGTATGTGTATACGAAGAGATATGTAATAAAGCAAAGAGATTAGCCTGGGGAGATATCCTTTCTGGCAGCATATCAGCGAGTCTTCAGCACCTGACTGCTTAGCTTTGGAGGAGACAGCGAACTCAACAGGTAGAAGTCAGTAGCTGTGGCATATGGATGAGCTGAGTAGGAAAGTAGTGCACAAAGTTCTGTGGATAAGCTGGACCTTTTTGTTTGGGGTACTATCTAGGAAAATACTTTGAACTTGTACTTTTACAAGATGGGCCCACCCTCCTTTTGGGATTGAGGCTAAACGTGTGGGAGTGAAGGGTTGAAAAATAAAAGAATATCCTTGATCTATGATGACAGAGAAAAAGGCGCTTTGTCTTAGTCAAGTAGTTTTATTTTGTTTTATTGCCTTTTCAAGGTTTAGTGAAGTCGGGAGTTGGGGCTCCTCTTTGTTTTTTATTCTGCTTAGTAGATTTGTTTTTGGGGTTTGCATTGTCTTTTATAGAGATGGATAGATATTTCCTTGTTGCCTTACTTATTATACTTATTGCATAACAAAGAAACCAGGGAGAAGAGAAATTGAGATTGAGTGCTGGAGGAGCGATTCATAATGCTAATTTGGGAATTGATGTTCGTCTACCCACTGACAAACTAATATACAATCAATTAAAGATGAATTGTGATTACAAGTGGTACCTCTCCATTGCAATTAGGGTGTGCCGTGGAGTTTCTCCGTTGCATGAACAACAGCATGTTATAGGTTTTTGGTGGCGAAAGTCATATTAAAAATGCAGGAGCCAAGATTTCTGTGTTCAGCTGTGTACCTAGTTCTTGGGGCATGAACTTTTCTCTTCCCAGCTCAAAGCACTCTTTGCCTTCCTCTTCAAGTGATACAAAGGAGTCAAAATTATTTGATGACACTGATACTGGGATATTCATCCATGTTAAATTGTTTTCCCTGTATTTTCTTGCTCCTGAACTTTCTTGTATAAAAGAAGCATCTTGTACACATTTTGTGTAGTCGTAATATGCCATCATGTATGACTATTTGAAAAATGAATCTCATTGGCATATCTATACGGGTATTGGTTCTTGGCAAGCTCTAGAGATGCTAGAACTCAGGCCTGGTGCTCATGCTGTTTGCAAGTTTTTTCAATTGGCTGGAATCCTCGTGATTGTATTTGTATTGCACCTTGCTATTACCCCTTTAATTCCTTTCTTTACTCTATTTTCTTCCTAGATGAATATTTTTTCTTGCTGTTAATTAGATAGTCCAACTGAAAGTTGTAATTGTGCTCCAGAGATAATCAAGTAATGAATTATTTTGATGGTGACACTTAACTCTGTGCTGCTGGGAAGGTGAAAATGTGAAATCAAACTCTATTGCGGCTCGTGTTCGTGAGCAATCTGTTTTGGTTTCGTGGTTTCTATAGCTAGTTTCATTATGCAGTTATATGTCGAAATTGAGAAGAGTGCGGTTGATAAAGAAACTGGCAAAAAGCAAAGGAAGAAGGTCTTATAGTAGAAGCTGCTGATTTAATAGAAGAAATTGTAGGAGCTAGAAGTTGAATTCTGGGGTCTTTGATCTTGTAATTGATTTTCCCTTGTCCAATATTACGAGTGGTCTGAATTGCTGTGGAAAATTTACGGAGAAAATTGCCTTTATTCTTGAACATGTACGGGATTTTTGTATTGCTTTTAGCCTTTTATGCTCTCTTACTATGATCAGTTTTCTGATGGATGCTTTTGCAGGTTCTTTTAAGCTTAGATCGCCAGGACTATGTCCAGGCACAGATCCAGAAAATCAGCCCCCCGGTGTCTGATCCAGATCCTTGCAAAGAGAAGAAAAAGCCTAAAGAAGGGGAAAGTTTTGTGGAAGAAGCGCCAGCTGATATGCCGTCACTTCTGGAGCTGAAATGGATATAATAAGAACCCATGATATGGTGAATTGGTGCTTTACTTATTCTAATGTTGTATCTACTATTCTTAACTAGAATTTTTTTGCCGATCAAGTGCTTCCTGGTATTCAGATTGTGGTTCAAGCCATGGTTTTATTCATCTGTCGCATTCTCTTTTTCCTTTCTGTCTTTACTGCAAACTCTGATGTTAGAACTGTACTTAATGGATTTGAACACACATCTTACCTTGCATTCATGTGGTTAACGATGTAATTAGTACTCTCATTACAGTGGTTTGCTATATGGCGATATATGAGATTCCATCAGCAAAGGGGAAACCCAGAGTTGTGGATACCAGTGAAGCTCTTTCATATGAGGCTATGTCAAGTCTTCACTGGATTTTTCAAGGCACAGCTATTCATTCCGTGATTTAATTAGTTGCAGGTTCTAAGGAAAATCTGTTGGTATGTAGTTCGGTTACCACATGATTGGTTACAGTCAAGCTTTTGCAATACTTTAGAAGATATAAATATCTCAGAAATTCCCCAAATCAGGTACATCTTTGAATTGCTTCTAGTATTTGATTGTACATTCTCTTGCAATAGATCGATAATCTGCCATGGAATTTGGTTGGCCGTACCTTTATTATTTTAATGCAGGTTGCAGCTGAAACAATTGGTCACAATGGAGGTTATCCAATTAACTGCTCTTTGAAGTAATTTCAGAGATAAATTTGAGAATGAGAAAACCATGGTCGAAGGTGCACTTGTTGAGAAGGCAGCAGAAGATCTTAGACAGAGAATAAGCAAATATGTAATTACAAAACTTTGTCGTTTTTTTACCCTTGCTTTCTTTAGATCATCATGCTGATGCGACTTACTCTATTTTCTGCATAATGTTATTGTCGTTTTGAAGTATTACTCGAGGATTACCTTGAGGAAACTTGCATAGCTGTTATGCCTCAGCATCCAGGTTGATTATGTTGAACATTTATTTATTTCTCTTATCAATGTCAATCTTTATGACTGATTGCCTAGACCCCTCATTTAACCCTGGGCAGCCTCTCTTCCCCTGATACCTGTAGGTTATGGTTGCTGGACTTGGATACAAGTTCCAAAAAAGTGGAAAAGAGGTTTTGGTGCCTTAAAGGCCAAGGCTTGTCTTGAGGTTGAGAATGTTGTGCTTCTAGTTTTTTTCTATGAATATATCAGACCGATATATATGCATACACACTATGCTTAGTCAACTTCTCATAAAATTTGTCGTAGCTATCAGTGTCAATGTCTGGCATTGTGAAACCATTTCTTGTCCCATGGAGCCTGAAATTCTGATGCGCTTTAGAAGTGGGGGAGGAGTTCTGTTATGACTCACCATTTCCAGTGTTACAAAAGTATATCTCATGATTAGAGCTTTCATAATTTGCTCAGAAATCTATGTAGCTGAATCACTCAACGAAAGGAACTCTGTTTTTGGGGTTCTGTTACCACTGTTGTAGAGAGCTTTAATCATTCATATGCCTCAATCTATTAAATCAACACTATCATCTGCTAGAGAGACAGCATAATAGTAATTATACAAGCCTGTATGATATTCTATTAGCATGACCTGTTAGTTCTATGACCATTTTGGGAAGCTGAAAAGCATCTCTCCAAAATGGATGTTTCCAAAGCCCTAGTAGGAAAGATAGACCTGCCGATGGGAGTTGTCTGTTTCCAGACAACAAAGGAGCGCAATGATACCTTGAACTCGTGGGCCACAGATTTGGAAAAGCTCCTTGATCTTATTGAGGAAAGCTGCCACCAAATCCACAAGCAAACTATGGTTCATATGGCTGCTTTGAGAGCTTGGAGATGTTCTTAGTTGAATGAATGACCTCTCTTCCCTTGAGCCTCCCTCTTTCTTACCAAAAGAGAGAAGCTGAAGAGTGTGGTTTCACGTTGTCCTCTGAAGTGGGGACTAAAGATATCATAGAACTATCGTGTAGCTGTCTTAATTTTGATAGCATATTTTGCAGGTGGACCAGATCTGGGCCTTGTTTTGGACTGAAATGATACAGAATACACTTTCTGCGTAGGAATATATTTTGGTCTTTTCATCTTTCCTCTTCCCCCTCCTCGTAATTGAAGATTTTTGGACTATCAAGGTCCAGAACTTGTACCAATTGAATTGGTATCAGAACAAGATGTGCACTCATTACAACAAAAGCGCGTGCCTTGTTACTAAATTCTGTTTTTCTTTACAAATTTTGCTGGTGTTACTGTTTTTTTAACATCAGGAATAACATTGGCTCTCAAAAGTAAAGGTGAATAAATGTTATTTTGTATTTCATTTCACATTTGAATTTTGTTTTCAGCAGCCTGTTTCCTTTGGACTTAATCTTGACCGTTGGCAGTTCTAGAATCCTCTGTTTAGGGAGCTTATATATTGTCAATAGACTTAGCTTTTCTCTAGGATGATGTTGTGATGTCATTTCAAAAAGTCACTATTGTGATATCATTTCTCTCTGAACTTTCAGTCACCGGAATGTGTTTCGATGTCAACTAGTTGACATTTCTCCCAGCTCTTGGCATGCATGTGAGTAATAATACAGTAAGAAGCTTGAAATATTGAGGATAATGTGTTTGTTATACAACTCTGTTAAGATTTGGACTTAATGGAAGTTCTCTTTACATAGTTGATTCCCATTTTCATTTTACTATTGATGCTTCCAAGTGGCAACTTACGACGATTTCTTCGTCTAATTTGTTTCCGATTTTATCTTCTGGCTGGCAAAATATAGAAACCATCACATTTTGCTTATTAATCTCGACATTTGATTGATTTCATCAATCGGTCGTTGTCTCAAATCCCCTTTCTTTACAAGAAAAGATGCTGAGGGTTTAAACATTGGGTCTCAGAGCAAAGTGGGGCAAGGATGACTCCTATAGAAACCATCATATGGTACCCGAACTTTTATTTGATTCATGGGACATATTTAGTTGATGAATGAAAGACTGTTTTTTTTTTTTTTTGGGGGGGGTGGAAGGATTTAGGAATTCAAATTGTTTGTGCTGGTTGTAGGTGTCAAATATTTATCTTATTTAACATTGCCCGTGATTAGATAGTAAATTGATAGATAAGCATCACTATTAATACCTAAATTATGGTGGCCCAATTAGTTGTTTATTGCATGAAAAAAATTAGGGATTAATTTTTAATACCTAAACAAAAATATTAGAATTAAATTGCATAACATATAGCTTTATGAGCATTTATTATTTGGTTTATTTTTTTATTGTATTTGCATTGGACCGGTGATGGATGGATTCAAATTGATGGTTGTGAGCTTTAATTTAGCGAGTTTGTCCAAGCACATTATTCTTTGAGTGACCGAAATCATGTGTGCCACATTAGTAATTTCATATTATTGCCAAGATTTGATCATTAATAATCCCTGGGGTAGATGTGCGTACGTGCATTTTGGAAAATTCGGTCAAGATTATGGAATGTGAGAAGAGAAGTTGTGGGAGGTGTGGAGCCCAATAGAGAGGGAGGCGATTTCTCTGGAGGTCAGCAGCAAGCTCTGGCACTCGTCCAAGCCACGCCTCGTGCCCGACGCGGCACTGCCCGTCTCCTTGCCGCTGCAGTTCATCATCTAATTTTGCCCTAGTCTGATCTGGGGAATTTCCGACAACGATGAAGCACCCCTCAGCGAGTCCTTTGCATGCCACAGCAGCCCCCGTGGTCTCTTGCTTAATTCTTTGCAGGTTCCCGGCGAAATGACAAGCACTTGTCGAGCCCTTTGAGCGAACTACTGGCCAGGCCCCCACGCGTTGCTGTTGTCCCGTTTCTTTAAACCTGACGCCGCCGCCTGCTGTTTTGTCTGTCATGCTCGACTGTTCTTTCACAGGCTGTCCAGAACAAACCAACGCCCCTGCATCAATCCAAGCGAGTGCAAGACGGCTCCTGTAACGATGAATCTTCATCAACATTAGCGGATTTAATGATGCTTTATGAATAACGCTTTTTATAGGTTCCAACTTTGGTGACATATCAACCCAGCAAATCTCTGAGAAGCTTTGCAGCCCCTTAGCCGTGTTCACTCAAGTTCTCCGTAGAAGTGTGCTTTCGTGATCTAGGAAGTGAGTGAGTCATAGTGTTGTAAAAGGTACACGTTTGATAGAATCATCTACTGAGCTTTATGTAAGAGTAGCATCCTCTACAAACGGTAAAATCTCGAGGATTACTCAGCCTTGTTGTGGGAGGACTAGGTTAAGAGGAAGTTCGATTCAGTACAAATCTGTTTTGCATCTCTTCAATCTCTCTTAACTTCTTTATTGTCATTTGGATACAAGGTACTGCATCTGCGTGATAGTTTTCCTCCTATAGCAATACATGATCCACGTTCTTCTTGAAAAAAAAAATTAATTTTCTTAAAACAACCAATTCACTCTTTATACCAAGACACTATTGTACAAGTTTTCCATGAAAAAGTTTCAATTTTCTTAAAATAATCAATTCACCCTCTCTCCACTGTTGCGTTAATCATTTCATTAATCTCTTTATACTCTATTTGTGTTTGTTAATAAGAGCAATGAAAAACCTATCTCACTTACCAAAATGAATCTCTTAAATAATCCTTTCTGGATGACCATTCTAGTTAGTGGGAAATTACTGAAATCACAATATCCTATTCTTCTTGCCTAATTAAAGGGGATTCACATACCATCATTGAGATTTAATGGCATTAGAATTTAATAATTATCTCCTCTAACATCATAAAGTACAATGAAAAAAAAATTGAGGAAACCTCTTTGAAGCTTCTTGTAGTTGTAGCTACCGATTGAAAAGAACAATGCTTGTAGCTTAAAGAAAAGCTTCAACCTTCATAATGTTAGGACGGATTTTGGTTAACATGGAAATGCTTTAATTAAATAATGAATTTGTGTTCCAAAGTATCCAATCTCACATCATCGAAAAAATGGAAATTTGATCGGGCTGAACCTAGCTCTGGAGAATCAATAGGGTAGAAGCCGGAAAATATAAGCTGACCGCTTATATAAAATAGTCGGGCACAATGTGCAACTGCTTGATTACTTGAAGGGCCATTAAACACCACATTCCCATTCCCATTCCCATTCAAAACAGTTTCAAATATGAAAATATCCTTTCTCGACCAACTATGCAAACTCTTAAAAGGATTGAGCTTCCAATTTATATTGACGTAATTAATATGAGGCCCAAAATATATTTAACCTTTGTGTCACCTTCTATAAAGTTGGACAAACCAGACATTTTTCAAATATTATTCCATCGCATTGATCAAAATGAACAATTTTTTATTTATTTATTAGAGAGATGTGTATATATCTTTGGTTTTCTTTCGTATTCCAATTTCAAACCCGCTCAAGGTGCCCAACCCATGGAAGGTCCAGAAGCAGCGTAAGATGCTCTCATTTTATCATCTTTTTTTTTTTTAGAATAATTTCTACCGAGAAGAAGGCAGAATTAAGGCTCATTTGTAGTCATCAATCCACGGAAATCGTGCATCCATTTCCTGCGGAATTTGTGTCAGTGTTGATTTTATTCGTCTTCCCGAAATATTTAGTCGTCGATTTTCTTTTGTGGGTTTGATCTCATAGCTTTCGTACATTCTTGAACGTCGGAGAATCATGATAACATTTTGGACCCCACATCCATAAAACCAAATAACGGGAGCACAGTATGGAGGTGATGAGGGTTTCGAGGAAGCTTCCTCGAAAACCCGCGGGAAGTTTCTTGCATCTTATGGGAGCAAATTCATGGTCACTTCATGACCCTTTCTGGTGCAATTTGCCAAGTGATTTTCGTGAAAAATGTCATGAAATTGAAACCGAAATTAGCTGGATCTCTAACAGTTGAAAAAAAGTAGCACTTGAATAGATCAGTTATCATCCAAACAAAAAAGAAAAAATCGCATTCATTTCATCATATAAATAAGCAATGCAAGATAATAATCTCATTAGTAGGATTTATGCAACTGCATACATTCAATTTAACAATCAATGTTTAGGTAATGACCTATATTTGATTTTTATTTTTAGCAAACATTTCCATTCCATAAATGAAGTGATATTCTATTAGTTCTTGTGAACAATTATCTAGATATAATTGCAATCTCTTTATGTAAAAACCCTCTTTTGAAAATCTTAAAAGTTTATTGGTTGATGTAGGACAAGTTGCGAATAGTTTCTTAGAATGAATCGATCAACAAATGAATAGAGTTTAGCACATCATTCATCAAAGCGAATAGATAAAGGTCGGTCCGCTACAAGCAAGAGCTACGTACAATCTAGTGTAAATTATGTCGATAGGGACTTTTCATAGCAATGCCACGGGTTTTAATTATAGATACCGGTGAAGAGCAGATGTTGCTGAAGATGCATTTGTCCAAGTCTTTAAGTTAACTTTGGAACTGTTCTTGTCAATCCTCCACAACTTTTACCGAAATTCACTACTCCATTCCATTCCCTGTTTAGTCACACCAATTTTCCCAAACTCCTCACTTGGCTCGTGCTTCGCACTACTTTACCCTTCTGTTTTAGCATGCAGTAACGTAATCGTGCTGTCCTGCTCGCTTCACCTTCCCATTACACTTCCCCGATGATTCCATTTATTAATGGAAAAGCAAGTCAAGTCAATCAAAGCACCTGTGTGGGGGGCACACACCTTCCGCATAATGCTAATGAAATGATGCGTGCAATAACCCACCTACAGTGATTGCCCTTTGCTTTTTATTTTCTAATTTTCTATTAATAGAAAAAGCAAGTCAAATCGAAGTCAAGTCATTGCTTTCGAAAAAGAGCGCCTTCGTAGGATCTACGCCCCTCCCGCGCAATCCCGTGGAAATTATGCGTGCAATAATTGCCCGCAGCATAGAGTGTTGCGATGTCATTTCTTTCTTAACTTCATCATCTTTTTTTTTTTTTTATTCTATTCATCATCCGAAAATACTCGGGCTCACATCCATGGTTTGCATCATATCAACACTTGGTTACGGTAATACGTCGTGATGTCATAAAACAATTTTATTTTACATTATATTCTCATTCTTAATTATTATGACATGTCGTAATATAGTATGTTTCAATATACGTACCATATATTCTCATATCTTTCACTTTTTTGGGATGATCTAGAAGTGGCTTTAAACCTAACAATTTTATTATGCTCAATTGATAGTTGACACTAACAAAATTTTGATTGAACAGTTGATGACACAAATTAAATAGACGGATGACATTGAAACACTTGCATTGGACGGATGACAAGGGATATGGCATGATCAATGTGCGAAAACACTGATTCAAAAAACGGCCCCATCTTCCTCATAGTTTTTAGAGGCCCTAGAATCGATATTTCTTTCTTTCTATTTTCTGAATTTTTGCTCCCACGATTCTGATGGCATGAAAAGAAAAGCAATCAACAGCATGACTTTCGGTGCACAATAGTCTTGTTACTTTTCAGGCAAAAAAAAAAATCTTATTAATTTCAATCATTGAAATTATAATCAATATGAGATTCACATAATTGGCTCTTCTAAATGAATACTCGAAGAGCAATTTTTACTTATATGCAAGAAAATAATTTTTATTTTTTATTTTTGATATACTAATTAGACATAATTAGTATTTTCATACGTGCTCATGCCTTTAGATTACAACAAAAATCATCGTCATTCATGGCTAATTCTTTCCAACTTGTCTTGTTACAGTTCCATCACCACAGAATAGCCTTATGATTTCTTCCTTGGTAATTTCGTGCACAGAGAAAAGAAATTGTTTTCTTTTTTATCCAGTAATACTTATTTGGGCCCACTCCGATAGGACACTCGCGCGAGACCGGTCTATTAGGAATTGGTCTCGTGGATTTCGAAAGAATTTTTTTTTTATTTCTTTTATTTGGAAGCATTCTTCGAAAATGAGACGAAATTATTTAAATTTCTTGTGAGTATGTTCTCCTTAAATTGTAGTTATTTTATGATTGATGGCAAACAATGAGAAAATTGCATTTCATGTTCTTTCCTATAATATCTTTTGCATTCTCGAAACTTGTATCGCTGCATCCCAGCAAAAGTAGAGAGCTCAACTTTTCTGGGGATTTAGTCTAGGAAAGGACGTGTATATAGTAACTTTTGCATGTGATTGGCCATTTGAAAATTTAAGTAGAAAGATAGGAAAAATTATAAAATCGAGACTTGGAGCATGACATGACAATTATTTTCTGAGAGTCTATTATTATCATGAAAAAATAATTTTGGTATACGTATACCTTAGAGCATGACATGAAAGATTTCATGATGTAGGCAAGTTTGGTTTCAGGTACGTAGTGTGTCATAAGTCCATGACAAAAACCTGCGTTCTCCATTTTGGTTGTGTTTTATTAGATTAATAAAGGCTGTTGTAATTTCTTCTATTGGTCAATTAAACAAAGCCAGATTATAATAATTTGCTGTTGCTTGCTTGCTCCTATTCGAATTTGCCCCTTCGAGAAGGACTCAAATGTAACACTTTTGAGTTTTGCCATTTTGCACAAACCAACCTGAATTAATATTCTAATCACTCGGGGTTCGCCCTAGTGGCCACCCTTCCAACTTGGAATAGAGAGGTTAAGGGTTCAAATCCCCACCTTCTTAGGGGTGATTGGAGTGGAGACGATTTCATTTCAGGAGTGGGTTTCGACTCTCATGCCCTGTAAGGAGGTAAGGGCAAAAGTCTGAGAATAAGTGTTAGAATAGGATTAGAGTAGGACTGACAAAAAAAAAAACTGAATTAATATTCAATTAAGGCAATTTCCCTGTTCATAACACCAATCTAAATTTATGCAATATTCCTGCAGGTACGAGGAACGTATTATAATCCGAGTTAGTTAGCATACGTTAAGAATTTAATCAACTCGAGGCCTTATTCGGGTAGACAGTCTTATGGGAAGAAAGCAAGGCCGCCCTATATTCAGAAGGCACTAACTAGATTGTAGGATGTCATCTTTTTCTGCTATTTCGTTGGAACAAGCAGTCAGCGTTTTGAGAAACACTTCACTTCTTGGCGAGCGGATTTAATGGGAACATTCTCTTCATTCTTCTTATGGAAAGAGGGATCCGTTTCCTCCCTCTCGTTTTCTTGACATGAATGAGGGTCATGAGGTTTTCCGTTTTGCCAGTATAATTGATAGGTACATTTCTTGATATTAACTGCCCTCCTAGATAGACGATATGCTTCCCTGCGGACCTTACTTAACCCTCTTTCCGTTCACTCTCTTCATCGATTTCCACATTTAAGCATGTATCGAAGGCTGACTTCTTACATCCCCTCTTATACGGTTGGATTTGGAAGAGGCACATCTACTTATGTTAGGAGCTTGCGGGAGATTGCAGGTCATTGAATGCATACCATGATGCTTCAACTGCTGCTAGATGACTTAACTTGTCGAGGATGAAAAAGACCGTGGAAAGTGGTTCAGGATGGCAAAAGTGCATTTGCTTTTAGATTCAATCAAGCCCATTCTCAGCTGATTAGCCATGATACATGTTTGTTTTGTTCTATTGGATTATATTGTCCTTCAAAGCAGGATATGTTACATATGCTACTGTCAAGAGAATGGCTTGTCATGCTAATATTAAGTGGCTATTCAACTATCAATAGTCGCATTCACATCTATACAAGCACGGGGTACTGCTCAGGGAATGTCCCACTCTCCCTTCACGTGATGCACGAGTTTTGCTGACCGAACATATGTGACAATCTTTGCCAGCCCAATTCCAACCTGTCCACTCGTCGGCTGAAAGAAAGAACCTGTTCAACTACTGGGCATCACAACATGATCGCACGGCTTGTAATGATGTCTTACTTGACTATGCAAAAGTGGTTGTGAGATCGTTATTGTCTATAATAAGGCAACTCTGAATTACTTGACTCACTTTGCTCTTGCTTTTTGAGAGGAAACCTTTGAAAGCTCTCTAAAGCAAGACCGTTATGCTTCCTTCAATTCATGCCTCATAGTCTTAAGCTGCATGCCGTTTTTCAGGTGTGTTCTGGATAATTTTAGTGTGATTTTGTGTTCCCAAGCATAAGAAATTCTTCTATTTAGTATCTAACAAGACCCAAGGGAAAAATGTATATTTATGCTTTATTTGGGAAGTAGGGGAAGAGGAGCACAATGAAGTAAATTTTTGTAACCTTTACGAGAAGAAGGGGGAGGAAATTCATCACTTTTCTCTACTCCTTTACTCGATGTATCCAAGCAAAGCAGCTTTTCCTTTATCATGAAGGTGCTTGCTTGCTAAATAGACCATAAGCATAGGGTAAATCATGCGTTGTTGCTACCATAGGAGTCATTATCAATTGAAATCAACTAAACATTAATTTCATTCTTCAAATGCGTGGAACTTCACTTGACTTCCAATTGATGTACATCGGCCATTATCCACAAGATGCTCCATTGAACAATCAATGTGTCCATTCGTGTGGTGAAATGTATTATGGAGACAGACATATGAAGTTGATCCTTGGAAAGCAGAGGTGTCGCGCAACCTAGCAACTCAGTCATTCGGATCCTCCTCCTCCTCCTCCGGCTTGTTTTGTCTATATGCTTTTAGAGGAGGAGGATTTGATGGCACAAAGGAGTTTGTAGACCAACTAACAGACTAGTTTAAGAAAGAAAGGGATTCTCCCGCACAGTTTGCTTGGAGATTAAAAGAAATAATAAGGAAGAGGGGTACTGATGGCCATGTGACCGTCAAGTTTCCAACTAGTACATATTTGAAGTGCTTGGTATTGTGGGCCTGAGATTTTTTATTTTGACGTGGATTCTCTTTTAAGGTTCCGAGTTGGCAGAATCATATTCACATTCAGGTCCCCACATTCATATGACAGGGTGAGGTGAGCACAACACCTTTCGGTGGATGAGATGATGGGGGTTTCGAGGAAGCTCAATCGAAAGCCCTTGGGAAGTTGCTTGCGTCTTTATGGGAGCAAATTCACGGTCACTTGATGACCCTTTCTGGTGTGATTTGTTAATTGATTTTTCGTGGAAAATGTCATGAAATTGAAACTGAAACCAACTGAATGTGCAACATTTTAAAAAACAGAGCACCTGAATACTAAATAGATCTATTGCCATCCAAATTTAACCAAACATTCATTTCATCATTTAAATAGACTAACACGAGAAAATATTTCCCTACCTGAGTTTACACAACGACATACATGCAATTTAAGAATCGATGTTTAGGCAATGATCCATATTCAATTTTTACTTTTAGCAAGCATTTCGGTTCCATAAATAAAGTAGTATTTTATTTGTTTGGGTAAACAGTTATCTAGATATAGTTGCGATTTCTTTACGTAAAAATCTTCTTTCAAAATAACAAAGTCCATCCTTATCAATTGATGTGGGACAAGTTGGTAACAATTTCCTAGAATGGATCGGCCGACAACCTCTACGGAAATTCACCGGGCAGCAGCGTAATCGTGGTGTCTTTGCTCGCTTCACCTTCCCATGACATTTCCCCAACGAATCCATTTATTCATGGAAAAGCAAGTCAAGTCAAGTCGTACTGTTTCCCAAATTTTAATCAAAGCACCTGCGTAGGTTGCACGCACCTTCCGCATAATGTTGACGACATTGTGCGTGCAATAACTCAGTATTTTTCAAGCAGTCAACATCATTCAAGCGTGCACAGTAGAAAAAGCGAGGACAAGGAGCATCTTTATTGCAAGTTGGTTTTCTTTCCTGCTTTTTTGTTAAAAGAATAGGCAAGTCAAGTCAAGAAGCACCTGCGAAACTTCCCCGTAACTTCCGCATAATGCTGCAAATATTACGCGTGCAATAGCCAGCATTCTTTAAGTACTCAGTAATCAGCAATTTGCAGAGTTCAACACACAGTATAGTGTTGTATGTTGGTGATCCAACGTCCAGGGCTGAGGATCGATGCATATCACAACAGTGGGTGGGTCGTGTCGTATGAGCACTCCTAAGGTAATCCATGACTCCATGTCCTTATCTATTTCCCGCTTTGATTGCTCCATTTTTTTTCTGATGAGTTCTCTGAGAGTTTATATTTTTGTTTGAATGTAGCTTCAAGTTTGAGTCTTGAGAAAAATTTATGCTATTCTCGGATTTGGGGTTCCATATTTTTCTCCTCCGTTTCCTTCTCCCATCAATCTCTTTTACAATCCTCTCGAGATGAAAAGAAAAGAACCCTTTAATTCAGAAGATCCGACCTATGAGGCATCTTCCTCAGCGATCCCTCTACATGGAGGTGATTATGATGACAGGATGAAAAGGACAAAGGGAAATGATTACGATGTGTTCTTGAGCTTCAGAGGGAAAGACACTCGTAAAGGCTTCACCGATTATCTCTATACTAGCCTTGTTGACGCAGGATTTCACGTGTTTAGAGATGATGATGAGCTTCCTGTTGGTGAGAAGATTGGTCTAGAGCTCCTCTACAGCATCACACGATCCACAATCTTGATCCCGATTATCTCGGAGAACTACGCTTCCAGCAAATGGTGCCTTAGCGAGCTGGCTCGAATGTTGAAGTGCAAGAGAAGCAAAGGGCAAATAGTATTACCTATATTTTACAAAGTGAAACCCTCGGAGATGCGACATCTTAGAGGAAGATGGCGAGATGCTGTCAATGCACATAAAGAGAATTTGGGCGAAATGGTTGTGAAGGAATGGGAAGAAGCACTTGAAGAAGTCTGTTCCTTGAAAGGATGGGAATCAGAGGAAATTGATAATGGGTACATTACTCTCCACATAATTGTTATTTAATTTCTCACAAATAGTTCTTTCTTGAAAATGATATACGCATTGCTATCTTATACTAAATTCATTGTTACTTGACAGGTATGAAGGAACATTGGTTAAAATTGTTGTTAGAAAAGTTATGGCCGAGTTAAAAAGACTTTTTTTGTTATGTGTTCCTGAACAGTTGGTGGGAATCGATGATCATGTGGAACAAATTATGAGTAAGATAGATGCAAAATTCAATGGTACAAGGATTATTGGGATTTATGGAATGGGCGGCATTGGTAAGACAACTCTTGCAAAGGTGTTATACAACAAACTCTCTAGTCATTTTGAAAATCGTAGCTTTGTGGCAGATATTCGAGAAACATCTCAGCGTGAGGGCATAAAATTTCTACAAAAGCTGCTCATTTCTGACATAATAGGAAGTTCATTTGATGTGTCTAGTGTCGATGAAGGAGTCAATATCATCAAATGTCGATTTGCAAGTAAGAAAGTCTTAATTCTTCTAGATGATATGGATGATCGTACTAACTTGAATGCTTTGATTAAGGATGGTAGTTGGTTTGAAGTGGGAAGTATAGTCATCATCACAACTAGAAACAAAAGCATTCTCGATGAGGCTAGGGCAAGCTACATGTACCCACTCAACGAGTTGTCTTTTGATCAATCATTGATTTTATTTAGTAGACATGCATTTCGAAACGATTTTCCTCATGGTTATTACAAGGCTATCTCTTGTGAAATTGTATCTACTACCGGGGGACTTCCATTATCTCTTGAAGTTGTAGGTTCATTCTTATGTGGAAGGAAAGAAGAAGTATGGAAAGATACATTAAAGAAATTAAAGAAAGCGCCCGATAAGACAGTGCAAGAGAAGTTGAAAATAAGTTATGAAGCATTAGATGATGAGGAGCAACAAATATTTTTGGATATTGCATGCTTTTTCATTGGATCACATAAGGAAAACCCAACTTACATGTGGGATGCCAGTGATTTTCTCCCAGGGAGGGGGATTGAAGTATTGAGTTCTATGTCCCTAATTGAAATTCATGAATATGGCAACCTATTGATGCATGATCAATTGAGAGATCTTGGAAGGGAAATTGTTCGTCTGGAAAATGCAAAGCAGCCTCAAAAGCGGAGCAGATTATGGAATTATGAGGAGGCTGCAGATGTAATTGATGGAAACAAGGTAAGAGTATTCTCTACTTGTTGTAGTAAGTGAATGTGATTTCGTCTTCCCTTTCTTGTTTGAAATAAATATACTCGTCAGTCTTGACTCCCAACATTGCGATTCTACTTGGAAAAGGGTTAATTGCTATTTTTGCCTGATTCCGGAACATAATTGAGTATCAATTTCTTGGTTATGGATAAAGGATGTATATCTTTGCCCGATGGTATTTTGTTGGGGATGCTCTCCACTTGGTAACTTTAATGCAACAGCAAAACTACAAAAGCAGAATTTTTGACAAATTACTTTTAGATAAAACCTGACATTTATAAATTTTTGCAGCCATGCTTTCCCCACATATTTGTTTGATGCACAATTTGATGTTTGGATCCGTCATTTGATTTCCTGCGAGGCCTTTTTTTCAACTTTTTCTTTCTTACACTCAGTATTGACTTCTTATGAATTGTTTGGTATGATAAATGATACCTCCAATCATCCGTGACGATTTAGCTATCTTGTTTCCTGTATTATTTAAGTTGGGGTAAGTTTAACCCCTAAATATTATTGGTTGTGCAATTTAGTCCCCCATTTAATTTTTGCTTTTGATCAATATAGTCCTCTAACTTTCACTTTTTCGTGCAATTGAGTCATTTGTGGTCAATCGTCAGTTGGCACCGTCAATTTGCTGATGTGGCATGATTAACTGCGTAATTTAACCCTTTAAACATATATTATTTCCATTCTATATACTTTTCATGATAGTGGCTAGTTTCTTTCTATGAATCTGGTAATACCTTTTCTTTTTGTGATGATGGATGATTTTTTGATTAATCTCCCAATATTATTTATTTGCTAAATGTAGGCTATCATGTTATAATAATAATTTGTTTATTGTTCGATTCTTGGTGAGCATCTTATTTAGCAGAGAATTAGTTAACATTAGAAACATTATCTTAGTTTTGTGAAATGAGAACTAGTTTGAGGTAAATGTGACACGAGTCTATCAGTTTGGAACTTTTTGTGACACTAAAATTAGTGTGGGCTAAATGCCGAACAAGTCTATTGGTTTGGGACTTTTGCTATTATTAACCGAAGTATATATGGTTTTGAATTTTGTGTGATGATAAATTTTATTTTATCAGCGTGAAAGTTAAAAGGAATCCACTAAAAGCAATTATAACATATGGAAGATTCGTACAAGCATCAAACAAGCATGTGCTAATGTCACGAAAACCGTTAATTAACAAAGAATAAACATAAACATGGGATGCAAAACATAATGATATGCCAAAACTATTGAAAAAAATGCTACCAATACTTTTCAGCGAGCATATTTTCGCACAAAGAAAAACGTAATTAACTAAATAGAACATTTCTTAGAATTTTTTTAAAAAAAAAATGGTATCTATGAAGTTGTTGACAAAAATACAATAAATACAGAGGAAACTTTTAATGTAAAAACGAGTAGGGATTCATATGAAAGAATAAAATTTTGAAGGAAAAGTTGAAACCACCAATGTGCAATTCGTCACCTAAAACAAGAAACAAATTTGAGTTTGTAAAATATTAGGTTACAATAAAAGAAATATGTAGAAGACTCGTTGTTCCTTAAGAATACAAATTTTATCAATTTTCATGTCTAATCTGTTCAGAAAGAAGATCTCATTAATCCATGGGAAAATGGATCAAAATTTAGATGACTACGACAAAAAGATAGCATCAAACATCTGTAGTGATAAAAAGGAAAGTAAGGATCATTGTATAGAACATCTGATGTTATCAATTTTCCTTCCACATATAATGAAAAACCCTCAACACATGATAAGAAAGGAACGCGAAACACAGACGTATCTTTTGCGATGACATTCTTGTTTTCATTTTGATATTGACAATTACAAACAAAGTAAACCAAAAAAGTGAGGAAATTCTACAATTGGGATTCTTTAATTTTGATACTTATATCGATGGCAAATTTGATAGATGCATTTGGATGGTTAGAGTTGTATTGATTCGCATATACATGATAGGAGTAAAGGGAGTGTTATTTCACATATAAAGGGCATGAATTTTGATAAATATATTTGAATTACTATATGCATGAAGAGAGGCCTTCCATTGTATTTGCAAATGGACACGAATTTGGAAATTCATAAGGTGCAAAATGTGAATGGTATAGGTGGATGAGGAAAAAGTTTTGGAGACAATCGCTTGAGCTTCTCATCTTTACATATATTAGATAAATAATATGCAACTACAACTTTTCATTTCACAAAAAATGAAAGGTAGAAGCCTATGCCATAGTAGTATGACGGCAAATTGAAATCAATGCATTTTATTTTATATCAATTGGTGTCATCTCATCATTCAAAACTTATGGTCCACAATGTTTCCAAGTTGCAGGGCACCAAAAAGATTGAGGCCCTTTCTCTTGGCAAATGTGGTGAGGGAAGAAGATACGCATCCAAACAATTTGAAAAAATGACCAACCTAAGGTTCCTTCAAGTGGATGGTGCTAACTTCATCGGAGATTTCCAAGACTTACTTCTTGAGTTAAGATGGCTTCAGTGGAAGAGCTGTCCCTCGAATTTCGCTGCGGTCAACTTTCATCCGAAGAAATTAGTTGTACTCGATTTGTCATATAGTGCAATTTCGGAGGATTGGGGAGGATGGGATCCACTCAAGGTAAGATGTAAAGAAGGCATTGAAGTATTTTTTAACATAACATTTTTTTCCTTGTACATATAATTTGAAAATAGATTTTCATAATTAAATTAATTGTTTCTCTTCAATTTCATACTATTGAAGGAAAACATAGTGCCTGATGAATGCATCTCTCTTTCATTTGAATTTGTCATCTGCTTTTTGATAATAAAAGTTGCTTATGTCTAATAAGCAAATATCTCCTTTGAAATGTTATTTGAAAGTAATTGCAGTAAGTACTTGTACATCCCTAACATTCTTTTGTAATTAATATGCTTAAAAAACATTTATCTATTGACGTGGCCAAACACTACTAAAAGCAACATTTAAAATTAAATAGGACAACTGCGAAGGAGTAGAGGAGCACCAGAAATTTTTGAGGAATTTTAAAAAGTCAAAAACATAAGGAGTAGCGAAAAATCATAGGCTATAATAGTCTAATTATACTGATATATCCTTTCTTTCTTTCAGAAGGCAACGGAGCTCAAAGTTCTCTACCTCACAAATTGTCAATCTTTAAAAAGAACTCCCGACTTGTCCACTTTCAAAAGGTTGGAGATTTTGACTCTTAAAGATTGTCACAATCTGGAAGAGCTTCATCCTTCTATTGGAAATCTGGCATCATTGATTAAGCTGAACTTAAGTGAGACATCGATTATGAAATTGCCCGAAAGCATTGGGAATTTGCAAAATTTGAGGGTCTTGAATATTCATAGAACTAGCTTAACAGAATTGCCTGAATCCATTGGTGCCATGAAGGAGCTCAAGGTTATTAAAGCCTATCTGTGTACAAACTTAGCCCACATACCCAGCTCTATAGGCAGTCTAGCATCTCTGCAAACGTTGGACTTATGGGGATGTCATTCGTTGACAGAGATCCCCGACTCGATTGGAAATCTAGCATCATTGATTGAGTTGGAAGCTTGCTATTGCAAAAACCTGGAGCGACTACCTAGTAACATATGCAAACTGATTTCGCTAGAGAAGCTCCTCCTTTTCGACTGTGAAAAGCTTCGAGAATTACCTAAACTGCCCTCCGGCTTAACGGAACTAAGTATCACCTGCCAGGGGCAGTCTTTGCCCCATCTTTCCCAGCTAACCCGTCTCGAGATACTCTGTCTTATAGATTGCCATTGGCTTGAATGTGTCCCAGAGCTTCCCATTGGACTATCGGAGCTTTATATTGATGGTTGTGGAAAATTGAAAGCCTTCACGAATTTGTCAGACTTGAAACACTTGCGACATTTCCAAGTAGGAGGATGCCCATCTCTCAAAGGATCGCCCGACGTGTCGAATTTTAGGCGTACGCAGATGAGATAACTTGGCTTGGAAGAGTACTGGTACCCTTATGGCTTGGGCTAAGTATTCGAGCGTTAACAGACGTGAAGAGATACGGGGGGCAGAAGAGAAGGACGACTGGACGTCCATGGAATATCTCTCTCTCTCTCTCTCTCTCTCTCTCGCTACTAGTCAGTCGCCTTGCTGGTTTCCCAGGCCCGAAGATCGAAGCCACCGTTCCCACCGCCCATCCAACGCAGGCAGGCGGGCAGGTCGGTTGGCGCGGCGCAGATGACGACGGCGACGGCGACGAGGCGACACCATGACTGGCAACGCCCTCTCCATCCGCTCCAGGTAAACCCACGCACGCGTCTTTCCTGTGGTCTCTCAGCTTCATCTGCATTTTAGAACCACGTCGCTCCGGCGTGCGAGCTCATCGATTGTTCGGATTGGAGATTTTAGTTTTCTCAGTAGTAAATGTGTAGGGCGTGATGCAGATGATCGATCAATCACATTTGAAGTTTAGAGTCAATCCATCTCATGTCGTAAATTTGCAATTGCAGATAGTTGGGATGGCAGTGTTCAGTTTCTTAGCGGTGCCCTTCTACATCTTCCCGGGACTGTTGCTTGGGAGCGAGGCTGCTGAAATCACCGTGACGACAATATTCTCTTTTGTGGTAACTCCCTTAGCGTTTACTTTGTGCCATGATGACATTAATTGCTTTTCTTTCGTCAATTTTCTGGGAATTGATGGGATTTTCCACATATTTCCCCCGATTTTCAAGTGTTCTCGGCGATGTTTCTGTTCGTCTGGTGTACGGCGATAGATCCGATGGATAAGACCAGTTATAGAAAGAAGAAGAGAGGCTCCGAAGCTATGGCGCTCGCAGACTTCTGTACCGATTCCTCGAGCTCACCCTCCCAATTTCGATGCTTGACTTGCCAACCTAGGTACTTCTTCTTTCTCTTTTTTCTTGAATAATGATGGAAGTAAGGTTGGGGCTAATATTCCTGTGGAAGTCTAATGGTGGCGCCTTTGTATGTGTATACGAAGAGATATGTAATAAAGCAAAGAGATTAGCCTGGGGAGATATCCTTTCTAGCAGCATATCAGCGAGTCTTCAGCACCTGACTGCTTAGCTTTGGAGGAGATAGCGAACTCAACAGGTAGAAGTCAGTAGCTGTCGCATATGGATGAGCTGAGTCGGAAAGTAGTGCACAAAGTTCTGTGGATAAGCTGGACATCATTTGCAAGGCACAAAGAAATTAGTTGTACTTGAACTTTGTACTTTTACAAGATGGGTCCGCCCTCCTTTTGGAAGTGAAGTTAAACCTGTGGGAGTGAAGGGTTGAGAAATTAGATAATATCCTGGGTCTATGATGACAAAGAGAAGAAGGCACTTTGTCTAAGTCAAGTAGTTTCATTATCTTGTATAGAGATGGATAGCTATTCCCTTGGTTCCTTACTTATTATACTTATTGCATAACAAAGAAACCGGGGAGAATAGAAATTGAGATTGGGTGTTAGGGGAGTGATTCATAATGTTAATTTGGGGATTGATGTTCGTCTACCCACTGGAACGAACTAATATACAATCAATTAAAGATGAACTGTGATTACGAGTGGTACCTCTCCATTGCAATAAGGGTTTGCTGTGGAGTTTTCTCCCTTGCATGAACATAGCATATTGCTACATTGGCTGGTGGCGAAAGTCATATTAAAAATGCAAGAGCCAAGATTATTGTGTCCTTGGGGCATGAACTTCTGTCTTCCCAGCTCAAAGCACACTTTGCATTCCACTTCAAGTGATATTAAAGGAGTCAAAATTATTTGATGACACTGATACTTGGATATTCATACATGTAAATTGTTTTCCTGTATTTAGTTGCTCCTAAACTTTCTTGTAATGAAAGAAGTATCTTACACTCCTTTGTTAGGAGTAAACGGGGTTGTCCAAGTTAACCAATGTCCAAGTATTTGCCTTTTCATCTCTGCTCATTGGTGATAAGCTGGTGGAATTTTCATTCTTCATCGAAGGTATTTCATTGTGATGTGATGCTGAATGCTGATAAGTTCCTTTGGATTAGTCAGACCATTATGACTAGTGGCTATTAATGAAACTATCCAAGATTTTTACCTTGTAACTCGTTTTGAGGATTGCTATCCGTATAAGATGCAATTAAAAAGATGGAAGTTAGTCACATCAAAAATCATTCCCACTTGGGATAAGGAGTAGGATCATTGGATATGTAGAATGGGATTTCTAATCCCTACCCTAAATATCCTATTATGCCTATTTAATTAGCATTCAACCTCATGGTAAACCAAATTAGGCCCCAGTTCTCATTGTGCATGATGCATTGTATGTCTAAAACAATATCGAAAGGCCGAAGCTGCTAATTAGGGCCACCTTTGGGGATTGAACTATAAGGGGATTACAAATGAGAATGAGGTGTTGCCCCCATCTTGAATTAGATTGGATGGAAGATTTAATTAGTGGTTGTGGCAAGACTGAAGATGCTTTCTATACAGACTTGGGAGAATCCATAAGCTTTTCGCTGGAGTAAGACTAACATTTTTATTGCTGGAGTTGGAAGTGGGCCCTCCCTTCATGAGAGCTTGGGTTGGGGGAAATGGAAGGTCTGCTGTACTTCCACAACCAGCAGTGCAGCACAATGCTATCACCTTTGTACGGTAACCATCTCTCCTGGGTGGGGACGGAATTCTTTTTTACATCATAGCATATTGCTCTTTACCTTTCCTATTTTTTTCATCCTTCTGTCTTCTTCTCTTTACTGCCATCATCTGGTTTTGCGTTTGTTTTAATCTCTTCTTTACTTATGCTCCGGATGCTTCTCTAGTTAACTTTCTTTAAGGGGCATGAGAGCTTCTTCAGTGATGTGCTTCTGCTGTGGTGACGCTTGTGCTTTTGTCTTCTACTTTTGAGCTTCATTCCCTCTTTTCAAAGATAACATACAGGTTTTTGTACAGAAAATAGATTAAGAATCTATCACTTTGGACCTTAATTTTCTATGGAGTCTTATGATTATTGATCCAAGTGTGGTCCAATTTCAATCATTTAGGATCAATCTTAACAACCTTTTACCTTAAGGGTTAGATTTTATACTCCAGGGATTGCCTCCCATGTGTACTGATGAGATCATGAACCGTCGTTCTGTGTAGCTGTGACATGCCATCTATGTATCTAAAAAACAAATGTGCTCGGCATATCTACATGGTAATTGGCTCTAGGCAATCTGTTGGTATGCAAGATCTCAGGTCTGGTGCTTGTGCTCTAGAATCTAGTATGATGGAATCCTCTAGAGTCTAATATTGTGGAATCGCTTTCAGTTTCTGACCTTGTGTTTCTGGATTCTCTCCCATGATTGTTAGGGGTGTGCAAAATACCCGGGAACCGCCCGGACCGCCCGGAACCGGCGGTTCTTGAGGGAACCAGCCCGGTTCCGGTTCCAATTTTTGGGAACTGGTGGGAACCGGTCCGGTTCTCGGTTCCATGGGCGGATCCGCCAGCCCGCCCACCCGGACAGGACCGGTTCCCTTTTAATATTAAAAAAAAAATTACTAAAACTGGATACAAAGCAATTGTTTTGTGGCAATTGTTTATGCTGCAGGATGAATACAAAGCTGAATATTAGGGAATTATTATGCTCTTTGGTTGTTTAGTTTATTTATTAATATAATGAAGGTGATGTATTCAATAAAGTCTTGTTTAGTTGCACTTCCTTTGTTTTCTGTGTTTGGATGGTGCCTCATTTCACCTCCTTTGACTTGTCTGTGCGACTTGTGATATTTTGCTTGACTTGATGAGGAGTATGTCCAATTCATAGCATTAAGAGAGACCCATTTTTCCTGAACACTTACTACTCTCTCTGCCTCTATATCAACTTACATACATCCGTTCCTTCATTGGTTGCATTTATAGTTGTAACAAATGAATCTTTGTTCCACGTACTTAAATTTGGTTTTTCTTTCTATGGTTTGTTTTGATGTCACGTAGTCGTTCTATGTTGAAAACCAAAATTATTTCGCGTCAAGATCAATTCCATGGATCCACCCAAGAACCGGACCGGACCAGTGGTCCGGTTCCCGGGTGGATCTATGCAACAAACGGGTGGATCCCGGTTCCAATTTTTCGGAACCGGTCCTTAGCAGGCGGTTCCTAATTCTAAGTCGGGAACCGCCCGCCCGAACCATGCACACCCCTGATGATTGTCCCAAATTTTTACTTTTTGTTCCGCCACTCTTGTATGAATTGCATTACTTCTTTTTCATGTCTAGTTTGGGATACATTTCATGATATATCATTTATGGGGATCTTATAGTGTTTGTGTTGTTTGCAAGTTTTCAATTGGCTGGGATCCTCTTTATAGAGATACCTGTATTTGTATTGTACCTTGCTATTGTCTCTTTTGCTTCCTTTTTTGACCATATTTTCATTCTAGAGTGACAAATTTTCCATGCTATAAGACCCTACTTATAGCAGAAGCTACTGATTTGATGCAAGAAATTGGAATGACTAGAAGTTGACTTCATTCATCATTGATCTTGTAATTGGTTTTTCCTTAGCCAACATTCCTATGATGAGCTTGAAATGCAGGTAGAAACTTTTGGAGCAACGACAAAGATGTGGAAAAAAGTCGTTTTATTTTTGAACAAGAAATGAGTTTTTGTATTGCTTTTAGCCGTTTATGCACTATTACTATGATTGATTTTCTGGTCGATGGATTTTGCAGGCTTGTCTGTTCATAGATTGCTAGGATTATGTATGTGCACACATCCTTTTTGGGAAGATCAGCCGTCGAGTGTTCAATGCAAATCCTTCCAAAGAGAAGAAAAAGTCTAAAGAAGTTGAACACATTGTGGAACTAGCACCAGCTAATATTCCAACTCTTCTGGAGTTGAAACCGTTATACTATGACTCATGATACGGTAAATTGGTGTTTCACTTTTTCTAATGTTGTGTCTACTATCTCTTAACTAATTTGTTTTTGTCGATCAAGTGCCACCTTGTATTCAGGACCATGAACTTGTATGGCTTTGTATATCTGGCACATACTCTTCTTCCTTTCTAGCTTTATTGCAAACTCTGATGTTCCAGATGCACTTGATGGATTTGAACCCGCATCTTAGTATACCTCACATTTATGTGGTTAATGATGTATGTAAAAATGATTACCTTGAGATTTGTCGATACTGTAAGGCGATATATGAGATTCCATTAGTGAAGGGCAACCGAGAGCAGTGGATACCGGTGAAGCTCTTTCCTTGTTAAGTCTTTACTGAGTTTTTCAAGGCACAACTGTTCATTCTGTGATATAGTTAAATGGAGGTTCTAAAGAAAATCTGCTGGTACTTAGTTCTATCACCACATAATCCTGTGCAGTCGAGCCTTCTTAATGCCACTTTAGAGATAAACATCTCTTAGAAATTCCCCAACTCAGGTTCCATCTTTGAATTGTTCTATGTAATTGGTTGTAAATCTTGTAATATCTCAATAATGTGCCGTAGAATTTGGTCGACGATGCCTTTGTTATTTTAACTCAATTTGCGGCCGAAACAATTGGTCATGGTGGCGGTTATCCAATGGACACTTCTTTAAAGTACTTTCAAAGATGAATTTGAGAATGAGAAAACATGCTAGGAGGTGCACTTGTTGAGAAGGCAGCAGAAAATTTTAGATAGGGCCCAATCATAGTCAAAAGAAGAATTTTGGCTTCTCCTGGGTGAGACAAGCTACCTTCAGCTAGGAGCCTCTTCGGAGAATCATCGAACATGTAATTACAGAACTTGTTGTTTTTCTTCTTTTAATTGGATCATCACTCAGATCTGTTATGCCTCAGTATCCAGGTCTGATTATGTGGAACAATTGTTTATGTTCATTATCCATGTCACTCTTTATGAATGATTGCCCACCTCATGTAACCCTGAGCAGCCTCTCTCCCCATGATCCCTGATTGAGGCATGGTTGCTGGACTTGGATACAAGTTCCAAAATATGTGTAAAACAGGTCTTGGTGCGTTGAAAGCCAAAGGATTGTAATGGATTTGAGAATGTTGTCTTCATAGTTTTGTTTGTAAACTTGGTTTAGTCAACTTCTACTCATAAATTTGTTGTAGCTGTAAGCATCATTTTCTAGCATTGTGAAGCCATTTCTTGTGCCATGGAACCCGAAATTGTAATGCGCTTTAGAAGGTTGGGAGGAGCTCTGCTATATTGCTAGAAATAGCTTATCAAGCTTTTCCTGCTAGTATTAAAACTCACAATTTCCGATCTTACAAAAGTATATCTCGTTGGAGATCTTGATTGATGTGTTCAGAAAATCTTTGCAGCTGAATCTCTCTAGAGAAAGAGCTCTGTTTTTGGGTTTTCTTACTGTTGTTAAGAGCTTTAATCAATCACGTGCCTCTTTTTATTACTCATATGATAGAGAGACCATATAATGATAATTATTCAAGTTTTTATGATATTCTATCGGCATGAACTCTTGCTTCTATATTACCATTTTAGGAAGCTGAGAAGCCTCTCTCCTTAATGGTTGTTTCCAAGTCCCTGGTGGCAAAGATAGACTGGCCAATGGGAATTGTCAATTTCCAAATGACAAAGGACAGCAATGAGATTTTGAATTCAGCGGAGACAATTTTGGAAAAGCTGCTTGACCTTGTCAAGAAAAGTTGCCCCCAAATCCCAAAGGAAACCACAGTTCATAAGGCTGCTTTGAGAGCTTGAAGATGTTTTCAGTTGAATGAATGAATGAATGATCTCTCTCTCTCTCTCTCTCTCTGAACAATGCTGCTTCACATTGTGGTCTGATGCTGCTTCACATTGTGGTCTGAAGTGTGAACTAGAGATATTCATCATTGCTGCTTTGAGAGCTTGAAGATGTTTTTAGTTGAATGAATGAATGATCTCTCTCTCTCTCTCTCTCTCTCTCTCTGTGAACAATGTTGCTTCACATTGTGGTCTGAAGTGTGAACTAGAGATATTCATCATTGAACTTCATCTCTCTTTTCTCCTTCCACCTTGTTCTTTAGATTATCAGCTCCTTCATTTTCCTCAAGGAAATTGAAAAAAATGGGAAAAGCTGTGGCCACGACATCTTTTGGCTGTGGAAATAGTTATGCCCCCGAGTAAAAGGCATGGTTTTACTTTCTTCACATAATAAATGTACTTATCATTTTATTGAAGAATGCGATCATCGAACTTAGCATAAGTCGGGCAAAGAAAATTAGGGATTTTCAATGTAGTAACTTTTATTGTTATGTGTGCCGGCCATGCGTTGGAAATTACATCAAACATCATAAGGTACACTTACAAGTTATTCTTGAGGTCCTCATTAAGATGATCAATTATTTATGAGAAGTAAAAAAAAATCTTTAAAAAATTAATTTTCAGTTTAAAGGGACCTCAAACATGTTTTATTACATTTAGTTAACTTAATTAGGGTTGTAGTGTAATTATCAATGCCTTATTTTTTTTTTTTTGGTCGGCTATCAATGCCTTATTTCAAGTATAGGGAAAATTCGATATAATGCAAAAATCAATTTTTCGGCCATTATTTGAAAATCTCTTTTGCTCTATACTTGAGAACTAATTAAAATTCCAAGGAAAAAAAAACGACTGTTATGAAGCATTGAAAACATCTAATTGGACAAAAATTAACGTAAGAAAAAGTTTGTGATGTTAATAGTAGTAAGGGGTGGATTGTATGCTTGATGAAGAAGACGCCGCCGATTTTAGTTGATAAATTTCCATAAATTGCAATGGTACCAATTTGAAAACCCTTATACATTTTCCTTTTCTTTATTTTCTTATAGCACCTTAAATCCCATCTTCCCTTTCTTTTATACAATTCTTTCGTTTTCGATTATTTTTCCTGTTTTTGCTTTTCCATCCTACCTATTGTCATTTTAAAGGGGCCGACATTACATCTTGGCATTTGGACAATCCATGTCGGTAACGCTGTAAATTTTAAAAAAGTAGAGGTAACTTTCGAAAATAAATAAAGCTGAGGGACTAAAGGTGATATTAGCCTTTCTTCTAATTGAAAACTGATTATTCCTATTTTTTGGGTTTTGCACGAGTCGTTCCTCTTCC